>NW_028118543.1:0-575000 GCF_965113295.1 Leuciscus leuciscus
GTGCAAAAAGTTGTTGTAGAGCATATAATCCGAAGTGAAGCTCCTACCTCACAAGTCAGTGCCTCTTTCCGTCTAAGACAGTTCTCAGGAAAACTACCTTGTCCTAGTCATGAGGTTGATTTTGATTCCTGGCGCCACAGTGTTGAGCTCGTACTTCAAGACCCCGATCTGTCTGACTTGCAACGCTCACGAAAGATCTTGGACAGCCTTTTGCCACCTGCTGCAACCGTGGTGAAACCTTTAGGCCCCAAAGCCTTGCCATCTGCTTACCTTGAATTGCTTAATTCAGCTTTTGGCACAGTGGAGGATGGCGATGAGCTTTTCGCTAAATTCCTTAACACACTCCAAGATGCAGGTGAGAAGCCCTCACATTATCTCCATCGCTTGCAGACAGCTCTCTCCAAAGCTTTGAAAAGAGGCGGTGTTGTAGCTGGTGAAGCAGACCGACACCTATTGCGTCAGTTCTGTCGGGGGTGTTGGGACAATGCCCTTTTAGCTGGTCTCCAGCTCGAAAGAAAAAAAGACGACCCACCTTCATTCAGTGAGCTACTGCTACAGTTGAGAGTGGAAGAGGACAAACACACTGCAAAAGAAAGTCGAATGAAAAAACACTTTGCTGCCACCAGACCAAAAGTAGCCTCACACGCTATAGCTGCAAACACTGGCATTCCCGAACCCATAATGCAAGACGATCTCACTCAGATGCGAAAACAGATAACTGAGCTGCAAGGTCAGCTGACGAGACTGAAACCCCAAAAGGTAGACCCACCTGTAGTTTCTCCAAGTGATCTGGTCACAGAATTAAAAGCACAGATCACTGAGCTCCAGAGCCATCTCGCTAGACTAAAGCCACCAAACCCTAAGAAAAATCCAAAGCCACCAAAAGCTAATGCTAATACTAAACCAAGAGGACCTGAGCAAATTCCCTTGACAAACCAAGCTGCAAAGAGTAGGCCGAAGCCCTGGTACTGTTTCCAATGCGGCGAGGACGGCCATATCGTCTCTGCATGCTCCAATGACCCAAATCCATCCTTGGTTGCTGATAAAAGGAAACAGTTGAGAGAGAAACAGTTACTTTGGGATAAGCAAAACAATCAAACACAGTCTTTAAACTAAAGCAAGCCCTCATTGCGGGACAAATGGGTGCTACTGATGAAGCCAGTCCCACTGAATATTCACATAAATCCAATAAACGATTCCTATCTAACAAATCAGCCACTGTGAAAATACCTAAAGGCTTAGTCGGAGCTAAGTACACTGCTCAAGTACAGATTAATGGACAGGCTTGCAATTGCCTTCTCGATACCGGGTCACAAGTAACCACAGTGTCCCAGTCTTTCTATGAAAGCAATCTCTCACATCTGGAAATTTATCCAATACAAGATCTGCTGGAAGTCGAGGCGGCAAATGGTCAAAATGTCCCATATTCAGGCTTTATTGGTGTCGACATTACCTTTCCTAAAAACTGTTTCGGAACTGAACTTACTGTGTCCTCTCTTGCGTTAGTGGTTCCAGACACTCGATCTAATGTTCAGTCATCTCTCTTAATCGGTACCAACACTCTTGATTTTCTCTTTGACAGTCTCTCCCTAAACGATACGAATCTCAGTGCCCTGCCATACGGTTACAGAGTGGTGCTGAATGTATTACGACAGAGAAACAAGCAAAAAGAGAGTGGCGGCTTTGGTCTTGTCAGACTGTCAGGGAAAGAGTCTGAAATCATTCCTGCGGGCCAAAGTCGAGTCCTTGAGGGGTCAATTAATGTAAACACCGAAATCTCTGACAAGTGGGTAGTAGTTGAGTCTCCCTCCTTATCCTCCTTGCCAGGTGGTATTCTAGTCACCCAGTGTTTACTTACCCTCCCTGAGAAACTCTCACAAAAGCTTCCAGTGGTCCTGCGAAATGAAAGTAAACATGACATAGTTATCCCTGCAAAGAGTGTCATCGCTGAAATGCATGCCATGCTGGAGGTATTGCCAAACAGTCAGATTCCACAGCAGTCCGAGCATACTTCCAGCTCAAACGCCGTTAAGCTCGACCTCAACTTTGCCGATTCTCCAGTCCCTGCTGAATGGAAAGAGCGAATCATACAAAAGCTGAATGCTATGCCAGAAGTGTTTGCACTACATGATACAGATTTCGGTTGCACCGACCAAGTAAAACACCAAATCAAACTGAGTGATCAAACCCCCTTTAAGCACAGACCCCGTCCTATTCGACCCCAAGATCTGGATGCTGTGCGGAAGCATTTGCAGGAACTGAGCAAGGCAGGAGTAATCCGTGAGTCTGAATCGCCATTTTCCTCACCGATAGTGGTGGTGAAGAAGAAGAACGGAGACATAAGACTCTGCGTTGATTACCGAAAGTTGAATCTGAATACAATCAAAGATGCCTATGCGCTTCCTAATGTGGAAGAGGCGTTTTCAGCCCTCACTGGGTCGAAATGGTTTTCTGTCCTTGACCTCAAAAGCGGGTACTATCAGATTGAGGTCGATGAGACTGACAAGCACAAGACAGCCTTTGTATGTCCGATGGGGTTCTTCGAGTTTAACAGGATGCCCCAGGGCATAACAAACGCTCCCAGCACATTTCAAAGGTTGATGGAGAAATGTATGTGTGACATCAACCTTAAGGAAGTCCTGGTCTTCCTGGACGACCTTATAGTTTTCTCCGACACCCTTGAACAACATGAAACCCGCCTTCTTCATGTGCTTAGTCGTCTAAAAGCATACGGTTTGAAGCTATCGATTGAAAAATGCAAGTTCTTCCAGACATCCGTGAGGTACTTAGGGCACGTCGTTTCTCAGCATGGGGTTGAAACGGACCCTGAAAAAGTCGCAGCCTTAAAAACATGGCCAAGTCCCAAAAACCTGAAAGAGCTCCGTTCCTTCTTAGGGTTCGCGGGGTATTATAGGAGGTTTATCAAGGACTTCTCTAAGATCGTCAAACCCCTTAGCAATCTGACTGCCGGATACCCCCCACTGAGAAAGAATAATAGCCCTAAGCCAAACGGTGTCCAGTACTTTCAGCCAAAATCTCCTTTCGGGGAGAGGTGGACAGAGAGTTGCCAACGAGCATTTGAAACGATAATAGAAAAACTGACTACTGCCCCCGTGTTAGGCTTTGCCAATCACGAGTTGCCGTACGTACTACATACCGATGCTAGTACAACTGGGTTAGGGGCAGCTCTTTATCAAGAACAGGAGGGGGAGATGCGCGTAATCGCATACGCGAGTAGGGGACTATCAAAAAGTGAAAGTCGCTACCCCGCCCACAAGCTCGAGTTTCTTGCCCTCAAGTGGGCTGTAACGGAAAAGTTTTGTGATTACTTGTATGGCCGTCCTTTCACAGTGATAACTGATAGTAACCCCTTAACGTACATTCTAACCACCGCTAAGTTAGATGCGACAAGTTACCGCTGGTTGTCCGCCCTGTCCTCTTTTGAGTTCCAACTCCGGTACAGAGCAGGCAAACAAAACATTGACGCAGATGGCTTATCCCGCCGTCCACACCCCGAGCCAGTAAATGACTTGGTCTCTCTGAAGGAACAAGAGCGGATTCGCCAGTTTTTACAACACCACTTACCTGGCACAGATCCTTTCACTCACATTCCTCCTCACGCTGTCAGTGCAATCTGTGACAAACACCTAGTCTTCCAGTCTCTTGATAAAGACCAAAATGCTTTTGCATCCCCACTTGTAACCTCTCTGTCCATGACCACCAATGCTCTTCCCGAGAGTTTCGAGCAGTGCAACGTTTCTCCTGTCATTCTAAGTATGTCCGAAGAAGAGTTGAGACAAAGTCAAAGAAACGATCCTGCTATTGGCGAAATCATACATCAGCTCGAAACGGGTGAAACATCTTCCTCTACTGTACGGCAAGAGATTCCATTACTTTCCATCTTTCTGCGCGAACTAAACAAACTAGAGTTTCAGAATGGAATTTTGTACAGAAAGAGGCAAGTAGGTGAAGGAATCCAATATCAACTCGTTCTCCCTGAAAACCTGAGATCTATGGTGTTAAAAAGCCTTCACGATGACATGGGTCACCTCGGCTTTGACCGGACTCTTGACCTAACTAGAACCAGATTTTTCTGGCCAAAAATGGCTTCAGACATTGAGCAAAAGGTCAAAAGTTGTAGCAGGTGCGTTTGCAGAAAAACTCTGCCAGAGAAGGCAGCGCCCCTAGTAAACATACAAGTCACCAGACCTCTCGAGTTAGTATGTATCGACTTTTTAACTATCGAACCAGACCGCAGTAATACAAAGGATGTCCTTGTCATTACAGACTTCTTCACGAAGTACGCTGTAGCAACTCCTACCCCAAACCAAAAGGCTCGAACCGTAGCCAAAGCTCTGTGGGAAAATTTCATCATCCACTATGGTTTTCCGGAGAAGTTGCACAGTGACCAAGGAGCAGACTTTGAATCGAAAACCATCAAAGAGCTGTGTGACCTAGCTGGAATACAAAAAGTCAGAACTTCACCTTATCACCCCAGGGGAAACCCTGTAGAAAGGTTTAATAGGACCCTACTAAACATGCTAGGTACACTCAACGACGAACACAAGATACATTGGCGTGACTTTGTTAAGCCACTCGTACACGCCTATAACTGCACCAAACATGAAAGTACTGGGTTTACGCCTTATGAGTTAATGTTTGGTAGGCAGCCTAGATTACCAATAGACCTGGCTTTTAATACCCATTTGAACCATCGTCAGCAACAATCTCACTCACAGTACGTTAATGCCCTCAAATCTCACCTCCAAGAGAGTTACCAACTGGCTACCAAAAATGCTGCTAAAGCTGCGGAACGGAATAAAACCAGATATGACAAGCATGTAACTGAATCTGTCCTGGATGTTGGCGATCGTGTGCTTGTGAGGAATGTTAGGATTAGGGGTAAACACAAGTTGGCCGATAGGTGGGAGTCCGTTGTCCATGTGGTTGTGAGTCAAAAAGACAACCTACCGGTATATACGGTCAAACCAGAGCACCACAATGGTCCCACTAGAACTCTTCACAGAGACCTTTTATTACCGTGCGGGTTCTTGCCAACTGTCCCTGAACATCCTCCTGCAGTCCAAGAAAAACCACGCCGAGCAAGCACGCGTCAACACCCTATAACTGATCCTGATGAACCGGAACAGGACTATGATTCTGAGGAAGGGGACAACTACCCTCTGTATTACCCTCCAAGTCCTTTCAGAGAGCTCTCCAGGTCCTTTGAGGAATACAAAGTAGTTTTTCCCCTCAACACTCATTCAAACCCTGCTGTTGAGCGACCAAAATCAGACAATGCTCAAGTCTCAGAACCTGCCAGACCCCCTGAACTGGTTGATGCTCCTAGAGAGGCTGGTGGTGAGGTATCGGCCAGCCATGATGAGCCTGGTAACGCTACATTGCCTGATAATGCCCCAGAGGGCATGAACATGATGGAAATGGCAAAGTCACTTGAGACAGAGAATGTACCTGAACCTGCAAGGGAAGAAGAACCAAAAACACAACTAGGTGAAATGGACAGTGCACCAGATTCAAATGAGGAAACAAGTAAAACTCATATTGAAATGAATGAGGACCCATCTGTGAACAATGACAACAAAGAACATGACCCAGAGGCAGAACAGGCTCTCAGGCGATCTTCTCGAGAAAGACTAAAACCCAAATTCTTAACCTACCCTGAATTGGGGAATCCTCTTGTCAGCATAGTTCAATCTCTGTTCCAAAGCTTAAGTGACGCTGTAACAAACACTATTGAAGCCCACGAGATCAAAGTAGTCTAAACTATGCCTTGTGCAAAGGGACTTGCATATATTTAAGCAGGGAGGGTGTAACCCTGGTTACAAAGCACCATTTCAAACTAAAGTTGTTAATAAAAACAGTCATAAAGAAATGCATTGCAAGCAATGGATAGGCAACAAATAGGTTAAAAGAAATTTAAAATGCATTAAAATAGTCAAATGCTTTATTTCATACGTTTCATTTAGGTTTAAGAACATAGAAAAAGGGTTAAAAATATGTGAATTCATTTTATTTATTTATTTATTTTCTTCATTTAACATGGTTTAAAATGTGTTCAGACTCTTATTTTGAAGAGTCACGTTGCAGCGTGACTCCTGAGACTAGCCACAGCCAATCAGGTTGTTTTGTTTTTTCCTGCTTGTTAACGAGGGAGAAACGCAGACAGTCGTTGTAGAGCTGCTGCTGAAAACAGAGGAAAACAAGAAGAATAAGTAAAGAGTCCATTTAAAGTTAATTTTGTGCCTTGAAGGAGTTTTTTTTTTGTTTGTTTTGTTGTGTGTTCCAACCTGCCGTGACCTGGCGATATTTCATACTTGTGTTCATTGCCGAACGGGACTTGGTGAGTTAAAAGAATGTATTTTATTTTATGTGTGGAACATTTTGTTGTGATGTATCGGTACTTTCATGAAGATGGAAAGCTAAGGTAGTTAATTTATGATGTTTTGTGTTGGAATGGTGGATGTACATGGTGGATTGAAGCACAGGCCTGTAGTTCAATGTCCTGTGATGTTACGTTTTTTTTCTGCCGCCATGATGGCGAATGCGCCATTTCATGAAGTGCAAATTAAGCTAAAAAACAAGCTTTTATCAATATGTGAAGCTACCAGATGTAGTATTTGATTTTTTTTGTGCATATTATTTTATTATTATGCTAGGCCATTAAGGTTTGGACCGGAAATTCTGAGCGAATATCGGAGTTGGATTCCACGTGCGAGATGTAAGATGGCGAGCCACCCAGTGACCCCATGAACTGTGCATCACACAGGATCAAAGCGCCTCTGCCGGATGTTGCATGGGTTTCATCAGAAACTGGTAGGATTGATCCATATTTCACTGCAGAGCTGCTGTGGATTCACAGAGACACTGGATTAACCGTTTAGGACTAAAGGACTGACACTTAAGAGAACAAAGACAATTACTTGTGAAATACAAGTTTATTCAGTCTTTTGCTGAATACAATTTGAGTTGTTTTGTTTTATTTTTTTTGCTATTGTTTTATTTGTTAACCCTTCATGTTAATGCTGTAATGGTGTTTTCTGACATGTAATATTTTTTCTGGGGTACGAACAACAAAATAGAAAACGGTTGAAACTAACAGGGAATTTAACCAAACTTGAACTAACTCTTGAAACTTAAGAACTAAACTTTATTCAGAATAAAGCTGAGTTAACTCACATAAATTAGTGATACAACTGGAGACTAATAATAACCTAGGTTGAAAATAGTATCCTTTTAAGCCAAATAGTAGGTTTAAATAAAAGAAAAAGGATTCATAAACTAACTCACGTGAACACAAAAAGAGGGGGAAATATATTTTTTTTCCTTGAAGTGATTTTGAAATTAATGTTAACTGTATGTCAACTGTCCATTTTATGATGTCAACTAAACGTATTAAGCCGGCAATTTAAACTGATTCTGTGGTCTGTGGTTATTAATGCATCTTACATCAATCACTGCTCCTGTAGTGGAACCTAGCACTGAGCCTAGTATACTGTAACTGTTACAGAAGTTTTACACACGCAATATCGTTTTCAAAAAAAGTTGTCGTTTACATCAACCCGCATAAATACAAAGGGGCGGCAGTGTAAGGAGAAGGATAAAGCCATGCAAGCCAATCAGAATCCTCAAAATCGACAACGACGAATAGCACGAGCGACTTCCTGTTCCTTTCAAAACAATAGACATGGCGCGAGGTTCGTTCGTGTGGACAGACAGCGCGGCAAATGCAAACAGGCCAAAAGCGTTTTCACAAAAGTAAAAATGAGTACCACTTTAACAGCATCCATGATCAAATAGTAGCCAAACAAACTCATAGACAGTATGGAACAAACTCTGAACATAGGGCGCTCACATGACGTAAGCATTTTCTGGCGCATAATGTGACGTTTGAGAACCTAAAACCCCGTTTCTCCCAGTTGACACGGCAACACATAACCGGCGTTTTCAGAAATCTCCACTTTGGCCGGAGTTTTTAGAAATAATCGTTCTCTGGGATAAAAACTGCGTTTTCGTGTAAATGACAGGCCAAAACGCAGGGAAATATCTGCGTTTTCCCATCGTGTAAACGGGGCCTCAGGCTCTTGGGAGAAGAAACCTCTCCCAGTCCCAGTCCCAGTCCCAGTCCCAGTCCCAGTCCCAGTCTCTCTCTCTCCCCCCCGGCTCTGCTTAAATACTGGATCCTCTTGCCATTGATGAGGAACAGCTGGTAGGTCCCATCACCTAGATTAGGACAGGGAGGAGCACAAGAAATTGGACAAAAAAAAACAAAAAAAAAACCTTTTAATATATGTCCAAATAGAAACTGTTATTTAAAATGGTAATAATATATCACAATACTGTAGTTTATACCCTAGGCTACTATATTTTAATCAAATAAATGCAGGCTGGGGGAGCAGCGCAAGAGACTTATTTCAAAAACATTAAAAAAATCCACCTGACACACACACACAAGTTTCAAGTTTTGAAAAATACAACAACAAACAGTAATATTGTAAAGTATAATAACAATTGAATTTATAATTAGCCTATATAGGATTATGTAATGGTTCACAAAATTCACGGTTCAATCACTGTCTGTTGTTGCATTGAGACTCTGGTAGGGCTTTATTTTGAAATTCTCGTCAGCAAAATAGAGGGAAAACAAACAATATTGACAATATTGTTTATAAAATGTTACTCACCATGTTCATTTATGGTAAATCTGACTGTTCCGTTGCGTTCGCACCACATACTTGATAATCGTGCTGTAAACATTGCCTACGCCAATAGCAGGCGCTTATAATTGTGACGTGCGCCAATGGCAGCTGCAAAGGAGAAGCAATATGGGAAATACCGACTGTTTTAAGGAATAAACGCAGAATTTTTGGTTCTTGTCGTGTTTAACACAATCTACACTCGATCGCGCGAGGATATCCATCGTGAAAAATCGCAGCTTGAATTTTTTTTTAGTTACCATCGAAGTGAAAGACAGGTCCTTTCTGTGGTATAAATACAACGTACAACAAAACTACAACTCCCAGCAGGCAATTGGGTCCATTGGCTGCGCGCGCACACACACTCAATAAATCAATGAATGACACTTACCCATTAGAAAACGCAAATGCATACGTCCTGGGACGGTAACACCAGTCAAATTAAATCATTCAAGGAAAATACATCTTTGCAGTGCATACACAGAAGTGCCAATAATATATTTTCACTGCATTTACAATTGCAGAAATAAAGCTATGAGATCGTTATTACAATTAGAAATCAGAAAAAAAAAAAAAAAAAAAGTTTTTTTTTTTTTTTTTTTTTTATATATGTCCAAATAGAAAACTGTTATTTAAAATGGTAATAATACATCACAATACTGTAGTTTATAGCCTAGGCTACTATATTTTAATCAAATAAATGCAGGCTGGGGGAGCAGTGCAAGAGACTTATTTCAAAAACATTAAAAAAATCCACCTGACACACACACACACAAGTTTCAAGTTTTGAAAAATACAACAACAAACAGTACTTTTGAACGGTACAGTTGGTTTCATTACAACATTTACACTACATTTATTCATTTAACATAACCTTTATTGACTTAGAAAATGAAGAAAATGACAGGCTAATTAATATGTTATATGAATTTGTGTTTCAATATGTGGCATCGTCAGGTTTTCATACCTCAAATTAAAACCCAGTGATGTCTAATGGTAACAAAATAAAAACGAAACTAAGATTATGCCCTGTATCATGAAGAAAACATAGGTTTATTTTGTGTTACATGACACCTATTGGTGTTGCCTATATGAACAGTGCTAATTCAGGTTAAGAATACACTGTGACAGAGGCAAAACAATTTATTAAAATAATAATAACAACAATAACAATAATGATTATGACGACGCATGCAAAACAGAGAGAAAAGACTCAATTCTATTCGAATAATTACACAATACCACTGTTACGTTCCCAATTCATTTTCTAGGGGCAAAAGGGAAAGTAGCTTTAAAGCTAAAATGAACAGCGACAAAGAAAAGTTAACCTATCTGAGTCCCAGCACACAATACACAAAGTAAGATTTCCAATACATTTATTTACAATAAGTGATAAATACAGTGCAAAAAGAATCCTAAACAAACAGCTCCAAAAGAAAAAGAAATGAAGCCTGTTCTTCAGGAGCAGGTAAAGCCAAATCAAACAAAAGATCTCACTACCCGGTAGAAGGAACACCTAATTGACCTACAACAATCAACACAAATAAACAACAGAACTCTTACCTTACTTCCTAACTAACAAAAAACAGGAGAAAATGAGAAAAGAAAAATGGCACCCACTCCCTACTGCTCCAACACTCAACAATGGGCAAGCAATTCAAAGCTGCACACTACAGCCGTAACAACACATTTAAGCGTAACAACACACTTAAGCTTAACATACACCAACAAGAGCAACACTCCAAGTCTGGTAACACAACAGTCTCAGGCCACATTTACACATAGCCGGGTATTTAGAGAAACGAATATTTCTCCCCCTCCGTTTTCAAAAATAACATCGTGCACGTGTAACCCTGGTTACAAAGCACCATTTCAAACTAAAGTTGTTAATAAAAACAGTCATAAAGAAATGCATTGCAAGCAATGGATAGGCAACAAATAGGTTAAAAGAAATTTAAAATGCATTAAAATAGTCAAATGCTTTATTTCATACGTTTCATTTAGGTTTAAGAACATAGAAAAAGGGTTAAAAATATGTGAATTCATTTGATTTATTTATTTATTTTCTTCATTTAACATGGTTTAAAATGTGTTCAGACTCTTATTTTGAAGAGTCACGTTGCAGCGTGACTCCTGAGACTAGCCACAGCCAATCAGGTTGTTTTGTTTTTTCCTGCTTGTTAACGAGGGAGAAACGCAGACAGTCGTTGTAGAGCTGCTGCTGAAAACAGAGGAAAACAAGAAGAATAAGTAAAGAGTCCATTTAAAGTTAATTTTGTGCCTTGAAGGAGTTTTTTTTTGTTTGTTTTGTTGTGTGTTCCAACCTGCCGTGACCTGGCGATATTTCATACTTGTGTTCATTGCCGAACGGGACTTGGTGAGTTAAAAGAATGTATTTTATTTTATGTGTGGAACATTTTGTTGTGATGTATCGGTACTTTCATGAAGATGGAAAGCTAAGGTAGTTAATTTATGATGTTTTGTGTTGGAATGGTGGATGTACATGGTGGATTGAAGCACAGGCCTGTAGTTCAATGTCCTGTGATGTACTTAGGTAAAGTTGGTTTTATATTCGCATATTCGCACTTTCACGTCTCAATAACAAGCGCAATAAAGCACATTTTTGCTAAATAAAAGCAGCTACATGATCTTTAGGACAAAGATGGTGAACTACAACACTCTCCACAATCAATCAAAACGGGCAAATGTTGTTTTAATGGCATACAAAGTTGCAACTGTTCACTGAACATTCAATGTGTGTGGTAAAGAAGATTAGGGACCGTCTAAAAAGGTCTATTTTTTCCATTGTGTGCAAACAGACAACTACATTTTTGCAAAGTACAGATGTACCAGCAAATCTCTCTCACATTATGTGTTCTAATGCTATTGATTGTACTTTAGCAACAATAAAAAATGCATTATAATGATTGTATTTAGGAAACCTGCCTCACTTTACATAATGTACATAAATATTTTTAGAATAAAATTACATTAATTCACC
Source organism: Leuciscus leuciscus (assembly GCF_965113295.1). Taxonomy (NCBI): domain Eukaryota; kingdom Metazoa; phylum Chordata; class Actinopteri; order Cypriniformes; family Leuciscidae; genus Leuciscus; species Leuciscus leuciscus. The sequence continues at coordinate 11,716 of NW_028118543.1, forward strand.
AAAGGGATTTTTTACTATCCGAAGGTTGTAGCATGTTCCTAGTGACCACACTGACTTACTACCTGGTGAAATTTTGACAAAAAGTCCCTTACTGTACATACAGTTGACAAATTATGTTTTTTTTTTTAAATTACTGTAATTCACCCTAAGTATTTTTTCGTGTTCCAAAGGTTGCAGTATGTTCCTACTGACCAGACTGACTTACTACAGGTGGAATTTTCACAGTATCTCCCTTACTGTACGTTCAGTATACAAATATTAATTAAAAAAAATTACAGTAATTCCCCTAAAGTATTTTTCCTGTTCCAAAGCCTGTAGTGTTTTCTTATTGGCTTACACTATCCCACACTGACTTACTACAGGTGAAATTTTGACAATACCTCCTTTACTGTACGTACTGAAACAGAATCCCCTGTTTCTTCAATTAAATTATATATATCCTTTTGAATGATTACTTTATTCTTATTAAAAATTCAACAGTCAAGTAGTATCCTAATCATTTCTGTATTCATTTTCTTTTAGGTGCATTCCAGTGTGTGCCCTTGGGTTGTGTTCACATGCAAGGGGCCTTTTGATGATAATTGTCTTGGGATTGTCTTGGGACTCCTCCTGGAAACTCCATCTGCATACATTTAGTGTTTTACAGCCAATTGGTCAAACACAAAATCTTGAACTGTCATTATTTCTGGAAGACCCCTTAGGACTTTCACATATAAAACTCTTCGTCTCTTTGTCCTCTTTTTCTGGACCTTTCCATCATGGCTGTATCTTCTGTATCTCGTCCTCAACACATAGATGGCAATGATGGCATTTTTCTCCTTTCTTTTGCAAAGCTCTTTCTAATACATTTTCAATTCCTTTCTACTCTGCCACCATCATCTGCTTAATAAATGCTTACAACCTTCAGTGTGGTATGCTTTTCTTTAAAAAATATTTTCATAATAAAAATATTTATAAAACAAGTTACAGTGTTTTCCCTAATAAACCAGCTTCATAATAAAAATCTTTATAAAACAAGTTCAGGTGTTTTTCTTAATAAACTATTTTCTCAATATATGGTTACAATGATTATTAATACACACTGTAAAAGAAAAGTTGACTAAACTTAAAATTCTAAGGCAACTTGCTGCACCGATTTTTTGAGTTGACTCAACTAATATAGTTTACTCAACTGGAGATGTTATAGTCGAGTCAACTCAACTATAGAGATGTTTTAGTTGAGTCAACTCAAAAAAATCTGCAGCAAGTTGCCTTATAATTTTAAGTTAAGTCAACTTTTCTTTTTTTTTACAGTGAACACTTTCTAAATAAATTGTTTAACAACTACTTATGGTACTTTTCATTATAAAACCACTTTTTTAATAGTTACAATTGTGGTTTACTATGACCCATAAATACTTCATATACAACAAGCCATGATTACAATAGAATAATTGCATATTTCAAAACAATATCCACATATCTTCATCTATATATCTGTCTTAGTTGACTTGTATAAGTTTGAGGGTCAATTTATACATAATTTCACCTTATTTTCATCAAGTGAACATCTCATGTGTATTTCTTTAGGGAGTGGAGTAAAGGGGCATATTATCGTTCCTGCTTTCCTGGAGTGAAATGTTTTATCAGCCTGTTTAGGTGGACTGCTCTTCTGATAATGAGCTCAGGCCTTCTTCAGCCTCAAAGAGAACTGTTGTTTGTCAGGCAGTGTTGTGTGTGTGTGTGTGTGTGTGTGTGTGTGTGTGTGTGTGTGTGTGTGTGTGTGTGTGTGTGTGTGTGTGTGTGTGTGTGTGTGTGTGTGTGTGTGTGTGTGTGTGTGTGTGTGTGTGTGTGTGTGTGTGCGTTTTTTATTCTTTGCAGGTTCAGAACTTTGTGATTTACAACATTCTTGGACCCTGGAAGAAGGTCACCACGGACTTAAATCTCGGAAATGGACGACAAATATTCTGATTAACGGCGATATACCCACTTATCTATCAAAAATGTATTATTGTTTAGACTTTATGTTCTCTTAGCCAATCAGAAGTAAACAATTATGTAATGCATGTCCTTGAAAAAGGTATAATTGTGTGAGATTTGTTTGTAAGGTAGAGTTGGCTTGCGACCTTCTCGTGACTGACGCTGGCTCTACCAATTTAACTGCAAACTATTCTTCAGTAAAATTTTACTTATTTGATTGAATTTCACGACTCCTGGTCTTCTTTCATCATATCTGGTCCTGGGTCTTACAACTGTTATTGTCCAACTGAAATTTGGACAATAACTCCCTTACTGTACGTACAATAAACAAATAAGTCCAAGAAAAAATTACTGTAATTCCCCAAAACTATTTTTTCCTGTTTCAAAGGCTGTAGTGCTTTCCTAGTGACCACACTGACTTACTACAGGTGAAATTTGGATAATAACTCCCTTACTGTACGTACAATAAACAAATAAGTCCAAGAAAAAATTACTGTAATTCCCCTAAACTATTTTTTCCTGTTTCAAAGGCTGTAGTGCTTTCCTAGTGACCTGACTGACTTACTCCAGGTGAAATTTGGACAATAACTCCCTTACTGTACGTACAATAAACTGATACGTTTCCCAAAAAAATACTGTAATTCCCCTAAACTATTTTTTCCTGTTTCAAAGGCTGTAGTGCTTTCCTAGTGATCAGACTGACTTACTCCAGGTGAGATTTGGACAATAACTCCCTTACTGTACGAACAATAAACAAATAAGTCCAAGAAAAAATTACTGTAATTCCCCTAAACTATTTTTTCCTGTTTCAAAGGCTGTAGTGCTTTCCTAGTGACCACACTGACTTACTCCAGGTGAAATTTGGATAATTACTCCCTTACTGTACGTACAATAAACAAATAAGTCCAAGAAAAAAATACTGTAATTCCCCTAAACTATTTTTTCCTGTTTCAAAGGCTGTAGTGCTTTCCTAGTGACCTGACTGACTTACTCCAGGTGAAATTTGGACAATAACTCCCTTACTGTACGTACAATAAACTGATACGTTTCCAAAAAAAATACTGTAATTCCCCTAAACTATTTTTTCCTGTTTCAAAGGCTGTAGTGCTTTCCTAGTGACCTGACTGACTTACTCCAGGTGAAATCTGGACAATAACTCCCTTACTGTACGTACAATAAACTGATACGTTTCCCAAAAAATTACTGTAATTCCCCTAAACTATTTTTTCCTGTTTCAAAGGCTGTAGTGCTTTCCTAGTGACCTGACTGACTTACTCCAGGTGAAATCTGGACAATAACTCCCTTACTGTACGTACAATAAACTAATACGTTTCCAAAAAAATTACTGTAATTCCCCTAAACTATTTTTTCCTGTTTCAAAGGCTGTAGTGCTTTCCTAGTGACCTGACTGACTTACTACAGATGGAATTTTGACAATACCTCTTTTACTGTACGTACAATAAACAAATACATTTAAGAAAAAATTACAGTAATTCCCCTCAAGTATTTTGTACTGTTCCAAAGGCTGTAGTGCTTTCCTAGTGATCAGACTGACATACTACAGGTGGAATTTTGACAATACCTCTTTTACTGTATGTACAATAAACAAATACATTTAAGAAAAAATTACTGTAATTCCCCTCAAGTATTTTGCGCTGTTCCAAAGGCTGTAGTGCTTTCCTAGTGATCAGACTGACATACTACAGGTGGAATTTTGACAATACCTCTTTTACTGTACGTACAATAAACAAATACATTTAAGAAAAAATTACAGTAATTCCCCTAAAGTATTTTTTCCTGTTCCAAAGGCTGTAGTGCTATCCTAGTGACCACACTGACTTACTACAGATGGAATTTTGACAATACCTCTTTTACTGTACGTACAATAAACAAATAAGTTCAAGAAAAAATTACAGTAATTCAAGTAAAGTTTTTTTTCCTATTCCAAAGGCTGTAGTGCTTTCCTAGTGACCACACTGACTTACTATTGGTGAAATTTTGACAATACCTCCCTTACTGTACGTTCAGTATAGAAATATTAATTAAAATAAATTACAGTAATTCACCTATAGTGTTTTTTAGATATTGCAAAGGTTGTAGTGCTTTCATAGCGATCAGACTGACTTACTACATGTTAAATACTGCCAATACCTTACTGTAAGTATAGTACAAACATATTATTATTAAAAAGTTACTGTAATTTCTCCTTTTTTCATGTTCCAAAGGTTATAGTATGTTCCCAGTGATCGCTCTACTCAATTAACTTTGATAAATGTATTAGGTAAAAGTATGTATTAGAACTGCTGTTCCTTGTACAACACAATTATTTCATTGATTAAAAATAGCAGATATTTTAGGTTAATAATATTTTCAATGTTATAAATAAGCAACGCCCTTATTGTAATTATTCAAGTTACGTTTTTGTTATGAAGTCCTGAAGAAGTGGATTCTGGAACACACTGCTGCTTCAATGTATATCTAATGAGTGATTATAATCAAGGTATTAATCAATAGTTTTCCTTCTATATATCAAATGAGTTGAATGACTTCTCTAGGCTTATGAGATTTTACTTTGTTATATAAATTATCAGTGTGATTATCGAAAATGTTATTTCATGTATCATTTAAATATAAGTCTGTATTTGATATCTGAGGTGTAACGTAAGGGTCTGTCCCATGCCCGGAATGCAGTAACAGTGCTTGCTCATTTAGCCTGGCTTCCAGAGATGAAATATGGACTTCTTTAACAGGTGTCACTACATCCATCTGCTTTTCTAGGCTACCCTGATAGCAATGGTCTCAGGAGTCATTGAAACCTATAGTTGAGTCATTGAAACCTATAGTTGAGAGACCATTTCTTAGTTAAAGTCTTTACTTTACAGTTAGTTTTAAAGTATCCTCTCCTTGAGATAAATAACATGTTATATTAATGTTTTGAGAAGACTCTCCTCCTCACCAAATCCAATCTTGAAGAAACTGTGTCTGTGTGTGTTAGTATTCTTGGTTACATGTTAAGGAACAAGTGGAAATATAGCTGCAAGCAGCGATACGGGGCCAAGCCCCTGAAGCAGCAGTAAGAGCAGTAATAGTAAAAACAGCAGAAATTGAAGAAAAAAGAGCTGGTTTAGAAGTATAGGTGAAAATGAACTCATAATGAACAGAAGTTCAGATGAGAATGAACATATAATGAAGAAGATATATATATTAATCCAAAAGGAAGAAAGATTAGTACAACGTTGAATAATAAAGGAATCAACATGACACACAATTTTTTTTTAAATCATCCCACACGGGGCTCGAACCCATTATCTGGGTCAGATACCTGTCACTCATATCATTGCACCACTGGGAAGTTGGTTCAACCGGAATGGTTCAGGGCTCGTGGCATGTGGTTTAGTAGCTTGCACCACTCAGATGACGTTGTCTTACCAAGCTGCCGAGGAGAGGCTTAAGTGTAAGAATGAGCACACAAAGGCATGTTAACCAGATTAGTTAAGTTAGCAAGTTAAGTTAGCTTAATGCTAATGTAGTTTATGGTTATCCTGATAGCTGAAGAGCCACATTAGAAAGAATGGCATCAGGTAGCATGCTAACCAATTAGCATGCTAAGCTAACTACCATAAGGCAAAAAATACAGGTCAAATTTGGAGAAATGTATATCAGGAACGATAGCAAAAATAAAAAAATCTGTTCAGTCACTTCTGTGTGGCTTGGTCCAAAGATCATCTGAGCCAATTTTTATAAAAATTGAACACAATTTGAATGAGGAGTAGCACAAAAAAATTAACACTGTACTTTTCAAAATGGCCACTACTGTAATGGGCAGAGTCTTAATGTAAGATATTGATTGTGATCACCATAATGAATGGAATCAGGTGTACTAAGTTTCATTTTACATCTATTTACATTCACATCTAGATCAAAGGGTTCAAAAGCTATAATCCTTTTAATGTTGATTTTTTTAACTGGTGGTGGCGCTATAGAGTTGGTCCTAGACTGGAGACTCAAAAATGGTTCCAATTATTCATTACAATCAATACAAGTGTGGAAGGTCACGACGTGCCTAAATTCAGGGTCTGAATGTCAGCCGCATAATTGATGGAGATATGCTTCAGTCTATCTATGTGTAGAAAATGTGTGATTATTTATTAGCCAATCAGAGTCATTCAACCTGAAGCAATGACAAAGCTTAGACCTTGGTGAAGGGTATAATTGCTGTGATTTTTGTAAATGTAAGGGGAAGCGGACTACTTTTGATCACTGGTTCTGATTCTTGACTTCTGCCTGATGAAACTGCAAACATTCTTCAGTAAAATTTCCTTTAATTTATTATAATTCTGACTCTTGTCTTAAATTGAGTGCACTTCTAACTCCTGGTCTTAATAAATCATATCTGGTCCTTTAACTGTAAATCCCAAAATACAGATATACAGTGGTAATCCATATTGAAACAAGGACAATAAAGCAGAAGTTTGAGCAGATATTCTTTTGATGTTCCACTGTTTAAGGTACACAGTGAGCACAACCATTGGGCATCTTTTTTCAGGTAGCTTGTCTGGTGATAGTCCAATGCAGCATACATTGGGTACACTGTAAAAAATAAAATCGTAAAAAAACAGTCATTGACTGTCAGCTACGGCTGCCAAACAAAAACCGTAAAAATAAAGTAAAATATCCTAATTTAAATTAAGTGCAAAAAACTTTTACAGAAATTTTCCTTAAATGTTTTACGGAAAAACAGTGTTTTTTACAGCTATTTCCTGAATTATTACGATCAAACACCTTCATTGTAAAAAAATCCCATAAAAAACAGTCAAATGACTGTCAGCAATGGCTGCCATACAAAAACCGTAAAATTAATGTAAAATATCCTAATTTAAATAAGTGGAAAATACTTTTACAGAAATCTTCATTAATCTTTTTTAACAGAAACACACAGTTAAAACACAGTTAATTCACATTTTTTCTGATTTTTTACTGAAAAACATGCAGTTAATTATATGCATGATTTGCTGTGACTATACGTCACTACATCAGCAACTACACAGTTACTGTCTGTTAAATAAAGCACACTGTAAAAAATTTATAACCCTCCCAAATCAAAAATTTCAAGTGACCGATAACATCTAAATTTTTCAATTGGCCCAAGTGAAATTCTGTAAATTATTTACATTTACATTTACATTTATGCATTTGGCAGACGCTTTTATCCAAAGCGACTTACAGTGCACATATTACAGGGACAATCCCCCTGGAGCAACGTGGAGTAAAGTGTCTTGCTCAAGGACACACTGGTGGTGACTGCTGGGATCGAACCAGCAACCTTTGATTTACCAGTTCAGTGGTTTAACCCACTAGACCACCATCTCCACTGATTCCACATCTCCACAAATTATAAAATTAAATTTACAGAATTTCACTTGGGCCAATTGAAAAATTTAGATGTTATCGGTCACTTGAAATTTTTGATTTGGGAGGGTTAGAATTATTTTACAGTGCAACATGCAGCATTTCATCAGTGTTTCTCTGCTCATCCTGGACTGAAGCTCAGGCTCTACTCTTCAACACAATGGTGACACACAAAACACACCATACAGAAACACTTAAAACCCCAACAGAACATTAAACACTACCAGATCTCTCAGGATCTCAGCATCTTCACTTATTACAATCCAGACTTTATTTCTTTCATACTAACATTCTTATTGAGCATTAACAGAGGTTTAGAAGTTGAAGTTTTATTGAAAAGAATAAAGTTTGATGTCACCATGATGGAGATTAGTGTTTGTTTTAGTTGGGCTCTTGACCTTTTAGTGTTTAACTTAAAATTTTCTCTGGCTGCTTTAACTGTGTGTCTTTGATGCATATTTGTTATGGTAGGAATCCAAGAGAAACTCAGATCAGATGATGTTGGTCTCTTTTTAGTGATAATAGTCATCATGTAGTGTCCTGCTTCATTGATACCACCTGAAGTGTAATATCTGATTAAGTAATTAAATATTTGTTGTTAATTTTTGCATGATAAAACTGCTATATAAAATCCTGCAGTGCTGTGATACTCAGATTTTATAATGTCATTATACAGAAAATGTTTTGACAGGATTATATAGACTCACTCAGACATCAATAATCAGCGTATGAATCTCAACAATGGTGACAACGAAAAAAAATCTGAACTACTATAAAGTCACAAAAAGGCTTTGTTGGTTGTCACCATTGTTGAGATTCATATGTTGATTCTTGATGTCTATACTACTACAAAAAAAAAAAAAAAATTAACCAGCTCAAAACTTTTTCCATATAATACATATCTTTTTAAATTTCAGATTATTACAATATTGTTGCCAAGGATCATGTGAGAAATTATCATTATAGATAATAATGTAAAATTTAATAAAAATCATTATAGACTTTGTATACAGCTAAATTCAATCTACATATTATGTAATCTAAACTAATATATTCAGAGATTTGACTGTCATATCAGCGAATCAGATCATCACGAAGACTATAACATCACTGATGAATGACCAAGATCATCTGATATTTCTCCTGCATTTATTGCTATAACAAAGGTGTATTAAATACACAGTTAAAGCAGCCAGAGAAAACTAATGTTAAAAACTCACGGGTAATGAGCCCAACTAAAGCAGACACTGATCTCAATCATGGTGATATCAAATTTATTTTAAAGCTGTCAGCTGCGGCTGTCAAACAAAAACCGTAAAAATAAAGTAAAATATCCTATTTTAGAAGTGCAAAAAACTTTTACAGAAATTTTCCTTAAATGTTTTACAGAAAAACACTTATTTTACAGCTATTTCCTGAATTATTACGATTTTAAAAAAGTATATGCATGTGAGAAATTATGACATTATAGACTTTGTATAAAGCTAAATTCCATCTACATGTAATCTAAGCTAATATATTCATATTTTTGACTGTCATATCAGAGAACTAAGGCATCATATGATGCCATTATCAAAGAATGACTAAAATCAACTGAAGTTTTCTCCAGCATTTATTGCTATAACAAATGTGCATGAAATACACAGTTAAAGCAGCCAAAGAAAAACGCTAGTTAAAAATTGAAGTCATGAGCCCAACTAAAGCAGACACTAATCTCAATCATGGTGACATCAAATTTATTTTAAAGTTTTTTACAATTTATTTAAATTAGCATATTTTACTTTAATTTTAGGGTTTTTGTTTGGCAGCCGCAGCTGCCAGTCATTTGACCCTTTTTGTAAGATTTTTTTACAATGAAGGTATTTGATTATAATAATGCAGGAAATACCTGTGAAATAACAGTGCTTTTTCGGTTTATTTAAATTACCATATTTGGCTTTAATTTTAAGGTTTTTGTTTGGCAGCCGCAGCTGCCAGTCATTTGACCCTTTTTTTACGATTTTTTTTACAATGAAGGTTTTTGATCGTGATTATTCATGAAATACCTGTAAAATAACAGTGTTTTTCAGTTTATTTAATTTAGGATGTTTTACAGTTTTTTGGGGAGCTGACAGTCATTTGAACATTTTATCATTTAACTGTACAGTAAGGGAGTTATTGTCCAAATTCCACCTGGATTAAGTCAGTGTGGTCACTAGGAAAGCACTACAGCCTTTGAAACAAGAAAAAATAGTTTAGAGGAATTACAGTAATTTTTTTGGAAACGTATTAGTTTTTTGTACGTACAGTAAGGGAGTTATTGTCCAAATTCCACCTGGAGTAAGTCAGTGTGGTCACTAGGAAAGCACTACAGCCTTTGAAACAGGAAAAAATAGTTTAGGGGAATTACAGTAATTTTTTGGGAAACGTATTAGTTTTTTGTACGTACAGTAAGGGAGTTATTGTCCAAATTCCACCTGGATTAAGTCAGTGTGGTCACTAGGAAAGCACTACAGCCTTTGAAACAAGAAAAAATAGTTTAGAGGAATTACAGTAATTTTTTTGGAAACGTATTAGTTTTTTGTACGTACAGTAAGGGAGTTATTGTCCAAATTCCACCTGGAGTAAGTCAGTGTGGTCACTAGGAAAGCACTACAGCCTTTGAAACAGTAAAAAATTGTTTAGGGGAATTACAGTAATTTTTTTGGAAACGTATTAGTTTTTTGTACGTACAGTAAGGGAGTTTTTGTCCAAATTCCACCTGGAGTAAGTCAGTGTGGTCACTAGGAAAGCACTACAGCCTTTGGAACAGGAAAAAATGATTTGATTATTGTACTGTTTGGTGTGTGTGTGTGTGGGGGGGTACAGTTGTAAGACCCAGGACCAGATATGATGAAAGAAGACCAGGAGTCGTGAAATTCAATCAAATAAGGAAAATTTTACTGAAGAATAGTTTGCAGTTAAATTGGTAGAGCCAGTGTCAAAGTCACGAGAAGGTCGCAAGCCAACTCTACCTTACAAACAAATCTCACACAATTATACCTTTTTCAATGTCATGCATTAAATAATCGTTTACTTCTGATTGGCTAAGAGAACATAAAGTCTAAACAATAATACATTTTTGATAGATAAGTGGGTATATCGCCATTAATCAGAATATTTGTCGTCCATTTCCGAGATTTAAGTCCGTGGTGACCTTCTTCCAGGGTCCAAGAATGTTGTATATCACAAAGTTCAGAACCTGCAAAGAATAAAAAATGCGCACACACACACACACACACACACACACACACACACACACACACACACACACACACACACACACACACACACACACACACACACACACACACACACACACACACACACACACACACACACACACACACACACACACACAACACTGCCTGACAAACAACAGTTCTCTTTGAGGCTGAAGAAGGCCTGAGCTCATTATCAGAAGAGCAGTCCACCTAAACAGGCTGATAAAACATTTCACTCCAGGAAAGCAGGAACGATAATATGCCCCTTTACTCCACTCCCTAAAGAAATACACATGAGATGTTCACTTAATGAAAATAAGGTGAAATTATGTATAAATTGACCCTCAAACTTATACAAGTCAACTAAGACAGATATATAGATGAAGATATGTGGATATTGTTGTGAAATATGCAATTATTCTATTGTAATCATGGCTTGTTGTATATTAAGTATTTATGGGTTATAGTAAACCACAATTGTAACTAATAAAAAAGTGGTTTTATAATGAAAGTTACCATAAGTAGTTGTTAAACAATTTATTAAGAAAGTGTTTACTGCACTGTAAAAAAAGAAAAGTTGACTTAACTTAAAATTATAAAGCAACTTACTGCAGATTTTTTGAGTTGACTCAACTAAAACATCTCTATAGTTGAGTTGACTCGATTATAACATCTCCAGTTAAGTAAACTATATTAGTTGAGTCAACTCAAAAAATCTGTGCAGCAAGTTGCCTTAGAATTTTAAGTTTAGTCAACTTTTCTTTTACAGTGTGTAAAACACTTGTATTAATAATCATTGTAACCATATATTGAGAAAATAGTTTATTAAGAAAAACACCTGAACTTGTTTTATAAAGATTTTATTATGAAGCTGGTTTACTAAGGAAAACACTGTAACTTGTTTTATAAACATTTTTATTATGAAAATAAAATAAAAAAATAAGAAAAGCATACCACACTGAAGGTTGTAAGCATTTATTAAGCAGATGATGGTGGCAGAGTAGAGAGGAATTGAAAATGTATTAGAAAGAGCTTTGCAAAAGACAGGAGAAAAATGCCATCATTATCGTCTATGTGTTGCAGACGAGATACAGAAGATACAGCCATGATGGAAAGGTCCAGAAAAAGAGGACAAAGAGACGAAGAGTTTTATATGTGAAAGTCCTAAGGGGTCTTCCAGAAATAATGACAGTTCAAGAATTTGTGTTTGACCAATGGGCTGTAATACACTAAATGTATGCAGATGGAGTTTCCAGGAGGAGTCCCAAGACAATCCCAAGACAATTATCATCAAAAGGCCCCTTGCATGTGAACACAACCCAAGGGCACACACTGGAATGCACCTAAAAGAAAATAAATACAGAAATGATTAGGATACTACTTGATTGTTAAATTTTTAATAAGAATAAAGTAATCATTCAAAAGGATATATATAATTTAATTGAAGAAACAGGGGATTCTGACCCCAACCTTTCAGTACGTACAGTAAGGGAGGTATTGTCAAAATTTCACCTGTAGTAAGTCAGTGTGGGATAGTGTAAGTCAATAAGAAAGCACTACAGGCTTTGGAACAGGAAAAATACTTTTGGGGAATTACTGTATTTTTTTTTAAATTAATATTTGTATACTGAACGTACAGTAAGGGAGATACTGTGAAAATTCCACCTGTATTAAGTCAGTCTGGTCAGTAGGAACATACTGCAAACTTTGGAACATGAAAAAATCTCTTTGGTGAATAATTGTAACTTTTACATAAAACATTTTTGCGTACTGTATGTACAGTAGCCTACACAAAAGTACACTAAAGCAGTCTAGGTGAATACACAGCAAATATCAAAACTGAAACTTTTTTTATTTTTTTTTTAACTTGACTTATGTTCACACTTGATCTTACATGATCAAGTCTGCAACTTGGGTATTGCTTTTTATATTTGCTTCGTATATTTGTGGTGTTCTGCGTTTAATATCTTGTGAGCTGAATATTGTTACTTCACAAATAACATTGTTTTAATATTTAAATCTTCTTCTTAAAATTAGCTTTCCTTCGGGTTTGCACTTTGCAGATGGTCCCTTCTTAGCAGCCTGCGCATAGAGATCAATGTATTTTGTCCAGTGAAAAGGAAAGATCGTTTTGAGGAAAATTATGTTGTAGCTTATGATGTTTAATCTGTAGTTATATGTGATAGGTGTTTTGTGTAGCAACGACGTTTAGTTCACGAGTTATTGAACGCGGAAGTCCGCGAATGTGCGAATATGCGAATATAAAACCAACTTTACCTAAGTCTGTGATGTTACGTTTTTTTTCTGCCGCCATGATGGCGAATGCGCCATTTCATGAAGTGCAAATTAAGCTAAAAAACAAGCTTTTATCAATATGTGAAGCTACCAGATGTAGTATTTGATTTTTTTTGTGCATATTATTTTATTATTATGCTAGGCCATTAAGGTTTGGACCGGAAATTCTGAGCGAATATCGGAGTTGGATTCCACGTGCGAGATGTAAGATGGCGAGCCACCCAGTGACCCCATGAACTGTGCATCACACAGGATCAAAGCGCCTCTGCCGGATGTTGCATGGGTTTCATCAGAAACTGGTAGGATTGATCCATATTTCACTGCAGAGCTGCTGTGGATTCACAGAGACACTGGATTAACCGTTTAGGACTAAAGGACTGACACTTAAGAGAACAAAGACAATTACTTGTGAAATACAAGTTTATTCAGTCTTTTGCTGAATACAATTTGAGTTGTTTTGTTTTATTTTTTTTGCTATTGTTTTATTTGTTAACCTTTCATGTTAATGCTGTAATGGTGTTTTCTGACATGTAATATTTTTTCTGGGGTACGAACAACAAAATAGAAAACGGTTGAAACTAACAGGGAATTTAACCAAACTTGAACTAACTCTTGAAACTTAAGAACTAAACTTTATTCAGAATAAAGCTGAGTTAACTCACATAAATTAGTGATACAACTGGAGACTAATAATAACCTAGGTTGAAAATAGTATCCTTTTAAGCCAAATAGTAGGTTTAAATAAAAGAAAAAGGATTCATAAACTAACTCACGTGAACACAAAAAGAGGGGGAAATATATTTTTTTTCCTTGAAGTGATTTTGAAATTAATGTTAACTGTATGTCAACTGTCCATTTTATGATGTCAACTAAACGTATTAAGCCGGCAATTTAAACTGATTCTGTGGTCTGTGGTTATTAATGCATCTTACATCAATCACTGCTCCTGTAGTGGAACCTAGCACTGAGCCTAGTATACTGTAACTGTTACAGAAGTGTTACAGAAGTGGCGAGCCAGCCAGCCAGGAGAAGCAGTAATTAAACCTTCCAGTCTTTAATTTTAACCCAGACCTGACAAACAGGCCAAGCCGGCAAAATGGACATAGTTGACAGAGAAAATGTTAAAGTTCCAAACTCAGTTATCATTAGTGGAATTACTGACACAGCTGTTGAGGAAGATTTAATTGACTTCCTGAACAAGTATGGGCGAACTGCAAGAACCTTTAAAATAGATGATCCCCAGTCTTTCTACCACAAAAATGCCATTGTGGAGTATGAGAGTGGAGCTGCCTTGGCAGCACTTGAACCCTTATTGCCCTACACACTTGAGAGCCAAAAGCAAGTCACTTATGTAATCCGAGCCCTGTCAACTGAGTACGTATCAGCTGTTACAAACAGCGCCACCCACAGTTTGTTCAGTGAACTGCGGAAAATCGCCAATTTAAGTGGCAAATCTTTTGAAGCTGTTCTGCATGAGCACCTTTCCGAGTGTGCTCAATCAGTCACAAGCAGCGCAGAACCACCTGAAATTGTGGTTTCTACCCAAAAGACACAGAGTGAACCCACAACTCCAGTTGCTAGACCAACACAGGGAAATCGACAACTTTTCCAGAGTGAAACTGTAGAATCGACTGCAACTAATGTAAGCACCAGTGCTTCTGAATCAGTCAACCAACCACAACCTGATCTACCATCTAACATACCAACAAGCTTTATATCTCATCCTGAGGTGCAAAAAGTTGTTGTAGAGCATATAATCCGAAGTGAAGCTCCTACCTCACAAGTCAGTGCCTCTTTCCGTCTAAGACAGTTCTCAGGAAAACTACCTTGTCCTAGTCATGAGGTTGATTTTGATTCCTGGCGCCACAGTGTTGAGCTCGTACTTCAAGACCCCGATCTGTCTGACTTGCAACGCTCACGAAAGATCTTGGACAGCCTTTTGCCACCTGCTGCAACCGTGGTGAAACCTTTAGGCCCCAAAGCCTTGCCATCTGCTTACCTTGAATTGCTTAATTCAGCTTTTGGCACAGTGGAGGATGGCGATGAGCTTTTCGCTAAATTCCTTAACACACTCCAAGATGCAGGTGAGAAGCCCTCACATTATCTCCATCGCTTGCAGACAGCTCTCTCCAAAGCTTTGAAAAGAGGCGGTGTTGTAGCTGGTGAAGCAGACCGACACCTATTGCGTCAGTTCTGTCGGGGGTGTTGGGACAATGCCCTTTTAGCTGGTCTCCAGCTCGAAAGAAAAAAAGACGACCCACCTTCATTCAGTGAGCTACTGCTACAGTTGAGAGTGGAAGAGGACAAACACACTGCAAAAGAAAGTCGAATGAAAAAACACTTTGCTGCCACCAGACCAAAAGTAGCCTCACACGCTATAGCTGCAAACACTGGCATTCCCGAACCCATAATGCAAGACGATCTCACTCAGATGCGAAAACAGATAACTGAGCTGCAAGGTCAGCTGACGAGACTGAAACCCCAAAAGGTAGACCCACCTGTAGTTTCTCCAAGTGATCTGGTCACAGAATTAAAAGCACAGATCACTGAGCTCCAGAGCCATCTCGCTAGACTAAAGCCACCAAACCCTAAGAAAAATCCAAAGCCACCAAAAGCTAATGCTAATACTAAACCAAGAGGACCTGAGCAAATTCCCTTGACAAACCAAGCTGCAAAGAGTAGGCCGAAGCCCTGGTACTGTTTCCAATGCGGCGAGGACGGCCATATCGTCTCTGCATGCTCCAATGACCCAAATCCATCCTTGGTTGCTGATAAAAGGAAACAGTTGAGAGAGAAACAGTTACTTTGGGATAAGCAAAACAATCAAACACAGTCTTTAAACTAAAGCAAGCCCTCATTGCGGGACAAATGGGTGCTACTGATGAAGCCAGTCCCACTGAATATTCACATAAATCCAATAAACGATTCCTATCTAACAAATCAGCCACTGTGAAAATACCTAAAGGCTTAGTCGGAGCTAAGTACACTGCTCAAGTACAGATTAATGGACAGGCTTGCAATTGCCTTCTCGATACCGGGTCACAAGTAACCACAGTGTCCCAGTCTTTCTATGAAAGCAATCTCTCACATCTGGAAATTTATCCAATACAAGATCTGCTGGAAGTCGAGGCGGCAAATGGTCAAAATGTCCCATATTCAGGCTTTATTGGTGTCGACATTACCTTTCCTAAAAACTGTTTCGGAACTGAACTTACTGTGTCCTCTCTTGCGTTAGTGGTTCCAGACACTCGATCTAATGTTCAGTCATCTCTCTTAATCGGTACCAACACTCTTGATTTTCTCTTTGACAGTCTCTCCCTAAACGATACGAATCTCAGTGCCCTGCCATACGGTTACAGAGTGGTGCTGAATGTATTACGACAGAGAAACAAGCAAAAAGAGAGTGGCGGCTTTGGTCTTGTCAGACTGTCAGGGAAAGAGTCTGAAATCATTCCTGCGGGCCAAAGTCGAGTCCTTGAGGGGTCAATTAATGTAAACACCGAAATCTCTGACAAGTGGGTAGTAGTTGAGTCTCCCTCCTTATCCTCCTTGCCAGGTGGTATTCTAGTCACCCAGTGTTTACTTACCCTCCCTGAGAAACTCTCACAAAAGCTTCCAGTGGTCCTGCGAAATGAAAGTAAACATGACATAGTTATCCCTGCAAAGAGTGTCATCGCTGAAATGCATGCCATGCTGGAGGTATTGCCAAACAGTCAGATTCCACAGCAGTCCGAGCATACTTCCAGCTCAAACGCCGTTAAGCTCGACCTCAACTTTGCCGATTCTCCAGTCCCTGCTGAATGGAAAGAGCGAATCATACAAAAGCTGAATGCTATGCCAGAAGTGTTTGCACTACATGATACAGATTTCGGTTGCACCGACCAAGTAAAACACCAAATCAAACTGAGTGATCAAACCCCCTTTAAGCACAGACCCCGTCCTATTCGACCCCAAGATCTGGATGCTGTGCGGAAGCATTTGCAGGAACTGAGCAAGGCAGGAGTAATCCGTGAGTCTGAATCGCCATTTTCCTCACCGATAGTGGTGGTGAAGAAGAAGAACGGAGACATAAGACTCTGCGTTGATTACCGAAAGTTGAATCTGAATACAATCAAAGATGCCTATGCGCTTCCTAATGTGGAAGAGGCGTTTTCAGCCCTCACTGGGTCGAAATGGTTTTCTGTCCTTGACCTCAAAAGCGGGTACTATCAGATTGAGGTCGATGAGACTGACAAGCACAAGACAGCCTTTGTATGTCCGATGGGGTTCTTCGAGTTTAACAGGATGCCCCAGGGCATAACAAACGCTCCCAGCACATTTCAAAGGTTGATGGAGAAATGTATGTGTGACATCAACCTTAAGGAAGTCCTGGTCTTCCTGGACGACCTTATAGTTTTCTCCGACACCCTTGAACAACATGAAACCCGCCTTCTTCATGTGCTTAGTCGTCTAAAAGCATACGGTTTGAAGCTATCGATTGAAAAATGCAAGTTCTTCCAGACATCCGTGAGGTACTTAGGGCACGTCGTTTCTCAGCATGGGGTTGAAACGGACCCTGAAAAAGTCGCAGCCTTAAAAACATGGCCAAGTCCCAAAAACCTGAAAGAGCTCCGTTCCTTCTTAGGGTTCGCGGGGTATTATAGGAGGTTTATCAAGGACTTCTCTAAGATCGTCAAACCCCTTAGCAATCTGACTGCCGGATACCCCCCACTGAGAAAGAATAATAGCCCTAAGCCAAACGGTGTCCAGTACTTTCAGCCAAAATCTCCTTTCGGGGAGAGGTGGACAGAGAGTTGCCAACGAGCATTTGAAACGATAATAGAAAAACTGACTACTGCCCCCGTGTTAGGCTTTGCCAATCACGAGTTGCCGTACGTACTACATACCGATGCTAGTACAACTGGGTTAGGGGCAGCTCTTTATCAAGAACAGGAGGGGGAGATGCGCGTAATCGCATACGCGAGTAGGGGACTATCAAAAAGTGAAAGTCGCTACCCCGCCCACAAGCTCGAGTTTCTTGCCCTCAAGTGGGCTGTAACGGAAAAGTTTTGTGATTACTTGTATGGCCGTCCTTTCACAGTGATAACTGATAGTAACCCCTTAACGTACATTCTAACCACCGCTAAGTTAGATGCGACAAGTTACCGCTGGTTGTCCGCCCTGTCCTCTTTTGAGTTCCAACTCCGGTACAGAGCAGGCAAACAAAACATTGACGCAGATGGCTTATCCCGCCGTCCACACCCCGAGCCAGTAAATGACTTGGTCTCTCTGAAGGAACAAGAGCGGATTCGCCAGTTTTTACAACACCACTTACCTGGCACAGATCCTTTCACTCACATTCCTCCTCACGCTGTCAGTGCAATCTGTGACAAACACCTAGTCTTCCAGTCTCTTGATAAAGACCAAAATGCTTTTGCATCCCCACTTGTAACCTCTCTGTCCATGACCACCAATGCTCTTCCCGAGAGTTTCGAGCAGTGCAACGTTTCTCCTGTCATTCTAAGTATGTCCGAAGAAGAGTTGAGACAAAGTCAAAGAAACGATCCTGCTATTGGCGAAATCATACATCAGCTCGAAACGGGTGAAACATCTTCCTCTACTGTACGGCAAGAGATTCCATTACTTTCCATCTTTCTGCGCGAACTAAACAAACTAGAGTTTCAGAATGGAATTTTGTACAGAAAGAGGCAAGTAGGTGAAGGAATCCAATATCAACTCGTTCTCCCTGAAAACCTGAGATCTATGGTGTTAAAAAGCCTTCACGATGACATGGGTCACCTCGGCTTTGACCGGACTCTTGACCTAACTAGAACCAGATTTTTCTGGCCAAAAATGGCTTCAGACATTGAGCAAAAGGTCAAAAGTTGTAGCAGGTGCGTTTGCAGAAAAACTCTGCCAGAGAAGGCAGCGCCCCTAGTAAACATACAAGTCACCAGACCTCTCGAGTTAGTATGTATCGACTTTTTAACTATCGAACCAGACCGCAGTAATACAAAGGATGTCCTTGTCATTACAGACTTCTTCACGAAGTACGCTGTAGCAACTCCTACCCCAAACCAAAAGGCTCGAACCGTAGCCAAAGCTCTGTGGGAAAATTTCATCATCCACTATGGTTTTCCGGAGAAGTTGCACAGTGACCAAGGAGCAGACTTTGAATCGAAAACCATCAAAGAGCTGTGTGACCTAGCTGGAATACAAAAAGTCAGAACTTCACCTTATCACCCCAGGGGAAACCCTGTAGAAAGGTTTAATAGGACCCTACTAAACATGCTAGGTACACTCAACGACGAACACAAGATACATTGGCGTGACTTTGTTAAGCCACTCGTACACGCCTATAACTGCACCAAACATGAAAGTACTGGGTTTACGCCTTATGAGTTAATGTTTGGTAGGCAGCCTAGATTACCAATAGACCTGGCTTTTAATACCCATTTGAACCATCGTCAGCAACAATCTCACTCACAGTACGTTAATGCCCTCAAATCTCACCTCCAAGAGAGTTACCAACTGGCTACCAAAAATGCTGCTAAAGCTGCGGAACGGAATAAAACCAGATATGACAAGCATGTAACTGAATCTGTCCTGGATGTTGGCGATCGTGTGCTTGTGAGGAATGTTAGGATTAGGGGTAAACACAAGTTGGCCGATAGGTGGGAGTCCGTTGTCCATGTGGTTGTGAGTCAAAAAGACAACCTACCGGTATATACGGTCAAACCAGAGCACCACAATGGTCCCACTAGAACTCTTCACAGAGACCTTTTATTACCGTGCGGGTTCTTGCCAACTGTCCCTGAACATCCTCCTGCAGTCCAAGAAAAACCACGCCGAGCAAGCACGCGTCAACACCCTATAACTGATCCTGATGAACCGGAACAGGACTATGATTCTGAGGAAGGGGACAACTACCCTCTGTATTACCCTCCAAGTCCTTTCAGAGAGCTCTCCAGGTCCTTTGAGGAATACAAAGTAGTTTTTCCCCTCAACACTCATTCAAACCCTGCTGTTGAGCGACCAAAATCAGACAATGCTCAAGTCTCAGAACCTGCCAGACCCCCTGAACTGGTTGATGCTCCTAGAGAGGCTGGTGGTGAGGTATCGGCCAGCCATGATGAGCCTGGTAACGCTACATTGCCTGATAATGCCCCAGAGGGCATGAACATGATGGAAATGGCAAAGTCACTTGAGACAGAGAATGTACCTGAACCTGCAAGGGAAGAAGAACCAAAAACACAACTAGGTGAAATGGACAGTGCACCAGATTCAAATGAGGAAACAAGTAAAACTCATATTGAAATGAATGAGGACCCATCTGTGAACAATGACAACAAAGAACATGACCCAGAGGCAGAACAGGCTCTCAGGCGATCTTCTCGAGAAAGACTAAAACCCAAATTCTTAACCTACCCTGAATTGGGGAATCCTCTTGTCAGCATAGTTCAATCTCTGTTCCAAAGCTTAAGTGACGCTGTAACAAACACTATTGAAGCCCACGAGATCAAAGTAGTCTAAACTATGCCTTGTGCAAAGGGACTTGCATATATTTAAGCAGGGAGGGTGTAACCCTGGTTACAAAGCACCATTTCAAACTAAAGTTGTTAATAAAAACAGTCATAAAGAAATGCATTGCAAGCAATGGATAGGCAACAAATAGGTTAAAAGAAATTTAAAATGCATTAAAATAGTCAAATGCTTTATTTCATACGTTTCATTTAGGTTTAAGAACATAGAAAAAGGGTTAAAAATATGTGAATTCATTTGATTTATTTATTTATTTTCTTCATTTAACATGGTTTAAAATGTGTTCAGACTCTTATTTTGAAGAGTCACGTTGCAGCGTGACTCCTGAGACTAGCCACAGCCAATCAGGTTGTTTTGTTTTTTCCTGCTTGTTAACGAGGGAGAAACGCAGACAGTCGTTGTAGAGCTGCTGCTGAAAACAGAGGAAAACAAGAAGAATAAGTAAAGAGTCCATTTAAAGTTAATTTTGTGCCTTGAAGGAGGTTTTTTTTTGTTTGTTTTGTTGTGTGTTCCAACCTGCCGTGACCTGGCGATATTTCATACTTGTGTTCATTGCCGAACGGGACTTGGTGAGTTAAAAGAATGTATTTTATTTTATGTGTGGAACATTTTGTTGTGATGTATCGGTACTTTCATGAAGATGGAAAGCTAAGGTAGTTAATTTATGATGTTTTGTGTTGGAATGGTGGATGTACATGGTGGATTGAAGCACAGGCCTGTAGTTCAATGTCCTGTGATGTTACGTTTTTTTTCTGCCGCCATGATGGCGAATGCGCCATTTCATGAAGTGCAAATTAAGCTAAAAAACAAGCTTTTATCAATATGTGAAGCTACCAGATGTAGTATTTGATTTTTTTTGTGCATATTATTTTATTATTATGCTAGGCCATTAAGGTTTGGACCGGAAATTCTGAGCGAATATCGGAGTTGGATTCCACGTGCGAGATGTAAGATGGCGAGCCACCCAGTGACCCCATGAACTGTGCATCACACAGGATCAAAGCGCCTCTGCCGGATGTTGCATGGGTTTCATCAGAAACTGGTAGGATTGATCCATATTTCACTGCAGAGCTGCTGTGGATTCACAGAGACACTGGATTAACCGTTTAGGACTAAAGGACTGACACTTAAGAGAACAAAGACAATTACTTGTGAAATACAAGTTTATTCAGTCTTTTGCTGAATACAATTTGAGTTGTTTTGTTTTATTTTTTTTGCTATTGTTTTATTTGTTAACCTTTCATGTTAATGCTGTAATGGTGTTTTCTGACATGTAATATTTTTTCTGGGGTACGAACAACAAAATAGAAAACGGTTGAAACTAACAGGGAATTTAACCAAACTTGAACTAACTCTTGAAACTTAAGAACTAAACTTTATTCAGAATAAAGCTGAGTTAACTCACATAAATTAGTGATACAACTGGAGACTAATAATAACCTAGGTTGAAAATAGTATCCTTTTAAGCCAAATAGTAGGTTTAAATAAAAGAAAAAGGATTCATAAACTAACTCACGTGAACACAAAAAGAGGGGGAAATATATTTTTTTTCCTTGAAGTGATTTTGAAATTAATGTTAACTGTATGTCAACTGTCCATTTTATGATGTCAACTAAACGTATTAAGCCGGCAATTTAAACTGATTCTGTGGTCTGTGGTTATTAATGCATCTTACATCAATCACTGCTCCTGTAGTGGAACCTAGCACTGAGCCTAGTATACTGTAACTGTTACAGAAGTGTTACACACGCAATATCGTTTTCAAAAAAAGTTGTCGTTTACATCAACCCGCATAAATACAAAGGGGCGGCAGTGTAAGGAGAAGGATAAAGCCATGCAAGCCAATCAGAATCCTCAAAATCGACAACGACGAATAGCACGAGCGACTTCCTGTTCCTTTCAAAACAATAGACATGGCGCGAGGTTCGTTCGTGTGGACAGACAGCGCGGCAAATGCAAACAGGCCAAAAGCGTTTTCACAAAAGTAAAAATGAGTACCACTTTAACAGCATCCATGATCAAATAGTAGCCAAACAAACTCATAGACAGTATGGAACAAACTCTGAACATAGGGCGCTCACATGACGTAAGCATTTTCTGGCGCATAATGTGACGTTTGAGAACCTAAAACCCCGTTTCTCCCAGTTGACACGGCAACACATAACCGGCGTTTTCAGAAATCTCCACTTTGGCCGGAGTTTTTAGAAATAATCGTTCTCTGGGATAAAAACTGCGTTTTCGTGTAAATGACAGGCCAAAACGCAGGGAAATATCTGCGTTTTCCCATCGTGTAAACGGGGCCTCAGGCTCTTGGGAGAAGAAACCTCTCCCAGTCCCAGTCCCAGTCCCAGTCCCAGTCTCTCTCTCTCCCCCCCGGCTCTGCTTAAATACTGGATCCTCTTGCCATTGATGAGGAACAGCTGGTAGGTCCCATCACCTAGATTAGGACAGGGAGGAGCACAAGAAATTGGACAAAAAAACCCAAAAAAAAAACCTTTTAATATATGTCCAAATAGAAACTGTTATTTAAAATGGTAATAATATATCACAATACTGTAGTTTTTAGGCCTAGGCTACTATATTTTAATCAAATAAATGCAGGCTGGGGGAGCAGCGCAAGAGACTTATTTCAAAAACATTAAAAAAATCCACCTGACACACACACACAAGTTTCAAGTTTTGAAAAATACAACAACAAACAGTAATATTGTAAAGTATAATAACAATTGAATTTATAATTAGCCTATATAGGATTATGTAATGGTTCACAAAATTCACGGTTCAATCACTGTCTGTTGTTGCATTGAGACTCTGGTAGGGCTTTATTTTGAAATTCTCGTCAGCAAAATAGAGGGAAAACAAACAATATTGTTTATAAAATGTTACTCACCATGTTCATTTATGGTAAATCTGACTGTTCCGTTGCGTTCGCACCACATACTTGATAATCGTGCTGTAAACATTGCCTACGCCAATAGCAGGCGCTTATAATCGTGACGTGCGCCAATGGCAGCTGCAAAGGAGAAGCAATATGGGAAATACCGACTGTTTTAAGGAATAAACGCAGAATTTTTGGTTCTTGTCGTGTTTAACACAATCTACACTCGATCGCGCGAGGATATCCATCGTGAAAAATCGCAGCTTGAATTTTTTTTTAGTTACCATCGAAGTGAAAGACAGGTCCTTTCTGTGGTATAAATACAACGTACAACAAAACTACAACTCCCAGCAGGCCGTTGGGTCCATTGGCTGCGCGCGCACACACACTCAATAAATCAATGAATGACACTTACCCATTAGAAAACGCAAATGCATACGTCCTGGGACGGTAACACCAGTCAAATTAAATCATTCAAGGAAAATACATCTTTGCAGTGCATACACAGAAGTGCCAATAATATATTTTCACTGCATTTACAATTGCAGAAATAAAGCTATGAGATCGTTATTACAATTAGAAATCAGAAAAAAAAAAAAAAATTTTTTTTTTTTTTTATATATGTCCAAATAGAAACTGTTATTTAAAATGGTAATAATACATCACAATACTGTAGTTTATAGCCTAGGCTACTATATTTTAATCAAATAAATGCAGGCTGGGGGAGCAGCGCAAGAGACTTATTTCAAAAACATTTAAAAAATCCACCTGACAGACATTTCAAGAGACAATTTACTTCCTGCAACTCCTGCAAATCAGACATTATTTCATCGATGTCGAGTTCAAATTCCTTTTCCATGTCTTCTGCAGATGGATCAGAGAAATTATTGGTGGCCATTATTACAGAATGGTTTTCAGGTTTACAGATGGTTATTTACAGGTATAGGCCTGTAAATTCACAGCCAGGCAGCGGGTCTTCTTCTTTTTTTAAATTGCAGTTGTCAAACAACTTTTAAGTGTGCATTACCGCCACCTTCTGATATGGAGTGTGGATCACATTCGCCGTTGCTCACTACTCTATAAATAAATAAATAAATATATAACCCCATAAATATCTAAAGCATTTACGATGCTGATCGTAGCCTGATCAGTCTGTGAATGTTCAATGTAAGACTATTTATATTTGCTTACATTCACGGATAACAAAAATAATAAAACGTTATTAATTAGCCTAAATGTGAGCAGTCCACTCTATATGTAGCCTATATGTAAAATTCAAAAGAATATGTATGTATATAATATAGATATGATTATGGGGTCAACGTAGGCCTACTATTTTTTTTTACCAGGGTTAATTGAAGCTCAGCTGGGTGTCCTCATGCTCACTAACGTTAACTTGCTGTAGTACGTTTCACGGAGTAGTCTACATAAAACAATCACCTGACTGAAACTTAGCCTTGGCTACAGATCGTAAGGTTCTGGCAAAACTTGTTAAAGCGAGTGATTACACTGTAAAAAGTGAACAGTTGGATCAACTTAAAAAAAAAATACTTAAATTGGTAACACCTAAAGAAATTAAGTTTTCTCAACTTAAATTATCACGTTTTCGTGATAATTTAAGTTGAGAAAACTTCATTTCTTTCTTCATTTCTTAAATTCTTAATTCCTTTTTTGAGTAAATTTTTTTTAAGTTGATCCAACTGCTCACTTTTTACAGTGTATGTACATTCACTGAATGAATATTATGAAAATAAAATATATATTTCTCGCTAGAAATGTAATCAAAACTTATTTTTATCCAGAATCTAACTCAAAATATTGTTTTTTTTTCACTAAAAATGATAGAAATGTCCGCCATGTTATTTTGTTCTCGCGACCGGAATCTTGAAAGTCACGTGACTTGGACATAGTGCCTCTAGTGGACGTTTCACCCAGAAAGTGCAGGGAAATGTACTTTCAGGTACGTATTTCAGGGTTTGCAAAAAAGTACCCAGAGTAACGTATTTCCAATGAGCTTGGGTTAAAACTTCTGATCAAAAAAAATAAAGACAGAGACACAATTTTTTCAATAAACCATTTAACCACAAATTCACATTACATAAACCCCTATTCACATTACATGCTGCATTCCTTTCAAGCTGACAGTCATAGATGCCTTTGGAAATCTAAAAACTGTGAACCAACATTCTTTTGTTAAATTTTCAAATGAAATAATACTCTGTATAAAAACAAGATTTGGTCTTCAAAAAGCTGTTTTTCAAAAATGAGTGAAAAATAGGGGGTGGTCTTATATTCAGGCCAATACGGTATTAGCTGGCCTGAATATAAGAATATACGGTATTAGCCTGCGGGCCGTCTGAATGTTAAGAGGTTAATCTGGGGGAAACCCAAGCTTTATCGATTCCTTATTCTTTTCCTAAATTCTTTTCCAGGTGTCGGAGAAGGAAGAGGCTGAAAAAAATCTTCAGCAAGAAAGCATGGCAATCTTCGTCATCAGAGATGCACAAGCTGTACCCACAAACATTGGCATCATACTTGAGGGACAAGAGGTTCTAAGCGACTTGCTGTCTGTCGCAAATGCTGTTGCCATTCTCCTGGGCCTTCTTTATGCCTTATTCAGTCTGGAATATCCCAAGACATTTGAATATATCCAGAAAGTCATCATGGACCCAAAAGGCATGACAAACAAAGTCAAGAGGCTCTGTGACCAGCTCTACAATAGAGCTTAATTCTGGGTTCCCACACATCCCAGTTTACTCCCGTAAATGATGTCATGTTTGAGTGGCTGGCTATGGTTCGGCGTTCTACGCAATGCTACGTGCTGCAGCGTTCTGAAAGCTGCCAGTTTACACCAATGAGATGAAATGGGACGGTGTATAGCAACAACTCTGTACTTCCATTCCAATTTTTGACTTTTCAACAATGTTTTTTTTACAGTTGGATATCATTTGTAGCATCATAAAATACAACGAGGACAGAGATAGTGAGAATCTTTTTATTTTTTTTTTTTTTATTGCAAGATGTACATAAATTGGGATCACAAACAGGGAAAACAAATAAACAAACAAACAACCAAAACAAAACCAATACAGTCAGGAACTGACAGATGCGTGCGTTTGTGTGTGTGCGTGTGTGCATGTGTGCGTGTAAAGGTAACTGGGTGGACGTGTCACAGTACATACTTTGAAGAACAAGAGATAGATAAAAAAAATAAAAAAAAAGGAAGATAGTGAGATACTGACTACAGCTGCATTTCTAGTAGTGATGAAACTGAGAAATTGTCACATTTCCCTAATTCACTGCATTGTTCTCGGTTAAGGCTGTTGTTTTCTAAGGTCAATGTTTGCCAGCTCTTAGAAGTTGAAAATCTGACACTTGAGTATTGAAATTGTGGATATGTGTAAGTAATGTATAAGTTAATAAATATTTATGTAATGAAAATTCTTTCTTTTTTAAATTATTTTGGACAAGATTAAATATTAAGAAATGTTCCTTAATGGTAAACATGTTTTATTAAATCCATATCTTTTTGTTTGTTTAAAATAAATCATTTCAATTAATTTGTATTTTTAAAAATGAGAAATAATTGTATAATTAAATCTATATCTATTTGATTGGAGAAAACAAATAATGTCTAATACATATTTCTTAAATGTGATTTTTTATTATATTAAATCTATATATTTTTGTTTAGATCAAAAACAGAATTAATTGACTTTCTTCAATAAGAAAAATATACTTTGTGCCAAGGTTTAGAAAATACATAGAAAATATTGGTTAGGGCAAGTTATTTATTTTTCATTGGCTCAAGTTATAAAATATAGATGTGAACCCTACATTTTTTTTAATTGGATGAATGAAAACCTTTTTTTCAGTGTGTGTGTGTGTGTGTGTGTGTGTGTGTGTGTGTGTGTGTGCGTACTGTTTTGGAAATATTTTTCTTTCTATATATAGATATGTAAACTGTATATTTATTTATTTGTCAATGACAACACACATTAATTAGCACATTAGGCTAATATGGATTTATTCCCATGGAAATTCTTGGCTCTAAGAATATATATTTGTAAATCTCATCAAAAGACAAAATTAAATGTTAAAACTAAATTCACTGTAAATATAATCTTAATTTGAGTTTCATAAACTCGGCGTTGCGTTTGAAATCCGAATTTTATTATTCTCCATTTTTTCAATCAATACATATTACATAGCGAAAATAACCTGCTGAAAGAAGCAGTTTTTTTGACAAGAGACATCGTTATGTTTCGCTCCTCTGTCTGCGCTTCAGAGAGCATCTAAAGCCGCTAAACGTAGGCCTATGGAAAGTTTTCAGTCAGGGAAACTGTTTCTCAAAGATGAGCAACGATTTATAGATTTATTTGGAACTATTTTCGTTGCCGATATATAGAGCAAAATGTAAGTCATGTAATATTTACGACTTAATATAAAAAAAAACGTCCTGCTGATGTTCGGGACAGCACTCTTTCTCGTCCTATCTGTTGCTTTTTAAAATAATTGTCATAAATAGAAAAACACAAGGATAGCCTACAGGAACTTTTTTTGTGAATTATATTCTGTTTCAGAAATGTTTCAGATGGCAGATGCTTTTATTGTAGGCTAATATCTGTAAAAAACAAAACAAAACAAAAAAACAAAAAAAACAGTGGTCTGTTATTCTTAATAACAAAATGTATGCCAGCTTCACTTGCTCCCGTTTATGCACCAGCTGCAAATGCTAAAAATAAATAATAAACAGCGCTAGTTTTTCTATGAACAATCATGAATTAAAAAAGCTAAGTCAGTCTTTGTTTGTATTGCATGTTCACTTTTAATACAGCGAAACAGCCTAGGTCTTCCATTCCTCTCAAACTCTTGTGGTCGACTGTGACGTCACTCGTGTGACCGACTGTTACGTCAACTCGGGTGGCTGACTGTGACGTCAACTCGGGTGGCTGACTGTGACGTCAATTCGGGTGGCTGACTGTGACGTCAACTCGGGTGGCTGACTGTGACGTCAACTCGGGTGGCTGACTGTGACGTCAATTCGGGTGGCTGACTGTGACGTCAATTCGTGTGGCCGACTGTGACGTCAACTGTCGACTGTTACGTCATAATGATCGTGAGTATAAACAGTGCCGCGGATTTATTCTTCTTGTAGCGAGTAGGCGATTGTGAAATTACTATATACATTTACATTATGTGCATCTGAGTTGTGCATATTAGTAGGGAAATTGATACAAAATTGATTATTCAAATAATCTCTTCTGTTTCTCTTTCTTTAGTGTTTCACAGATATAAATTGCAAGAAGTATTGTTCACTTCTAGTTCATTTTCGAGTATGTCAACCATGCCCACCATTTTTGAGAGTGCAGAGCAGTCCTCATCAACTGAATTGTCAGATGAGCTCACTACAGCCCTTGCTGCGGGGCGGTGGTGGGCGATAATGGAAGTTTCAGACCCCATATCTAAGTATCCTGACTATGAGGACCTCATCTCAGACCAGTGGTGGGAAACAGTGGAGGAAGGAGAAACATCATGCCCCACATCCCCGGTCTTCAGTGAAGCATCTGAGAAGGCTCATTCCCAGCACTCGGGCTTCTCAGATGGGAAATATAAGGGGGGAGAACTGAAGACAACGAAGCAGTGGAGGCAGCAGAACTCTCCCAGTGCTAAAAAAGAGGATCTCACCTCATCCCTGGTCTTCGGTGATACATTGGAGAAAGCTCAGCACTCAGCACCTGTGCCTGTTGTGTCCCCAAAGCGAGCACCTGTGCCTGCTGCATCTCCAAAGGAAGCACCTGTGCCTGTTGTGTCCCCAAAGCGAGCACCTGTGCCTGCTGCATCTCCAAAGGGAGCACCTGTGCCTGCTGCGTGCCCAAAGGGAGCACCTGTGCCTGCTGCATCTCCAAAGGGAGCACCTGTGCCTGCTGCGTGCCCAAAGGGAGCACCTGTGCCCATAGGGTCCCAAAAAAGAGGAAAACTCAGGATCCCCGAATATTTGACTAAACATCTGAAAAAGGCCGCTTTAGAAACACCCACACCCATCCAGTCACTACAGAGGGCACCAGTGGCTTCCTCAAAGGTGCTCACATGCTCCTCACATGGAGCACCAATGCCAGACAAGATCTCCAAGAGGAGAAATCCTAAAAACCCTGAGCTGCTGAGGCAGCATTTGCAAAATGCACCAGTGCTTGTGTCTTCCGCAAACCTCAGGATCCCTAAGCAGCAGAGGCAGAAGAATATCCAAAAGGGAGTGTCTGTGCCTGCCAAGATCCCACAGAGAACACTTGCTCCACCGTGTTCCCCACAGCAACCACCCAGTTGCTACCAAATTGACTATTTATGTAGCATATTTGCTAAATGTTGTGTCATTTCAAATATTTAATTGAAATTGTACATGATTTATATGAATGCATGTACACATTAATAAAAGGTTTTCAACCTCATCCAATAAAACATTTGTCTTAGTTTCAATTCATTTTACCATTATTTGTTTTATTTTGCAGGTAATATTTTTTTCGTTCAAAACATTGTTAAATATAAATATTTTTCATTAAGAGCTCAACTAAGAAATATTTGTTTTTCGACGAATGTACAATTTCAAGGTTACTCGGCGAAGCCAGCGCACGGGCATTAAACACATATCTCGACCAGTCACTACTGCAGCGTTAAACAGATTTCAACAAGATTTCAACGTCAAACAAACCAGACAACTCGTTTAAATAGTATTTTTCTACAAACTGTTAGCTAATAATTTTGTCAAGATGGCTACTGTAGTGGCACAGTCTCATTATATATTCGGATTGCGGACAGGAGTGAGGAATAATTTGTTGTATTTTGATGAGCAAACCATCATATTTCCGTGCGGAAACAACTGTGTGCGCTATAACATCAACCAAAAATGCCAGAAGTTTATTCCAGGTACTTTATTATAGTAAACATACATTTTTAGACACTTCATACGTATTTTAATAGGCTATATATTATATGTAATATATAGTAGGCCTATGTCTTGTAGCCTATATTATAGGCTCATAATATCATATGATAAGTATTAACGTAAATTATATCATTATCACTTGTCTCACTAGTCTTAATATAACTATTACTGGTTATTAACTGTATTTCTTGTGAATATCTGGGCCAGTGACAAATAAGGTTTTCAACTGATAAAAAATTCAAAAAGGTTAAAACTGCACATCAAAGTAGTTATTATCTTTATGGGGGTGTTTTTTACTTATTACTAAAATCTCAATTTTAAACAATGTATTTTAAGCGGTTTAACTGAGAATCATGTGACGACACCAGTCAAAATGTCATACGGGATAACGTTAATGCATTTTCTAAATATTATGATATTAAAACTTTTCAAATCAATAATACTTAATGAATATATAAAGTGATGCAGTAAACAATATTTGGAGCACAGAAAAAAATGTTTTGCACAAAAATTTGTGCACGTTCTACGCAATGCTACGTGCTGCAGCGTTCTGAAAGCTGCCAGTTTACACCAATGAGATGAAATGGGACGGTGTATAGCAACAACTCTGTACTTCCATTCCAATTTTTGACTTTTCAACAATGTTTTTTTTTTACAGTTTGATATCATTTGTAGCATCATAAAATACAACGAGGACAGAGATAGTGAGAATCTTTTTATTTTTAATTTTTTTTTATTGCAAGATGTACATAAATTGGGATCACAAACAGGGAAAACAAATAAACAAACAAACAAACAAACAACCAAAACAAAACCAATACAGTCAGGAACTGACAGATGCGTGCGTTTGTGTGTGTGCGTGTGTGCATGTGTGCGTGTAAAGGTAACTGGGTGGACGTGTCACAGTACATACTTTGAAGAACAAGAGATAGATGAAAAAAAAAAAAAAAAAAAGGAAGATAGTGAGATACTGACTACAGCTGCATTTCTAGTAGTGATGAAACTGAGAAATTGTCACATTTCCCTAATTCACTGCATTGTTCTCGGTTAAGGCTGTTGTTTTCTAAGGTCAATGTTTGCCAGCTCTTAGAAGTTGAAAATCTGACACTTGAGTATTGAAATTGTGGATATGTGTAAGTAATGTATAAGTTAATAAATATCTATGTAATGAAAATTCTTTCTTTTTTTAATTATTTTGGACAAGATTAAATATTAAGAAATGTTCCTTAATGGTAAACATGTTTTATTAAATCCATATCTTTTTGTTTGTTTAAAATAAATCATTTCAATTAATTTGTATTTTTAAAAATGAGAAATAATTGTATAATTAAATCTATATCTATTTGATTGGAGAAAACAAATAATGTCTAATACATATTTCTTAAATGTGATTTTTTATTATATTAAATCTATATATTTTTGTTTAGATCAAAAACAGAATTTAAATTAATTGACTTTCTTCAATAAGAAAAATATACTTTGTGCCAAGGTTTAGAAAATACATAGAAAATATTGGTTAGGGCAAGTTATTTATTTTTCATTGGCTCAAGTTATAAAATATAGATGTGAACCCTACATTTTTTTTAATTGGATGAATGAAAACCTTTTTTTCAGTGTGTGTGTGTGTGTGTGTGTGTGTGTGTGTGCGTACTGTTTTGGAAATATTTTTCTTTCTATATATAGATATGTAAACTGTATATTTATTTATTTGTCAATGACAACACACATTAATTAGCACATTAGGCTAATATGGATTTATTCCCATGGAAATTCTTGGCTCTAAGAATATATATTTGTAAATCTCATCAAAAGACAAAATTAAATGTTAAAACTAAATTCACTGTAAATATAATCTTAATTTGAGTTTCATAAACTCGGCGTTGCGTTTGAAATCCGAATTTGATTATTCTCCATTTTTTCAATCAATACATATTACATAGCGAAAATAACCTGCTGAAAGAAGCAGTTTTTTTGACAAGAGACATCGTTATGTTTCGCTCCTCTGTCTGCGCTTCAGAGAGCATCTAAAGCCGCTAAACGTAGGCCTATGGAAAGTTTTCAGTCAGGGAAACTGTTTCTCAAAGATGAGCAACGATTTATAGATTTATTTGGAACTATTTTCGTTGCCGATATATAGAGCAAAATGTAAGTCATGTCATATTTACGACTTAATATAAAAAAAAACGTCCTGCTGATGTTCGGGACAGCACTCTTTCTCGTCCTATCTGTTGCTTTTTAAAATAATTGTCATAAATAGAAAGCCTTAAAAAAGCCTACAGGAACTTTTTTTGTGAATTATATTCTGTTTCAGAAATGTTTCAGATGGCAGATGCTTTTATTGTAGGCTAATATCTGTAAAAAACAAAACAAAACAAAAAAACAAAAAAAACAGTGGTCTGTTATTCTTAATAACAAAATGTAAGCCAGCTTCACTTGCTCCCGTTTATGCACCAGCTGCAAATGCTAAAAATAAATAATAAACAGCGCTAGTTTTTCTATGAACAATCATGAATTAAAAAAGCTAAGTCAGTCTTTGTTTGTATTGCATGTTCACTTTTAATACAGCGAAACAGCCTAGGTCTTCCATTCCTCTCAAACTCTTGTGGTCGACTGTGACGTCACTCGTGTGACCGACTGTTACGTCAACTCGGGTGGCTGACTGTGACGTCAACTCGGGTGGCTGACTGTGACGTCAATTCGTGTGGCCGACTGTGACGTCAACTGTCGACTGTTACGTCATAATGATCGTGAGTATAAACAGTGCCGCGGATTTATTCTTCTTGTAGCGAGTAGGCGATTGTGAAATTACTATATACATTTACATTATGTGCATCTGAGTTGTGCATATTAGTAGGGAAATTGATACAAAATTGATTATTCAAATAATCTCTTCTGTTTCTCTTTCTTTCATAGTGTTTCACAGATATAAATTGCAAGAAGTATTGTTCACTTCTAGTTCATTTTCGAGTATGTCAACCATGCCCACCATTTTTGAGAGTGCAGAGCAGTCCTCATCAACTGAATTGTCAGATGAGCTCACTACAGCCCTTGCTGCGGGGCGGTGGTGGGCGATAATGGAAGTTTCAGACCCCATATCTAAGTATCCTGACTATGAGGACCTCATCTCAGACCAGTGGTGGGAAACAGTGGAGGAAGGAGAAACATCATGCCCCACATCCCCGGTCTTCAGTGAAGCATCTGAGAAGGCTCATTCCCAGCACTCGGGCTTCTCAGATGGGAAATATAAGCGGGGAGAACTGAAGACAACGAAGCAGTGGAGGCAGCAGAACTCTCCCAGTGCTAAAAAAGAGGATCTCACCTCATCCCTGGTCTTCGGTGATACATTGGAGAAAGCTCAGCACTCAGCACCTGTGCCTGTTGTGTCCCCAAAGCGAGCACCTGTGCCTGCTGCATCTCCAAAGGGAGCACCTGTGCCTGCTGCGTGCCCAAAGGGAGCACCTGTGCCTGCTGCATCTCCAAAGGGAGCACCTGTGCCTGCTGCATCTCCAAAGGGAGCACCTGTGCCTGCTGCATCTCCAAAGGGAGCACCTGTGCCTGCTGCGTGCCCAAAGCGAGCACCTGTGCCTGCTGCATCTCCAAAGGGAGCACCTGTGCCTGCTGCATCTCCAAAGGGAGCACCTGTGCCTGCTGCGTGCCCAAAGGGAGCACCTGTGCCCATAGGGTCCCAAAAAAGAGGAAAACTCAGGATCCCCGAATATTTGACTAAACATCTGAAAAAGGCCGCTTTAGAAACACCCACACCCATCCAGTCACTACAGAGGGCACCAGTGGCTTCCTCAAAGGTGCTCACATGCTCCTCACATGGAGCACCAATGCCAGACAAGATCTCCAAGAGGAGAAATCCTAAAAACCCTGAGCTGCTGAGGCAGCATTTGCAAAATGCACCAGTGCTTGTGTCTTCCGCAAACCTCAGGATCCCTAAGCAGCAGAGGCAGAAGAATATCCAAAAGGGAGTGTCTGTGCCTGCCAAGATCCCACAGAGAACACTTGCTCCACCGTGTTCCCCACAGCAACCACCCAGTTGCTACCAAATTGACTATTTATGTAGCATATTTGCTAAATGTTGTGTCATTTCAAATATTTAATTGAAATTGTACATGATTTATATGAATGCATGTACACATTAATAAAAGGTTTTCAACCTCATCCAATAAAACATTTGTCTTAGTTTCAATTCATTTTACCATTATTTGTTTTATTTTGCAGGTAATATTTTTTTCGTTCAAAACATTGTTAAATATAAATATTTTTCATTAAGAGCTCAACTAAGAAATATTTGTTTTTCGACGAATGTACAATTTCAAGGTTACTCGGCGAAGCCAGCGCACGGGCATTAAACACATATCTCGACCAGTCACTACTGCAGCGTTAAACAGATTTCAACAAGATTTCAACGTCAAACAAACCAGACAACTCGTTTAAATAGTATTTTTCTACAAACTGTTAGCTAATAATTTTGTCAAGATGGCTACTGTAGTGGCACAGTCTCATTATATATTCGGATTGCGGACAGGAGTGAGGAATAATTTGTTGTATTTTGATGAGCAAACCATCATATTTCCGTGCGGAAACAACTGTGTGCGCTATAACATCAACCAAAAATGCCAGAAGTTTATTCCAGGTACTTTATTATAGTAAACATACATTTTTAGACACTTCATACGTATTTTAATAGGCTATATATTATATGTAATATATAGTAGGCCTATGTCTTGTAGCCTATATTATAGGCTCATAATATCATATGATAAGTATTAACGTAAATTATATCATTATCACTTGTCTCACTAGTCTTAATATAACTATTACTGGTTATTAACTGTATTTCTTGTGAATATCTGGGCCAGTGACAAATAAGGTTTTCAACTGATAAAAAATTCAAAAAGGTTAAAACTGCACATCAAAGTAGTTATTATCTTTATGGGGGTGTTTTTTACTTATTACTAAAATCTCAATTTTAAACAATGTATTTTAAGCGGTTTAACTGATGTCATGTGACGACACCAGTCAAAATGTCATACGGGATAACGTTAATGCATTTTCTAAATATTACGATATTAAAACTTTTCAAATCAATAATACTTAATGAATATATAAAGTGATGCAGTAAACAATATTTGGAGCACAGAAAAAAATGTTTTGCACAAAAATTTGTGCACGTTCTACGCAATGCTACGTGCTGCAGCGTTCTGAAAGCTGCCAGTTTACACCAATGAGATGAAATGGGACGGTGTATAGCAACAACTCTGTACTTCCATTCCAATTTTTGACTTTTCAACAATGTTTTTTTTTTACAGTTTGATATCATTTGTAGCATCATAAAATACAACGAGGACAGAGATAGTGAGAATCTTTTTATTTTTAATTTTTTTTTATTGCAAGATGTACATAAATTGGGATCACAAACAGGGAAAACAAATAAACAAACAAACAAACAAACAACCAAAACAAAACCAATACAGTCAGGAACTGACAGATGCGTGCGTTTGTGTGTGTGCGTGTGTGCATGTGTGCGTGTAAAGGTAACTGGGTGGACGTGTCACAGTACATACTTTGAAGAACAAGAGATAGATGAAAAAAAAAAAAAAAAAAGGAAGATAGTGAGATACTGACTACAGCTGCATTTCTAGTAGTGATGAAACTGAGAAATTGTCACATTTCCCTAATTCACTGCATTGTTCTCGGTTAAGGCTGTTGTTTTCTAAGGTCAATGTTTGCCAGCTCTTAGAAGTTGAAAATCTGACACTTGAGTACTGAAATTGTGGATATGTGTAAGTAATGTATAAGTTAATAAATATCTATGTAATGAAAATTCTTTCTTTTTTAAATTATTTTGGACAAGATTAAATATTAAGAAATGTTCCTTAATGGTAAACATGTTTTATTAAATCCATATCTTTTTGTTTGTTTAAAATAAATCATTTCAATTAATTTGTATTTTTAAAAATGAGAAATAATTGTATAATTAAATCTATATCTATTTGATTGGAGAAAACAAATAATGTCTAATACATATTTCTTAAATGTGATTTTTTATTATATTAAATCTATATATTTTTGTTTAGATCAAAAACAGAATTTAAATTAATTGACTTTCTTCAATAAGAAAAATATACTTTGTGCCAAGGTTTAGAAAATACATAGAAAATATTGGTTAGGGCAAGTTATTTATTTTTCATTGGCTCAAGTTATAAAATATAGATGTGAACCCTACATTTTTTTTAATTGGATGAATGAAAACCTTTTTTTCAGTGTGTGTGTGTGTGTGTGTGTGTGTGTGTGTTTGTGCGTACTGTTTTGGAAATATTTTTCTTTCTATATATAGATATGTAAACTGTATATTTATTTATTTGTCAATGACAACACACATTAATTAGCACATTAGGCTAATATGGATTTATTCCCATGGAAATTCTTGGCTCTAAGAATATATATTTGTAAATCTCATCAAAAGACAAAATTAAATGTTAAAACTAAATTCACTGTAAATATAATCTTAATTTGAGTTTCATAAACTCGGCGTTGCGTTTGAAATCCGAATTTTATTATTCTCCATTTTTTCAATCAATACATATTACATAGCGAAAATAACCTGCTGAAAGAAGCAGTTTTTTTGACAAGAGACATCGTTATGTTTCGCTCCTCTGTCTGCGCTTCAGAGAGCATCTAAAGCCGCTAAACGTAGGCCTATGGAAAGTTTTCAGTCAGGGAAACTGTTTCTCAAAGATGAGCAACGATTTATAGATTTATTTGGAACTATTTTCGTTGCCGATATATAGAGCAAAATGTAAGTCATGTCATATTTACGACTTAATATAAAAAAAAACGTCCTGCTGATGTTCGGGACAGCACTCTTTCTCGTCCTATCTGTTGCTTTTTTAAATAATTGTCATAAATAGAAAGCCTTAAAAAAGCCTACAGGAACTTTTTTTGTGAATTATATTCTGTTTCAGAAATGTTTCAGATGGCAGATGCTTTTATTGTAGGCTAATATCTGTAAAAAACAAAACAAAACAAAAAAACAAAAAAAACAGTGGTCTGTTATTCTTAATAACAAAATGTATGCCAGCTTCACTTGCTCCCGTTTATGCACCAGCTGCAAATGCTAAAAATAAATAATAAACAGCGCTAGTTTTTCTATGAACAATCATGAATTAAAAAAGCTAAGTCAGTCTTTGTTTGTATTGCATGTTCACTTTTAATACAGCGAAACAGCCTAGGTCTTCCATTCCTCTCAAACTCTTGTGGTCGACTGTGACGTCACTCGTGTGACCGACTGTTACGTCAACTCGGGTGGCTGACTGTGACGTCAACTCGGGTGGCTGACTGTGACGTCAATTCGTGTGGCCGACTGTGACGTCAACTGTCGACTGTTACGTCATAATGATCGTGAGTATAAACAGTGCCGCGGATTTATTCTTCTTGTAGCGAGTATAGGCGATTGTGAAATTACTATATACATTTACATTATGTGCATCTGAGTTGTGCATATTAGTAGGGAAATTGATACAAAATTGATTATTCAAATAATCTCTTCTGTTTCTCTTTCTTTAGTGTTTCACAGATATAAATTGCAAGAAGTATTGTTCACTTCTAGTTCAGTTTCGAGTATGTCAACCATGCCCACCATTTTTGAGAGTGCAGAGCAGTCCTCATCAACTGAATTGTCAGATGAGCTCACTACAGCCCTTGCTGCGGGGCGGTGGTGGGCGATAATGGAAGTTTCAGACCCCATATCTAAGTATCCTGACTATGAGGACCTCATCTCAGACCAGTGGTGGGAAACAGTGGAGGAAGGAGAAACATCATGCCCCACATCCCCGGTCTTCAGTGAAGCATCTGAGAAGGCTCATTCCCAGCACTCGGGCTTCTCAGATGGGAAATATAAGGGGGGAGAACTGAAGACAACGAAGCAGTGGAGGCAGCAGAACTCTCCCAGTGCTAAAAAAGAGGATCTCACCTCATCCCTGGTCTTCGGTGATACATTGGAGAAAGCTCAGCACTCAGCACCTGTGCCTGTTGTGTCCCCAAAGCGAGCACCTGTGCCTGCTGCATCTCCAAAGGAAGCACCTGTGCCTGTTGTGTCCCCAAAGCGAGCACCTGTGCCTGCTGCATCTCCAAAGGGAGCACCTGTGCCTGCTGCGTGCCCAAAGGGAGCACCTGTGCCTGCTGCATCTCCAAAGGGAGCACCTGTGCCTGCTGCGTGCCCAAAGGGAGCACCTGTGCCCATAGGGTCCCAAAAAAGAGGAAAACTCAGGATCCCCGAATATTTGACTAAACATCTGAAAAAGGCCGCTTTAGAAACACCCACACCCATCCAGTCACTACAGAGGGCACCAGTGGCTTCCTCAAAGGTGCTCACATGCTCCTCACATGGAGCACCAATGCCAGACAAGATCTCCAAGAGGAGAAATCCTAAAAACCCTGAGCTGCTGAGGCAGCATTTGCAAAATGCACCAGTGCTTGTGTCTTCCGCAAACCTCAGGATCCCTAAGCAGCAGAGGCAGAAGAATATCCAAAAGGGAGTGTCTGTGCCTGCCAAGATCCCACAGAGAACACTTGCTCCACCGTGTTCCCCACAGCAACCACCCAGTTGCTACCAAATTGACTATTTATGTAGCATATTTGCTAAATGTTGTGTCATTTCAAATATTTAATTGAAATTGTACATGATTTATATGAATGCATGTACACATTAATAAAAGGTTTTCAACCTCATCCAATAAAACATTTGTCTTAGTTTCAATTCATTTTACCATTATTTGTTTTATTTTGCAGGTAATATTTTTTTCGTTCAAAACATTGTTAAATATAAATATTTTTCATTAAGAGCTCAACTAAGAAATATTTGTTTTTCGACGAATGTACAATTTCAAGGTTACTCGGCGAAGCCAGCGCACGGGCATTAAACACATATCTCGACCAGTCACTACTGCAGCGTTAAACAGATTTCAACAAGATTTCAACGTCAAACAAACCAGACAACTCGTTTAAATAGTATTTTTCTACAAACTGTTAGCTAATAATTTTGTCAAGATGGCTACTGTAGTGGCACAGTCTCATTATATATTCGGATTGCGGACAGGAGTGAGGAATAATTTGTTGTATTTTGATGAGCAAACCATCATATTTCCGTGCGGAAACAACTGTGTGCGCTATAACATCAACCAAAAATGCCAGAAGTTTATTCCAGGTACTTTATTATAGTAAACATACATTTTTAGACACTTCATACGTATTTTAATAGGCTATATATTATATGTAATATATAGTAGGCCTATGTCTTGTAGCCTATATTATAGGCTCATAATATCA
Source organism: Leuciscus leuciscus (assembly GCF_965113295.1). NCBI lineage: Eukaryota > Metazoa > Chordata > Actinopteri > Cypriniformes > Leuciscidae > Leuciscus > Leuciscus leuciscus. The sequence continues at coordinate 51,296 of NW_028118543.1, forward strand.
TATGATAAGTATTAACGTAAATTATATCATTATCACTTGTCTCACTAGTCTTAATATAACTATTACTGGTTATTAACTGTATTTCTTGTGAATATCTGGGCCAGTGACAAATAAGGTTTTCAACTGATAAAAAATTCAAAAAGGTTAAAACTGCACATCAAAGTAGTTATTATCTTTATGGGGGTGTTTTTTACTTATTACTAAAATCTCAATTTTAAACAATGTATTTTAAGCGGTTTAACTGAGAATCATGTGACGACACCAGTCAAAATGTCATACGGGATAACGTTAATGCATTTTCTAAATATTATGATATTAAAACTTTTCAAATCAATAATACTTAATGAATATATAAAGTGATGCAGTAAACAATATTTGGAGCACAGAAAAAAATGTTTTGCACAAAAATTTGTGCACGTTCTACGCAATGCTACGTGCTGCAGCGTTCTGAAAGCTGCCAGTTTACACCAATGAGATGAAATGGGACGGTGTATAGCAACAACTCTGTACTTCCATTCCAATTTTTGACTTTTCAACAATGTTTTTTTTTTACAGTTGGATATCATTTGTAGCATCATAAAATACAACGGGGACAGAGATAGTGAGAATCTTTTTATTTTTAAATTTTTTTTACTGCAAGATGTACATAAATTGGGATCACAAACAGGGAAAACAAATAAACAAACAAACAAACAACCAAAACAAAACCAATACAGTCAGGAACTGACAGATGCGTGCGTTTGTGTGTGTGCGTGTGTGCATGTGTGCGTGTAAAGGTAACTGGGTGGACGTGTCACAGTACATACTTTGAAGAACAAGAGATAGATTAAAAAAAAAAAAAAAAAAGGAAGATAGTGAGATACTGACTACAGCTGCATTTCTAGTAGTGATGAAACTGAGAAATTGTCACATTTCCCTAATTCACTGCATTGTTCTCGGTTAAGGCTGTTGTTTTCTAAGGTCAATGTTTGCCAGCTCTTAGAAGTTGAAAATCTGACACTTGAGTACTGAAATTGTGGATATGTGTAAGTAATGTATAAGTTAATAAATATCTATGTAATGAAAATTCTTTCTTTTTTTAATTATTTTGGACAAGATTAAATATTAAGAAATGTTCCTTAATGGTAAACATGTTTTATTAAATCCATATCTTTTTGTTTGTTTAAAATAAATCATTTCAATTAATTTGTATTTTTAAAAATGAGAAATAATTGTATAATTAAATCTATATCTATTTGATTGGAGAAAACAAATAATGTCTAATACATATTTCTTAAATGTGATTTTTTATTATATTAAATCTATATATTTTTGTTTAGATCAAAAACAGAATTTAAATTAATTGACTTTCTTCAATAAGAAAAATATACTTTGTGCCAAGGTTTAGAAAATACATAGAAAATATTGGTTAGGGCAAGTTATTTATTTTTCATTGGCTCAAGTTATAAAATATAGATGTGAACCCTACATTTTTTTTAATTGGATGAATGAAACCTTTTTTTCAGTGTGTGTGTGTGTGTGTGTGTGTGTGTGTGTTTGTGCGTACTGTTTTGGAAATATTTTTCTTTCTATATATAGATATGTAAACTGTATATTTATTTATTTGTCAATGACAACACACATTAATTAGCACATTAGGCTAATATGGATTTATTCCCATGGAAATTCTTGGCTCTAAGAATATATATTTGTAAATCTCATCAAAAGACAAAATTAAATGTTAAAACTAAATTCACTGTAAATATAATCTTAATTTGAGTTTCATAAACTCGGCGTTGCGTTTGAAATCCGAATTTTATTATTCTCCATTTTTTCAATCAATACATATTACATAGCGAAAATAACCTGCTGAAAGAAGCAGTTTTTTTGACAAGAGACATCGTTATGTTTCGCTCCTCTGTCTGCGCTTCAGAGAGCATCTAAAGCCGCTAAACGTAGGCCTATGGAAAGTTTTCAGTCAGGGAAACTGTTTCTCAAAGATGAGCAACGATTTATAGATTTATTTGGAACTATTTTCGTTGCCGATATATAGAGCAAAATGTAAGTCATGTCATATTTACGACTTAATATAAAAAAAAACGTCCTGCTGATGTTCGGGACAGCACTCTTTCTCGTCCTATCTGTTGCTTTTTTAAATAATTGTCATAAATAGAAAGCCTTAAAAAAGCCTACAGGAACTTTTTTTGTGAATTATATTCTGTTTCAGAAATGTTTCAGATGGCAGATGCTTTTATTGTAGGCTAATATCTGTAAAAAACAAAACAAAACAAAAAAACAAAAAAAACAGTGGTCTGTTATTCTTAATAACAAAATGTATGCCAGCTTCACTTGCTCCCGTTTATGCACCAGCTGCAAATGCTAAAAATAAATAATAAACAGCGCTAGTTTTTCTATGAACAATCATGAATTAAAAAAGCTAAGTCAGTCTTTGTTTGTATTGCATGTTCACTTTTAATACAGCGAAACAGCCTAGGTCTTCCATTCCTCTCAAACTCTTGTGGTCGACTGTGACGTCACTCGTGTGACCGACTGTTACGTCAACTCGGGTGGCTGACTGTGACGTCAACTCGGGTGGCTGACTGTGACGTCAATTCGTGTGGCCGACTGTGACGTCAACTGTCGACTGTTACGTCATAATGATCGTGAGTATAAACAGTGCCGCGGATTTATTCTTCTTGTAGCGAGTAGGCGATTGTGAAATTACTATATACATTTACATTATGTGCATCTGAGTTGTGCATATTAGTAGGGAAATTGATACAAAATTGATTATTCAAATAATCTCTTCTGTTTCTCTTTCTTTAGTGTTTCACAGATATAAATTGCAAGAAGTATTGTTCACTTCTAGTTCATTTTCGAGTATGTCAACCATGCCCACCATTTTTGAGAGTGCAGAGCAGTCCTCATCAACTGAATTGTCAGATGAGCTCACTACAGCCCTTGCTGCGGGGCGGTGGTGGGCGATAATGGAAGTTTCAGACCCCATATCTAAGTATCCTGACTATGAGGACCTCATCTCAGACCAGTGGTGGGAAACAGTGGAGGAAGGAGAAACATCATGCCCCACATCCCCGGTCTTCAGTGAAGCATCTGAGAAGGCTCATTCCCAGCACTCGGGCTTCTCAGATGGGAAATATAAGGGGGGAGAACTGAAGACAACGAAGCAGTGGAGGCAGCAGAACTCTCCCAGTGCTAAAAAAGAGGATCTCACCTCATCCCTGGTCTTCGGTGATACATTGGAGAAAGCTCAGCACTCAGCACCTGTGCCTGTTGTGTCCCCAAAGCGAGCACCTGTGCCTGCTGCATCTCCAAAGGGAGCACCTGTGCCTGCTGCGTGCCCAAAGGGAGCACCTGTGCCTGCTGCATCTCCAAAGGGAGCACCTGTGCCTGCTGCATCTCCAAAGGGAGCACCTGTGCCTGCTGCATCTCCAAAGGAAGCACCTGTGCCTGTTGTGTCCCCAAAGCGAGCACCTGTGCCTGCTGCATCTCCAAAGGGAGCACCTGTGCCTGCTGCGTGCCCAAAGGGAGCACCTGTGCCTGCTGCATCTCCAAAGGGAGCACCTGTGCCTGCTGCATCTCCAAAGGGAGCACCTGTGCCTGCTGCGTGCCCAAAGGGAGCACCTGTGCCTGCTGCATCTCCAAAGGGAGCACCTGTGCCTGCTGCATCTCCAAAGGGAGCACCTGTGCCTGCTGCGTGCCCAAAGGGAGCACCTGTGCCCATAGGGTCCCAAAAAAGAGGAAAACTCAGGATCCCCGAATATTTGACTAAACATCTGAAAAAGGCCGCTTTAGAAACACCCACACCCATCCAGTCACTACAGAGGGCACCAGTGGCTTCCTCAAAGGTGCTCACATGCTCCTCACATGGAGCACCAATGCCAGACAAGATCTCCAAGAGGAGAAATCCTAAAAACCCTGAGCTGCTGAGGCAGCATTTGCAAAATGCACCAGTGCTTGTGTCTTCCGCAAACCTCAGGATCCCTAAGCAGCAGAGGCAGAAGAATATCCAAAAGGGAGTGTCTGTGCCTGCCAAGATCCCACAGAGAACACTTGCTCCACCGTGTTCCCCACAGCAACCACCCAGTTGCTACCAAATTGACTATTTATGTAGCATATTTGCTAAATGTTGTGTCATTTCAAATATTTAATTGAAATTGTACATGATTTATATGAATGCATGAACACATTAATAAAAGGTTTTCAACCTCATCCAATAAAACATTTGTCTTAGTTTCAATTCATTTTACCATTATTTGTTTTATTTTGCAGGTAATATTTTTTTCGTTCAAAACATTGTTAAATATAAATATTTTTCATTAAGAGCTCAACTAAGAAATATTTGTTTTTCGACGAATGTACAATTTCAAGGTTACTCGGCGAAGCCAGCGCACGGGCATTAAACACATATCTCGACCAGTCACTACTGCAGCGTTAAACAGATTTCAACAAGATTTCAACGTCAAACAAACCAGACAACTCGTTTAAATAGTATTTTTCTACAAACTGTTAGCTAATAATTTTGTCAAGATGGCTACTGTAGTGGCACAGTCTCATTATATATTCGGATTGCGGACAGGAGTGAGGAATAATTTGTTGTATTTTGATGAGCAAACCATCATATTTCCGTGCGGAAACAACTGTGTGCGCTATAACATCAACCAAAAATGCCAGAAGTTTATTCCAGGTACTTTATTATAGTAAACATACATTTTTAGACACTTCATACGTATTTTAATAGGCTATATATTATATGTAATATATAGTAGGCCTATGTCTTGTAGCCTATATTATAGGCTCATAATATCATATGATAAGTATTAACGTAAATTATATCATTATCACTTGTCTCACTAGTCTTAATATAACTATTACTGGTTATTAACTGTATTTCTTGTGAATATCTGGGCCAGTGACAAATAAGGTTTTCAACTGATAAAAAATTCAAAAAGGTTAAAACTGCACATCAAAGTAGTTATTATCTTTATGGGGGTGTTTTTTACTTATTACTAAAATCTCAATTTTAAACAATGTATTTTAAGCGGTTTAACTGAGAATCATGTGACGACACCAGTCAAAATGTCATACGGGATAACGTTAATGCATTTTCTAAATATTATGATATTAAAACTTTTCAAATCAATAATACTTAATGAATATATAAAGTGATGCAGTAAACAATATTTGGAGCACAGAAAAAAATGTTTTGCACAAAAATTTGTGCACGTTCTACGCAATGCTACGTGCTGCAGCGTTCTGAAAGCTGCCAGTTTACACCAATGAGATGAAATGGGACGGTGTATAGCAACAACTCTGTACTTCCATTCCAATTTTTGACTTTTCAACGTTTTTTTTTTACAGTTGGATATCATTTGTAGCATCATAAAATACAACGAGGACAGAGATAGTGAGAATCTTTTTTTTTATTTTATTTTTTTTATAGCAAGATGTACATAAATTGGGATCACAAACAGGGAAAACAAATAAACAAACAAACAAACAACCAAAACAAAACCAATACAGTCAGGAACTGACAGATGCGTGCGTTTGTGTGTGTGCGTGTGTGCATGTGTGCGTGTAAAGGTAACTGGGTGGACGTGTCACAGTACATACTTTGAAGAACAAGAGATAGATAAAAAAATAAATAAATAAAGGAAGATAGTGAGATACTGACTACAGCTGCATTTCTAGTAGTGATGAAACTGAGAAATTGTCACATTTCCCTAATTCACTGCATTGTTCTCGGTTAAGGCTGTTGTTTTCTAAGGTCAATGTTTGCCAGCTCTTAGAAGTTGAAAATCTGACACTTGAGTACTGAAATTGTGGATATGTGTAAGTAATGTATAAGTTAATAAATATCTATGTAATGAAAATTCTTTCTTTTTTAAATTATTTTGGACAAGATTAAATATTAAGAAATGTTCCTTAATGGTAAACATGTTTTATTAAATCCATATCTTTTTGTTTGTTTAAAATAAATCATTTCAATTAATTTGTATTTTTAAAAATGAGAAATAATTGTATAATTAAATCTATATCTATTTGATTGGAGAAAACAAATAATGTCTAATACATATTTCTTAAATGTGATTTTTTATTATATTAAATCTATATATTTTTGTTTAGATCAAAAACAGAATTTAAATTAATTGACTTTCTTCAATAAGAAAAATATACTTTGTGCCAAGGTTTAGAAAATACATAGAAAATATTGGTTAGGGCAAGTTATTTATTTTTCATTGGCTCAAGTTATAAAATATAGATGTGAACCCTACATTTTTTTTAATTGGATGAATGAAACCTTTTTTTCAGTGTGTGTGTGTGTGTGTGTGTGTGTGTGTGTGTGTGTGTGTGTGTGTGTGTTTGTGCGTACTGTTTTGGAAATATTTTTCTTTCTATATATAGATATGTAAACTGTATATTTATTTATTTGTCAATGACAACACACATTAATTAGCACATTAGGCTAATATGGATTTATTCCCATGGAAATTCTTGGCTCTAAGAATATATATTTGTAAATCTCATCAAAAGACAAAATTAAATGTTAAAACTAAATTCACTGTAAATATAATCTTAATTTGAGTTTCATAAACTCGGCGTTGCGTTTGAAATCCGAATTTGATTATTCTCCATTTTTTCAATCAATACATATTACATAGCGAAAATAACCTGCTGAAAGAAGCAGTTTTTTTGACAAGAGACATCGTTATGTTTCGCTCCTCTGTCTGCGCTTCAGAGAGCATCTAAAGCCGCTAAACGTAGGCCTATGGAAAGTTTTCAGTCAGGGAAACTGTTTCTCAAAGATGAGCAACGATTTATAGATTTATTTGGAACTATTTTCGTTGCCGATATATAGAGCAAAATGTAAGTCATGTAATATTTACGACTTAATATAAAAAAAAAACGTCCTGCTGATGTTCGGGACAGCACTCTTTCTCGTCCTATCTGTTGCTTTTTTAAATAATTGTCATAAATAGAAAAAAACAAGGATAGCCTACAGGAACTTTTTTTGTGAATTATATTCTGTTTCAGAAATGTTTCAGATGGCAGATGCTTTTATTGTAGGCTAATATCTGTAAAAAACAAAACAAAACAAAAAACAGTGGTCTGTTATTCTTAATAACAAAATGTATGCCAGCTTCACTTGCTCCCGTTTATGCACCAGCTGCAAATGCTAAAAATAAATAATAAACAGCGCTAGTTTTTCTATGAACAATCATGAATTAAAAAAGCTAAGTCAGTCTTTGTTTGTATTGCATGTTCACTTTTAATACAGCGAAACAGCCTAGGTCTTCCATTCCTCTCAAACTCTTGTGGTCGACTGTGACGTCACTCGTGTGTGACCGACTGTTACGTCAACTCGGGTGGCTGACTGTGACGTCAACTCGGGTGGCTGACTGTGACGTCAATTCGTGTGGCCGACTGTGACGTCAACTGTCGACTGTTACGTCATAATGATCGTGAGTATAAACAGTGCCGCGGATTTATTCTTCTTGTAGCGAGTAGGCGATTGTGAAATTACTATATACATTTACATTATGTGCATCTGAGTTGTGCATATTAGTAGGGAAATTGATACAAAATTGATTATTCAAATAATCTCTTCTGTTTCTCTTTCTTTAGTGTTTCACAGATATAAATTGCAAGAAGTATTGTTCACTTCTAGTTCATTTTCGAGTATGTCAACCATGCCCACCATTTTTGAGAGTGCAGAGCAGTCCTCATCAACTGAATTGTCAGATGAGCTCACTACAGCCCTTGCTGCGGGGCGGTGGTGGGCGATAATGGAAGTTTCAGACCCCATATCTAAGTATCCTGACTATGAGGACCTCATCTCAGACCAGTGGTGGGAAACAGTGGAGGAAGGAGAAACATCATGCCCCACATCCCCGGTCTTCAGTGAAGCATCTGAGAAGGCTCATTCCCAGCACTCGGGCTTCTCAGATGGGAAATATAAGGGGGGAGAACTGAAGACAACGAAGCAGTGGAGGCAGCAGAACTCTCCCAGTGCTAAAAAAGAGGATCTCACCTCATCCCTGGTCTTCGGTGATACATTGGAGAAAGCTCAGCACTCAGCACCTGTGCCTGTTGTGTCCCCAAAGCGAGCACCTGTGCCTGCTGCATCTCCAAAGGAAGCACCTGTGCCTGTTGTGTCCCCAAAGCGAGCACCTGTGCCTGCTGCGTGCCCAAAGGGAGCACCTGTGCCTGCTGCATCTCCAAAGGGAGCACCTGTGCCTGCTGCATCTCCAAAGGGAGCACCTGTGCCTGTTGTGTCCCCAAAGCGAGCACCTGTGCCTGCTGCATCTCCAAAGGGAGCACCTGTGCCTGCTGCGTGCCCAAAGGGAGCACCTGTGCCTGCTGCATCTCCAAAGGGAGCACCTGTGCCTGCTGCATCTCCAAAGGGAGCACCTGTGCCTGCTGCATCTCCAAAGGGAGCACCTGTGCCTGCTGCGTGCCCAAAGCGAGCACCTGTGCCTGCTGCATCTCCAAAGGGAGCACCTGTGCCTGCTGCATCTCCAAAGGGAGCACCTGTGCCTGCTGCGTGCCCAAAGGGAGCACCTGTGCCCATAGGGTCCCAAAAAAGAGGAAAACTCAGGATCCCCGAATATTTGACTAAACATCTGAAAAAGGCCGCTTTAGAAACACCCACACCCATCCAGTCACTACAGAGGGCACCAGTGGCTTCCTCAAAGGTGCTCACATGCTCCTCACATGGAGCACCAATGCCAGACAAGATCTCCAAGAGGAGAAATCCTAAAAACCCTGAGCTGCTGAGGCAGCATTTGCAAAATGCACCAGTGCTTGTGTCTTCCGCAAACCTCAGGATCCCTAAGCAGCAGAGGCAGAAGAATATCCAAAAGGGAGTGTCTGTGCCTGCCAAGATCCCACAGAGAACACTTGCTCCACCGTGTTCCCCACAGCAACCACCCAGTTGCTACCAAATTGACTATTTATGTAGCATATTTGCTAAATGTTGTGTCATTTCAAATATTTAATTGAAATTGTACATGATTTATATGAATGCATGTACACATTAATAAAAGGTTTTCAACCTCATCCAATAAAACATTTGTCTTAGTTTCAATTCATTTTACCATTATTTGTTTTATTTTGCAGGTAATATTTTTTTCGTTCAAAACATTGTTAAATATAAATATTTTTCATTAAGAGCTCAAAGAAATATTTGTTTTTCGACGAATGTACAATTTCAAGGTTACTCGGCGAAGCCAGCGCACGGGCATTAAACACATATCTCGACCAGTCACTACTGCAGCGTTAAACAGATTTCAACAAGATTTCAACGTCAAACAAACCAGACAACTCGTTTAAATCGTATTTTTCTACAAACTGTTAGCTAATAATTTTGTCAAGATGGCTACTGTAGTGGCACAGTCTCATTATATATTCGGATTGCGGACAGGAGTGAGGAATAATTTGTTGTATTTTGATGAGCAAACCATCATATTTCCGTGCGGAAACAACTGTGTGCGCTATAACATCAACCAAAAATGCCAGAAGTTTATTCCAGGTACTTTATTATAGTAAACATACATTTTTAGACACTTCATACGTATTTTAATAGGCTATATATTATATGTAATATATAGTAGGCCTATGTCTTGTAGCCTATATTATAGGCTCATAATATCATATGATAAGTATTAACGTAAATTATATCATTATCACTTGTCTCACTAGTCTTAATATAACTATTACTGGTTATTAACTGTATTTCTTGTGAATATCTGGGCCAGTGACAAATAAGGTTTTCAACTGATAAAAAATTCAAAAAGGTTAAAACTGCACATCAAAGTAGTTATTATCTTTATGGGGGTGTTTTTTACTTATTACTAAAATCTCAATTTTAAACAATGTATTTTAAGCGGTTTAACTGAGAATCATGTGACGACACCAGTCAAAATGTCATACGGGATAACGTTAATGCATTTTCTAAATATTATGATATTAAAACTTTTCAAATCAATAATACTTAATGAATATATAAAGTGATGCAGTAAACAATATTTGGAGCACAGAAAAAAATGTTTTGCACAAAAATTTGTGCACGTTCTACGCAATGCTACGTGCTGCAGCGTTCTGAAAGCTGCCAGTTTACACCAATGAGATGAAATGGGACGGTGTATAGCAACAACTCTGTACTTCCATTCCAATTTTTGACTTTTCAACAATGTTTTTTTTTTTACAGTTGGATATCATTTGTAGCATCATAAAATACAACGAGGACAGAGATAGTGAGAATCTTTTTTTTATTTTTTATTTTTTTATTGCAAGATGTACATAAATTGGGATCACAAACAGGGAAAACAAATAAACAAACAAACAAACAACCAAAACAAAACCAATACAGTCAGGAACTGACAGATGCGTGCGTTTGTGTGTGTGCGTGTGTGCATGTGTGCGTGTAAAGCAGTGGTGTAGTCTAGTTTTTTGTAGTGAGTATACTCTAATACACCCCCCCCCCCCGCACGCCGCATACTCACCCATCCCAGAGCGTCACCCCATAAGCACCACCACACTCACTATGCATACAGTATGCATCGACATGTAATTGAGAGCATTATGAAATACTAAGTGTTATCAACATGTCAATTTATTATAAGCAACACAAGACTTTTACAGCCAATGACATTTACAGCTGGGGAGGCTGGACTGATTTTCTACTGTTTAGTGTTAATCACCATCTAACCATCTAGCTACCTTTAGCCTTAGATGTTATATGAATAATGGTCCCTGAAGCACAGGTTTTATCAGCTGACAATTTTCAAAAAAAAAATTTTTTTTAAACATTATAGGCACAAATACAAATTTACTTTTAGAAATGGTGTTTTTGAAAAAAAAAAAAAGTGTTATTTTAAAATACATTTTACTGTGCAATTTCTTTCTAATTAATTTGAGTTAGACCGAACTTTTATTTTGGTGGGTTGTAGACATTTGAGTTTCTGTGTGTTTTAATAAACTGTTATTATTATTATTATTATTATTAGGCCTGAAGTATACTCTACTGTGCAATAGTAATATATTTCTGTTATAATTTCTTCAAGTTATACCGAACTTTTATTTTGACAGGTTGTCGTAAAGACATTACAGTTTCTGTGTGTATATGAAACGAATGAATGACGATAGTTTTATCAAATGAAATGGTGAAATTCGTCAAGTGACTCTCATAGCAGCTCTGCGATGAAATGCACTGAAATGTAGCTGTAGCCTACCTCATTCATGTCTCAATACAGTGAAACGCTGAAAACACCACGAGCGTGAGTCACCCGTGCTTCTCTGTGTGTGTGTGTGTGTGTGTGTGTAGTGGAGCACACACTGAGCGCTCATTCCCAGAGACGCGTAGAGCAATTGCAGTCTCTTTTAGCTTTAATATTCATAGACACTAGTCCATATCGAGATTTGATTCATTGTACAGCCCTACTTTTGATTTATTCATTAAAAAATAGCCAAAATCCGTGACGTTCTGCCCTATAGCAAGTTCCATTTGTGACTGGATTCCGCGATTCGATCCGTGTCGCTTCGCAAACACAGACGGGGTGAATTTATGAATGAAAGTGAAAGTTCTGACACAAAACGAAGTTGTTACGTATCCTCACGCTTTTTTAAGTGGGTATACGCAAATCCTTGGCCTTTTCTAGTGGGTATACGGCGTATACCTGCGTATCACGTAGACTACACCACTGGTGTAAAGGTAACTGGGTGGACGTGTCACAGTACATACTTTGAAGAACAAGAGATAGATAAAAAAAAAAAAAAAAAAAGGAAGATAGTGAGATACTGACTACAGCTGCATTTCTAGTAGTGATGAAACTGAGAAATTGTCACATTTCCCTAATTCACTGCATTGTTCTCGGTTAAGGCTGTTGTTTTCTAAGGTCAATGTTTGCCAGCTCTTAGAAGTTGAAAATCTGACACTTGAGTACTGAAATTGTGGATATGTGTAAGTAATGTATAAGTTAATAAATATCTATGTAATGAAAATTCTTTCTTTTTTTAATTATTTTGGACAAGATTAAATATTAAGAAATGTTCCTTAATGGTAAACATGTTTTATTAAATCCATATCTTTTTGTTTGTTTAAAATAAATCATTTCAATTAATTTGTATTTTTAAAAATGAGAAATAATTGTATAATTAAATCTATATCTATTTGATTGGAGAAAACAAATAATGTCTAATACATATTTCTTAAATGTGATTTTTTATTATATTAAATCTATATATTTTTGTTTAGATCAAAAACAGAATTTAAATTAATTGACTTTCTTCAATAAGAAAAATATACTTTGTGCCAAGGTTTAGAAAATACATAGAAAATATTGGTTAGGGCAAGTTATTTATTTTTCATTGGCTCAAGTTATAAAATATAGATGTGAACCCTACATTTTTTTTAATTGGATGAATGAAAACCTTTTTTTCAGTGTGTGTGTGTGTGTGTGTGTGTGTGTGTGTGTGTGTGTGTGCGTACTGTTTTGGAAATATTTTTCTTTCTATATATAGATATGTAAACTGTATATTTATTTATTTGTCAATGACAACACACATTAATTAGCACATTAGGCTAATATGGATTTATTCCCATGGAAATTCTTGGCTCTAAGAATATATATTTGTAAATCTCATCAAAAGACAAAATTAAATGTTAAAACTAAATTCACTGTAAATATAATCTTAATTTGAGTTTCATAAACTCGGCGTTGCGTTTGAAATCCGAATTTTATTATTCTCCATTTTTTCAATCAATACATATTACATAGCGAAAATAACCTGCTGAAAGAAGCAGTTTTTTTGACAAGAGACATCGTTATGTTTCGCTCCTCTGTCTGCGCTTCAGAGAGCATCTAAAGCCGCTAAACGTAGGCCTATGGAACGTTGCAACCCAGAGTCCAGTGAAACCTGCAGTACCTGCACATGTCCACTTGATGGCGAAGTCTGTCAAGAAACCCCAAACATTATACTTCCATCAAATCTGAACACAAGGTGACAGTAAAGTCATGAGATATAGTTCAAATGCTTTTCATGTAAGTCCATAAACTAGTCTTAATTGTACTTTATCATAATCTCTCAGATGTTTTATTAATTTAGTGTTTATAACTTTATTAAAAAAGCCTGTTTATACTGATAGTGGCTTAATTGCTGGCAACAGCAAACAGTCTACAGTTACATAAGGAAATATTACTTGGTGGAATTATTCTTTTTGGATATTATTAATAAAAATGATTTATTTATCATTTTTATTCCTATTGCTGTTGTTGACATGTGTAGCTTATTTCTTTAAGGGTTGAAATACAAATAAATAAACTGACAAGGCAAACAAAAAGTTTTTCCCTCTTGAAGAGATAGTTCATCATCATTCACTCAAACACTCATGTTGTTCCAGACCTCAATTACTTTATTCTGTCAAACACACAAAAAAAACAAATAAAATAAAATAATAATTATAATAATTAATCAGTTTTTTCCCCTTCATGTAGTAGAAGTCAATGGTAACCAAACCGGTTTGCTTTATCAACATTCTTCCCAATATCTTTATATATATAATGACTGAGCATCCTGGATTGGATCCTGTTTGTTTAAACGTGTATTCTCTTCAGAATGCATACATTTATCGAGCCGACTATGGAACCTTACCCTGGTATTCCAGAGTTCTCGCGAGAGCACAAGTTGAATTTGCTCAGCGAGTTAGATTTAGGTCTGGATTTCCAGGCTGTGTGGTGATGAGGGTTCGCCGTGAGTTTCCAGATGATCAGGGCAGATATGTTGGTTTCCTACCAGCTGATGATTGAATCTGGACACCATGGTGGAAATTAGGGATGGGACGATACACTTAAACTCACGATACGATGCACCTCGATATGCCAGGGTCACGATACGATACGTCACGATACGATATCAAAAAAGAAAAAAAAAGGTAGTGCAGACTAACTTTTTTTTTTATACATGCCATGGGATTAATCAATGCATGCTGATGAATGATGTATAATAATAATAATTAATCTGCATACCCTAGTTTTGCACAGATGTAACAAGACTGACAGTGACACAATAAGACCTCATGTTAGCATCTTTTTATTTATGTATGTTCTTTAATGTTTGATTATAATTTTACTGTCTTCACATAGGGATGGGATTTGATAAGATTTTATCAATAATAATGCCACTGACGATTCTGATTATCGATCCAATTCTTTAACGATTCTCTTATCGATTCTTGATAGCACTGTGTGGAAAAATGTTTAAAATGCTTTAAAAAAAGTGGTTTTATTTATTTTAAAGTTTAAGCTTGAGTTAGCAAACTGTACTTTTTATATAATGTATGTAATAAATAGAACCTTATTGTAAAGTGTTACTGATTAGTTATACACCGATTCAGACGTCTCCTGAGTTCACTGTTGGAAAGATCAGTTGTTTTAACGATTCATTAAAATGAATCGGTTCAAAGGAGTCATTATTAGTTCGCGAATTGGACGTGTCGTGCGCGTTGTGTGATTATCCCAGCAGTTAGGACATGGACATCCAAGATTTGTGTCAAGTTGTCAACATAGAAAACATTTCATCACAGTATAGTTTTATTTCGTTTAATTAAAGTGTTGTTTTATGTCAGCTGAATGTCCGGAACGCTTTTCAGAGAAGATAAGGAAACTTATTTAGCACAATTCACACCCAGCAGTATAATTCAGGGAAAAAAAATATCCGAATGCTCCACACGAAACTTTGGTCTTCCGACCTTTTACCACCGTGTCGATTTATTTAGATTAATATGTGCGAGGGAGAGAGAGCAACACAGCGCCTAGTTTGGAGACGGTGAAGTCGTTTACACAGAGAGTGCGCGCGCGCGACCGGCTCTCTCTCTCTCTCTCTCTGGTCGTTCTTTTAGTTAAAACATGCGCCCTGTCACAAACGCAGCCGTTCATCTACATTACTCACCGATCAAATAAGACTTTGGCGGGACAAAAATTCACTTTGGCGGGCGCTAAAACAAGTTCAATGCAGGAAAATTCATGCGTGAGTTTCCATTAGACTCGCACGGTAGCCAGGCAAAGGGCGAGCTCAGCTGTTGTTGACGCTGTGTGTGTCATGGTGTGTGTGCTTCAAGATTATGACGCAAGTGCTAAGATTCCGATTGGCCCAGAGAAATGTAAATTATAAGAATTATCCAATAATGTTTCGCAATTCTAGCCTGCATGGCAGTTTACTGTGAGAAACAAACCGCTGTCTTGACGTGACGACGTACCGCACCGTTCCCCGGATATAATTTTTTTTTTCATTTAGTTTTACCCTGCTTGATCAGCAGATGGTGCTGCCAGCCTGCCACCAACTGTATGTCTGCCCCATATACATACACACACACACATATAATACACTCAATTATTTATATACTACGCAAATCATGCAGAAGTGCCATCTCTTTATTTCGCGATCCATTTTTTTCGACCTCGATGCGTTTCGTCACGTTTTGTATCGCGATATTTTGTCAAACGATATTTCGTCCCATCCCTAGTGGAAATGACCTCCTCCTTGTCTGGCCGCTCATACTCCGCACAAAGGTCTGATAGTATGGGTATCTTAAGTACCTCATCCATGTATGGAGCAGGGTCCACAAAAACATGCTCAAATATTAGGTCCTGCAGGTCATCTAGGTACTCTGTGCAATAAAACAAAATGTATTTATAAATGTATATCCTGTTGATGATGTTGCTTGTGCACGACCAGCATTTTCATTGTAATGAAACACAGCCAGGTTTAGTCTGCAAGTGCACAGACACAATTCAGGAAAATAGCCTATAGTGATGTAAAGTTATTTTAACAGCAGTTAAATTACCTGCACAACATTCCAAGAAATGGGAACACTGTTACGTCAGAAACGAGGACACAATGTGCAAGTAAAAAGCTTTTATTTAATAGTCAATGATGATGATGATGATGATGATGATGAATAATCCAGGTGATGCAGGAGGTGGCACAGGGACTTTGATGGTCAGACACGGAGTGATGGATGAAGTGCAGCGTGCTCTGATGAGTGATGACGTGATCCAGACATGAAACGTAATCCAACAAAGACGCGAAACCGGAACACAGGAACTCAAGACGGGACACGAGGCACGGGAACAGGATCAGACAACACAGAGACTTCATGCAACGATCTGACAAAGGAGATGAGAAAGTGGTGAGCATTTCTAGGAGATGAGATGAGTGGCAGCTGGTGATGATGAGTGATTGCAGCTGGATACTGATCAACCGTAACGATCCGGACACACCCACTCACACACATGTAAACAACAAGGCACGAGACTAGAGAGAGACATTGGATCTATGAACCGTGACAAACACCACATTTTTTGGGGCAAACCGTAGAATGTCACTATGAAATGACTCCAAAGATGAAGTCTGGTGATGTGGACTTAGTTTGGTGATGTCCTTCAAAATCCGCGTGTTTGTCATCACTTTCTCCAGCTTGTAGAATGCCTGAGTTCCTATGAGAAATGATACAAAAATTGCATTAATTACAACTAATAACTTTAATTTTAGGTTATTTACACTTCGACTAACAAAATGATAAAATAATTTTGCATCTGGCTTTATCATATGTTCAGATCTATCTACCGAAAATATATGCAAAATCGTACATATTTAATGAGATAATGCCTAATTTGCATAATTAAACATATACATTTCTAAAACTTGTAATACATTTTTTTTATATACTTGTGTAAGTAATCAACTGAGGAAGTTTCATGGTGATATCTATTATTTAAACATTTTACCCTATTCACCTGTAGAGTCTCGCCTTAAAAATAAAAAATCCACCCGCAAACCGCCTATATTCTTTGATTTAGATCTGCATCTGATCATCACATTACAATTATTCAAATTCTTAGTGTTAAGCATGATAATATGGTAACATCACACTGAAGTAGGCTGATTTAAAATGAACATTTATTTAAAATAAAAGTTCTTCTTTTGGCAAAATTACATTTCCTTAATAGCCTAAACAGAGGCTTTACTCCCTTCAAGCTTAAATTGTCAATGTTTCATTACATCACTGTTTGAAAACACTCAGAATCATTTTTTGTACCTTTATAAAGGGCATTTTCCCCTAATTTTATTAAATGTATGCTCCATCTTTCATTTCAAATTCTTAAATTTGATAAATATATTCAATTAAAATAATTAGACACTAGGCTGTTACCAATAAAATTAAATCATTTACATTGAAAAATTATAACTATTAAATTAGATTATTTTAAATATTTTTGAATATACAAATAAGGAATGTTGAAAAGAATGATACTTTATGAAACTAGCGTTTTGTCATTCAACGTTGACACTTGCTTGAGAAGTTGAAGTCGTTCTCTATCGCCATGGTGGTTAAAAATGGTACGGTCCACAATAGGGGTGTCTGAAATCGCTTTACATTAAAATGTTCCTACAGTGAAAATAGGAGTTGACTTGTATTGTAACTGTAATTATATTTTTTCACAATATCAGAAAAATTATCTGACCCCCCCAAAACTGATATTTCTGTCCCCTACTGGGTCTTCATTGGGGGGTATAGTACCCCCCAGTACCCCCTGTAATTCGGCGGTCAGTTACAATACACTCCAGAGTAACACCACGAGCTTCCAACAGGGCAAGGCTCCTCTGTAATCCTTTTTCCATGTGGTAGCTTCCTCCCACTTCGTTACTCTGAAATAGACAAGTATAGGGAACGAAACAATCAACTTAGACAAACCAGAAGTTTTAAACTTCTCAAAATGTAATTTTTTTAAATACTGATATTTCTTCTCTCCCACCTGAACCAGCTCTGGTGTGTCCACAACGGTGTTGGTCTGAAGGTCCATCAATGTATAGCTTCCAAACTTTGCAGAGTGGCCTTTGAAAGTAATATTACACAAAGCATTATTACCACGAGTGCATTGAATTCAGTTAGATACTAGGGGTGTAAATCGGACAGTTCATCACGATACGATACGATATCGATTCTCTCAGCCAGCGATACAATATTTGCCGATACTTCAAAAAATTCTACGATACGATTCGATTCAGGGCTATATCGATCGATTAATCGATATATTTAGATATTATGTTCACACAACCAGTTACGTTTTTATTAACTCACAAATGCAACCAAAATATATAACATGAATGTTTAATTAAACTCTTTGAAAATTGCACACTCTCTCCCAATTGGGACATTTACAACAGAAGAGGTAATTTGCAAGTACTCCGTTCTTGTTCATTTTCATAAATCATGTTTTTTATTATTATTATTGTGCATTCCAAGTAATATCAATCAAACTGCAGCTGGGTTGTTTTGATTAATAATAATAATAATAACTTAAATACAGGTAAATTACAAAATCAAAGTTAATTGAAAGTATGCTTTAATATGTTAAAAGTTTTTTGTTTTTTTTGCAGAGCAGATTCACATTTCTCTGAGTCAAACAAAATCAAGTAATTGCTATGATAAATAATACAACACTCGGTTAATCTTCGTAACGATAATCTCCTCAGCTGACATAGACGCCTGACAAACTTTGTTGTTGTGATAACGTACACGCAGTACAGAGAGCTTTTCTCTCACCACTAAACGAACTGCTTTAGTAAGGTTCTGTGAAAATGTTTCCGGTTTTATTTTCCTTTTACACCCTGAAGAAGATATCACGAGTTCATTGAAATTATCCACCCTCGATCACTTAGTCAGCTTTGACGAAACTCCTCTTAGCCAGCGCGTCTTTTCAAAGTGACATCTGACCTGAATACTGCGCACTGAGTAGCTAAAACGGACTCGCGTTCACCAACAAGGGTGCGAGTGCTTGTCTCTGCTCTGTAAAACATGAACTCGCGATGCCTTGACAGCGGACAACCGGCTTTTGTGAAAAAACGTAGGGTTTAGTCAGTCTTGTCAGGCGTCTATTTCAGATGAGGAGATTAATGTTATAAAGACACACCGGCAGGCGGTTGGTGAGTAAACGAAAATGTGCGCTTTGGCGGAAGGATGTTACGTGAGAATGTGGAGTGTCAAAATAAAGGTGTATATCGATATTTTAAGAGTGGAATCGATGCATCGTATCGTTAGACGTTATATCGATGTATCGTTACACCCCTATTAGATACTACCTATGCATGTTATGCTTCATGATCCGGAAAATACCCGAGCATCCATGCATCCTTCTTATTTACAACTATGTACCTGGTGAGTCAGCCCTCATGTCACCTCCAACGATGACCCTTTCCCTTTCACTCAGGCGATCTAGCGTCTCATTTTGCCATTTTGCTTGAGCACTAAGAAACAAAAACTCGTACTGGTTAACAAATATTAAATACAAAAGTAACAAAATATAATAATAATAAAAATAATAAAATTCTGAACCAGGGGTGTTAAACTCAGTTCCAGAAGGATCAACAGGCATACTTGAACTTTTTTAATGAGCCTTAGAGAGTTGATTAGCTGCCTCAGGTGTGTTTAATAATGATTAGAGCAGGGCTCCAGACTCACTTTTTTCACCTCCGTCCTGGAACCGTCCTGAAAAACGATTTGAACTGTCCTAAAGTGAATGTCAACCGTCCCAAAATAAACATGTTGTTTTTGTACTTTGTTATTATCATCTATAGTTGTTTGTTGTTAGTCTCATAATAAAAACACCATTGAAATGTTTTTGATATATAGCCTATTATTATATGTATTTAGCTCCATTCAAAGGAGTTATCTGTAAACAGGAAAAAAACAGATTTAATAAAAAATAACAGGAGTAAAATACTTTTTTGTATTCATGCAGAACTCATCTTTTTTTTTTTCTTTTTTTTTTTTCATATATGAAAATTAAGATAAAAATACATACAGCTCAAAACGTTTTTGAGTTGGTTGGATTAAAAAAATAACAAATAAATACTGGTGACGACATATCTCAAAAATATCATCATTCTTTATTCTTTCAAGCAGCAGACATATTTATTTGTATGAATTAAATATAATGAATCATTATTAAAGCTATTAACGAGCAGTGAATGCTTTTCTCTTTTTCTTTTGTTGCTTGATCAATATTAAGGACACAGACCGCATTAGGTTTATTACCCACTGTCACTTTAAGACATCATGTCCAATGACATGCGGATCCAATGCACTGATGCACATCCGATACACTCAAAACTGTTTAAGACATAACCAACATAGTTTACGTGAATACTCTCCAAAACTGACATTTCGACATAATGTTGTGTGTATTTGTCCATTCAGACACGAAAGAGAGCTCAGTTCAGTACTCGCGCGCTGTATAGGTGTCTCTGTGCATGGCTGCACGCTTCGGGTCGGGTGTGTGCGCACAGAAAACCGTACCGAATAGAGCTCTTTTTTTTTTTTGCGTCGTCACTCTTATTCAGATCTTCATGTCTGCTCCACTCATTCTCCCAGACGTTTACATTTTTTAACGTTTTATGAGACATGCAGCGCATGTCAGCCCGTGTGCCGCTGGGTAGATCAGCACGTTACAGTACAAATGTGCGCATCTAACACAAACGCAGGACATCAGTTCTGACTGGATCGCTTCCCAAATCGTCACTATCTAACATTTGTGTCTAGTTTTTATTCGTTGATGAAAATGTCAATAGATTTTCGTCTCGTTTTTGTCTGTGAAAATAAGCCATGTGATAGATGTACCGCGAAACAAGTCTCCGGGTGAGTAGCCGGCCAGTGATAGTAACTATAGTAACAGCATGAGAAGACGCGCTCCGTTGTAGTCAGCGCTTGGTCGGCATTTACTAAGTAAGTTAACGTTACCCTAATAGGTAATAAATGAACACACATACAAAAATGTCTTTCGTCCTGTAGGCGTCCTGGAGAATATTTCTGTACGTCCTAAACACATTTTCTATCGTCCCCAGGACGATAGGACGCCGTTAGTCTCGAGCCCTGGATTAGAGGTAAACTCTGCAGTGCTGTGGCCAACAAGGAACTCAGTTTGACACCCCTGTTCTAAAACAAATGCACAGTTTTGAAACTTACGACATGTCTGCTGTCTCTGTTAAAGTTGTGTCCGTCTCTGCTGGATCAAATGTATAATCTTGCTCTTCAGGTGCTACTACAGATGATGTGTCCATTAGGGTTTCTTCGTCATCCTCTTCCTCCAGTTCCACACGAGGTCTCTTTGATGGCCACTTTATAGGTGTAGAGGTCCTAAATATTAAAAGGTCCCATGACATGCTACTTTTTGTAGGCTTTAATATAGGCCTTAGTGGTCCCTAGTACTGTATCTGAAATCTCTTCCCAAAAATTCAGCCTCGGTGCAGAATTATAGCCACTACAAGCCAGTCCCAGAATGAGCTTCCTTCAGACAGGCCGTTTCGGTGTCTGTAGCCTTAAATACTAATAAGGAGGAGAAAGGTGGCGCAAGGTGGAGGGCGGGTGTGGCCTTGACCATCTTGCGCAACGGTACCGTGGCGTGCATGTTTACGTTGGATATTGCAATGGCACGAAGACACGCAGTCTTTCAAGCATTTCAGTTTGACCCAGAATCTGATCCAGATGGAGAAGCAACGGATGAAGAAGTTGCAACTCAGCGGCTCCAGCAGGACGTTTCCGAATGGTTAGTTTAAAATATTATGTCTGGATACAGTACTTTATTCGGATGGTTTACAGTTATTATCATGTAGCTAATGCTAACCTACTGTTGCCTTTTCATGAGAGATCTGTAACGTCTGTATTTATCTTATTACAATTACATCAAGCTCTGCGATCTTGAAATGCGGATATCGATCGCGCGCGCCATATAACCAACAGGAAAACGGTTATCCAAATAACAAAGAAGTGTACAACACTCGCGTTACAGTGTGTGTATTCACACACATAAACTGCATAGCTGAATAGCTAATGTTACAGCCACATTCTACGTGTAACAATCTAGGTAACCATAAACAGTAAAGCAACACACTTATATATCATTAGTTGACTTACTTGTCCGAGGTGTGTAGCTGAGCCAAAGAGAGTGATCCAGACTTTAGTTTCAGACGTTCAGCAAGCCCAGCTCTGTATTTGACCCTTCGGTGTTCATTTGTACATCCAATTATTGAGCAATTATTATGCTTCGCTCGCTCAAAAGCCATAATATCTCTCGTGGACAAACTAAAATCGCGCGCGCGCGTTCCTACTTCCTAGCGCATTTTCTCATGGGCGGAAAATATTCTCTGGGCGGGCAAAGCAGAGACAGGGGAGGTAACATTTCCTCCTTATGACGTCATAAAGAGGAGATTCAAGATCAGCGTGTATGAGCCTCCATTTTCTCAAAGGCAGAGAAAGATAGCAAAAGCTCGATTTACACCGATTGAAATTTCTAGAAACTTGGGGACCATATACAGGCTAGGGGAACTCATATTAATGTTAAAAAACCTCAGAAAGTGAAAATTTCATGTCATGGGACCTTTAAACCAGCTGCTGGTGACAAACTGTCAATGTCTGAAACTGTATCTGTCGTCTGGACACCTGTAATATACAAAGTAGTTGTGTGTTACTGTTATGTGACACTTGTTGTGTAACAAGACTAGTTATAGGTCCTCTGTATAAGCAGTATCATATAATACATAAACATACCTGAACTCCTGTAGCGAACATGAAACGTCTTCATTGATGACTGAGTACCAACAGACTTGGTCAGCGGTTTTGCGTCTGTCTGGCAAGCAACATCTCTGGTTTGGCTGCTCTGTTCTGATGTGCTGTCCTTAACAAATAAAGATTCCACTATCAGCGCGATAAAAAAATAACAACATAGCTGGACTCATGGTGCTATCACAAACTTTATAAGTCTAACATGTTATTATGAACTTGACAAATTCAAAGGCAATTTGGAAAACCAACGCGTAATACATACTTCTAGATGTGTAGCTGGATCACGAACAGTTGGCACTGCTACATCCTTCAGGAGCCATTTTTTTGCAAAACCTGCTTTATACTGAGCCTCATTCAAAAAGCTGTCCGGTGTAAAATGATTGGCGCAGACATAAACGAATTTTGGTAGAGTTGAGGGAGCATTTTCTTCAAAAACAAACTTAATCCACCTCGTCTTCAGCGGTTCAGATTTCGGGAGTAAATAGAGAGAGGCTATGTGGATTATTACATCCAGCCCAACGCTTGGGAGACATTCTCGTCAGTGCAGCGATGGCGGATGTGATGCCCGGAGAAACATCTGTGGAAGCAGTTTTCCAGGATCTGGAGCAGCCTGAGGATGGAACATTTCAGATATCAAAAACTGTTTTTGTTTTATTTATTTTTTTATAATATTAATGATCAATGTCAGTGGTCACATCAAATTGTTACTTTGGTTTCACTTTATTTTGGTCCCTTTAAGACATTCTATAAGTCTATAGGAAACATTGCACCTACATGTCGACTAACTCTCATTAGAGTATTAGTAGAGTATTAGTAGAGGGTTAGAATAAGTTGACATGTAGTTGAAAAGTTACTTAAAGTCAGTAGAGTGTCTGTTGCTAGATCCATTGTTTTATTTAAAAAATGTCAGCGCTGGTCGAGAAAATAATATTATAATGGGGGAAATAATTTTAATATTCTGTAAAAACAAGCCTTATTTTTTAGTGGAAAACAAGATAATACTTTTTAAAATAATGTTGGAGAAATAATGATTTACCATTATTATATAGTATCAAGCGCTATATAAATGAAGGTGATTTGACTATAACAAGAACATTACAATGAACACAAATTTGAAAATCTCACTACAAATAATGCAGAATTTAAGACAAAAGATAATAATCCTACTCTGCTTGTTACACTTCCACACACCTGAAACTGATCGAGTGAATCTCCTCAGCTTCTTCAATCTAGCGTTGTGTACGAACAAACCATTGATGTTGTAACATCTGCTCTAAGCTGGGGCGTTCAGCTGGATCGCGAGCTAGACACTGTCCAATCAGATCCCTGCAGTCTGTACACATTTTAATAAGGAGAGAGCTGGTTAGTCATGACCATGTGACCTGGCATTTTTGAAAACAGCGATGCTCTCGGTGTACGTTGAGCTACAGTATATATAAAAATTCTGACACACTACAACCTTTAACTTTCTGTACAACTCGTTTGCTTTATGTGTGTTTATCCATGTTATCATCATTATTCACTCACGTTTGGATAAGTTGGGGTTCTGAAATGTAACTTCGGCTTGTGTGATTTCCGTTCTATTACAAAAAGGAAGACATGTGTTCGACAACTCGTACAGCACCACTCCTAGAGACCAGACATTTGCAGGGACGGCGTGGAATCGAGGTTCTGTAAAGACTTCAGGTGGGCAGTAATCCAGAACTCCTGTAAGGAAGACATTTGCACATTGTTGAGCTTTTTTTTTAAAGCATCATCCAAAAATTTGTAAGTCACTACCTTCAGGTTTCCACACTCCCAAAATGCTCACCCCTGTATCTGTTTCTCTCGTAGCCTTCACTACTAAACAGCTGACCGCAGCCAAAGTCTATCAGCTTGAGATCTAGCGTGTCTTTCTCAAACAGGACATTCTGTGGATGAATGTCACTATGGAAAACACCATGATGGATGCAGTGTAGCACTGCCCGCACAGCCTGTCTCATGACGACCCGTGAGAACCAGTCACTCCAAGGTTGACGATAGATTATGTCAAACAAGCTCTCGCAGTGCCCCGGATACTCCATAACCAGAGTGAATTCTTTAGGATGTTCAAACCACTCGTACAGTTGTATGACGAAGGGGCTTATGGGTTCTAGCCTCATCATCATCAGCAGCGCCACTTCTGTAACGAGAGGTTTGGGATTCCCAGGCTAGAGAGAAGAAGCAGACAGAAGGTTAGCTGGGTAAAAATCTGAAGAAAACATCATTTTGAAATGTACTATTCTTTGATCTTTTTAGATGCGTTCAAAAGAGCCTTTTCAGCTCAAAGTTATTTGGTGCCTCTAGGCTTATTTGTTGATCACATTTATACCTAATGCTTCCTACGGGTGTATTAACTACAGTAATCTGCACTTAAACAACTCAATACACATTCAGGTTTTGGCCAACTTACAATATAAAGATAACGATAATTGGCACTCTTGAGCATCCGCTTGATGGCAACCTGCACAAAAAAAACACAAAAAAAACAGTTTCAATAACAGTAACAGTTTTCAAGCACCTGGCTTTGTATTAAGTATTAAACCATCTGTAAATTGTTTTAAATGTGTTTTGATGCATGCAAGAGCAAAATGTTTGTGCAATTCAGTAAGATTTACCTTTTTGCCATCAAATTTGCGTGTTCCCAGGAACACTCTGCCAAATCCTCCGGATCCAATTAACTGTTCCACGTTATAGAGAGACTCAAAGGACTCTGAAAAACAAACAGAAAAATATGAGACAATTATTAGCTTGCTAGATTCATTGTTTTATTTGAAAA
Source organism: Leuciscus leuciscus (assembly GCF_965113295.1). Lineage (NCBI taxonomy): Eukaryota > Metazoa > Chordata > Actinopteri > Cypriniformes > Leuciscidae > Leuciscus > Leuciscus leuciscus. Next base: position 76,711 of record NW_028118543.1, read on the forward strand.
ATATCAGTGCTGGTCGAGCAACAGTAAATGTGATCGGACGTGTTAAAAACTTGACTCAGTTATGCATGAAATAGCTAAATCTCTATCTGTAGACTTTGCACTGCCAAGCCTTATTTCAGTCTCACCTGTTGAGCTCTCGTTCACAGGAGAAGCCTCCACGGCACCCTGAGCAGTTCGGCCAGTTGATGTCTCTGTTGGCTCGACAGGAACTTGACCCGGCAGCGGAGGACACAGAAACCCTTCGAGGCTGTTGGACCTGGACAAACTCTTTTCGCTTGGGCTCTCCCATCCATCGCCACTCCAGCTCCCCTCGACGCTGTCTGAGCCTCGGCTGCACAGATTCAACGACTCTCTACTTCCTCTCTCGACATGGGCCTCAGGGGGGGGGGGTGAGGACCAGGGTGAGGACCAAGCTGAGGATGGCGTGATGCCCGGAGAGGAATCTGTGGAAACAGTTCTCCGGGATCCGGAGCGGCCTGATGATGGAACATTTCAGATATCAAAAACTGTTTTTACTATTATTTATTATATTAATTATCAATGTCAGTGGTCACATCAAATTGTTACTTTGGTTTCACTTTATTTTGGTCCCTTTAAGACATTCTATAAGTCTATCAGAAACACTGCACCTACATGTCAACTAACTCTCAATAGAGTATTAGTAGAGTATTAGTAGACTTTATTTAAAAAATGTCAGCGCTGGTCGAGAAAATAATTTTATAATGGGGGAAATAATTTTAATATTCTGTAAAAACAAGCCTTATTTTGAGTGGAAAACAAGATAATACTGTTTAAAATAATGATGGAGAAATAATGATTTACCATTATTTGGCTTGACGCCGGAGTGATCTGAACCAGGTGACGATGATGGTTCAGGAAAAAAAGGCTCCACAACAGTCACAGCATCACTGGAAGAGCTGCTGAAAACACCCTTCGTATCCTCCAAGATACATTCTGGAGCTTTTTCTGAAATGAAGAAAAAACAAATGAAAACAACTATTAGACCCATCTCTGACGTCAAATTAAGCAATGACATAATGATATAACTTACATTTTACTATTCAAATCTTAATAGTGTAACAAAGTCTCTGCTTAATATCTGCAAACTCTTTATTGTGATGCTCCTCCAACAGACATTCAGTTGTCTATAAGTAACATTGCACCTACATGTCGACTAACTCTCAGAGTATTAGTAGAGTATTAGTAGACTGGTAGGGTTTAGGGCTGGGACAACGCGTCGAAGTCATCGATGACGTCGATGCAAAAAATACGTAGACGCAAAATATGCGTGTCGATTCGTCGACCTGTTTTCATTTCTCTAAAAAACGTGTGCAAATTACTTCACAGTGTGTACCTTAAGTGCGCTGATACGCGATGGCCATCATTCTATCCATCCAGGGGTTTTCCTGCATTGAATTTTTTGGGGGGCGGCCGCCAAAGCCTTATTTGATCGGTGAGTGATGTAGAATAGAATGACTGACTGCGCTTGACAGGGCGCATATAAGTACGAGAGAGAGCGCCGGCCGCGCGCGCGCGCGCTCACCGTCTTCAAACAACACGAGCGCTGTCTTGCTCTCTCTCTCTCCCTCGTGCATATTAATCAAAATCATTAGACACGATAGAAAAAGGGCGGAAGACCAAAGTTTCACGTGGAGCATTCGGAGATTTTTTTCTCTTGAATTACCGCGGAGTGTGAATTGTGGTAAAAAATAAACTGCCGGGATAATCACACAACGCTTGCCGTAGGCTACACGTCCACTAATGACACGTCCGATTCGCGAACTAATGACTCATTTGAACCGATTCACTTCAATGAATGGTTAAAACAACTGATCTGTCCAACACTGAACTCACGAGGCGTCTGAATCGGTGTATAACAAATCGGTAACACTTTACAATAATGTTCCATTTATTAAATTCTAGTTAAGTACTTTTTTTTATTAGTATTTTTATTTATTTTTTAAGAAAAAGGTGAGTGGCAGAGTGTATTACTATACGTTGTTGTTATTTTTATGTGAATGAAGAATTAAAATATGCACTTTTTTCAGTAAGCTAGGACTATGCGTTTTCAACATAAATGTTCAATTCTGTTGGTTCAGGAAGGACGCCATGACAGGCTGCTGGCTCCCACTGTTCATTTATATTTATTTTTTGTTGGAAAAGCACTCTCTGTATTAGCTTAAAGCCCTCAAGTTTACATTGGTTACTGTATTCTTTCAATTGCTCTAAACAAGTATTTTGGGTGACCTTTTTATTTTTTTATTGAATACTAGACATCAAGTTGTTGTTATTTTCATCTGAAAGAAGAACTTTTTTTTCAGTAAGCTAGGCCCTATGTGTTCAGTAAGCTTGTTTCAGTAAGCTATGTGTTTTCAAGGCTTTAAGGTTTTATTGAATGCTACCTCTGACTAAGAATGCATTACTATGCACTTGTATAGTCTTTTATTTTGGAATTTTAAGAGCAATAAACATATATTGCAATGTTAAGGAATTCATGTTTTTTTCATTCAGATATGTAAATTAACATGTATAAATTGCTATTAGTCAATTAATGGGGATTGGGGAGATAATCGATAATCGAATCGAATCGGACTGGAAAAATGAATCGTTAGATTAATCGATGCATCGAAAAAATAATCGCTAGATTAATCGTTTAAAAAATAATCGTTTATCCCAGCCCTAGTAGGGTTAGAATAAGTTGACATGTAGTTGAAAAGTTACTTATAGTCAGTAGAGTGTCTGTTGCTAGATCCATTGTTTTATTTAAAAAATGTCAGCGCTGGTCGAGAAAATAATTTTATAATGGGGGAAATAATTTTAATATTCTGTAAAAACAAGCCTTATTTTGAGTGGAAAACAAGATAATACTGTTTAAAATAATGATGGAGAAATAATGATTTACCATTATTTGGCTTGACGCCGGAGTGATCTGAACCAGGTGACGATGATGGTTCAGGAACAGGATCTGCTGGAGGAATAAAAGGCTCCACAACATTTCTTGAGCTGCTGAAAAAACCCTTCCAGCGCTTCTGGAAACGACCAGGTTTCTTCATACGTTCTGGAGCTTTTTCTGAAATGAAGAAAAAACTAATGAAAACAACTATTAAACCCATCTCTGACGTCAAATTAAGCAATGACATAATGATATAACTTACATTTTACTATTCAAATCTTATCTGTAAAGTTACAAATCTAAAGTAATGGGAATTGTTCACGCTATCCACCTGACTTCTGCTTAATGCCTGCATAAATGTCCCAACATATTATTTCACAATATTAATAGTAATTTTATTTCACTATTATCACGATTACGAGGTGATTCCGATTCAACGCTAAAGTTATTTTTCTTATTTTATCTGATCTTTAATTAAAAAGAAAACATACATTTCCAGGCTTCATTTGGCCAACTCTGGCACATGTGGCTCAGTTCTTGTAATGGTAAAGATCATATGGGCCATATCTAAATATAGATATATTTTATTAAACACATTTATTAAATGCATAGCAATGTCTTATTTATGACATAACTGACTCTGTTATACTCGGCACGACAGCCATTTTGACAATTTTGCATGTTTTTGACAATTCAAGAGAAATAAGTGGTGAAATTGAATTCTTTTCTGGATCGTATGCTGTCTGTGAAGCGGCTTTCTGTGCGTGTGTTTCTGGTGTGTGTCAGACAGCCATCGAGCTCATGCCTTATTGAGAACATTTTGCTAACATTCCCACTCAATTAAGAAAACATTATTTCTAAATGTTCCCTGAACGTTCAAAACATCCAGTTTTTTCAACGTTTCAAAAATGTTTTATCTTGGTTAAAGGAACATTCTATTTTATAATTTTTCATTATTGGAACTTTACTTTTGAATGTTCTCGGAATGTTCCGAAAATGTCAGATGAATGTTGGAAAAAATTGGTTTCACTTTATTTTGGTCCCTTTAAGACATTCTATAAGTCTATAGGGGAATTATCACCCTACGTCACACGGCGTCACGCAGGTTTCTACTGCGCATGTCGGGACCAAAAGTGGTCAAAAAAATATGCGGAGAACATTACGAAAATTAAATATAAAATGTTTTAAATCGAGCTATTAGTATTATTCTTATCCGTATCCGTGTAAGGATCAGCTGTTAAACGGGTCTTTCTGCAACCACGATGCGCACGCATCCCGGATGTTTACAAACCTATAATTGGTCTATAAGTAACACTGCACATGTCTACTAACTCTCATTAGAGTATTAGTAGAGTATTAGTTGACCGTTAGGGTTAGATGTTAATGTTGGAGAAATAATGATTTACCATTATTTGGCTTGACGCCGGAGTGATCTGGAGAAGGTGACGATGGTTCCGGAATAAAAGGCTCCACAACAGTCACAGCACTACCGGAACAGCAGCTGAAAAGTCCCTTCGTAGCCTTCCAGATCCTGAGGCAAAGACGTTCTGGAGCTTTTTCTGAAATGAAGAAAAAACTAATGAAAACAACTATTAGACCCATCTCTGACGTCAAATTAAGCAATGACATAATGATATAACTTACATTTTACTATTCAAATCTTAATAGTAAAATGCTCCTCCCAACAGACATTCAGTTGTCTACAAGTAAAATTGCACCTACATGTCTACTAACTCTCATTAGAGTATTACAGGGTACCTGCACAATTTTTAAAGTCAAATTTAAGGCTTTTTAAGACCTTTTTAAGACCTGAAGAAATCAAAATGAATACCGTACATTAGGGGTGCGCAATATTGACAAAAATATGTCTCGATATTTTCAACGTTTTGTCGATAATAATTAGATGATATTTTAAAATTATTTAATGATTTACTGTACAGTTTTTTAATGTTTTAATTAAAGAATACTTTAAATATGAAACTAAAACCACCAGTAGGTGGCGGCAAGTCACTGTCTTAATAAGCGAGTTGTTGGAGTCATTTATTCAACCGATTTGTTCAAACCATAGATATTATATAGAGACTAGATGCCCTATTGGCCGCTGGGCACTGAGAAATGCGGCCGCCATCTTAAACCGGTCGTGTTCCTAGTTTCGTTGTGTGGCAGCAGTTAAGATGCTAGAGCACTGTGGAGTATTTTCCTGTTCTAATCGGCGGACCATCGCAAATAGGGCCCGGGGGATTACTTTTAACATTACCGTACTATTGGTTGTATTTTGTGAATAGAATATTACCAGATAATTGAGAAGGAGCAAGGATCTTTGATATTACTGTACTGATATCGTAGCCAGCTAACGTTAGCTAGGCAATGTTTACTGCACCAGCCGGTGTTCACCTGACATGGAGAGGTGGGGTAAAGTAATAATTACAAGAGCTTCTCGGTTATTTTAGTCCCGTCCGAATGTGCCATCTCAGTAATCATTTCGGACAATGTCAGTAAAGATTACGGCGACTTTTACCTTCTGTAAAAAGGTCCAGGAAAATTACCTCAGGTAACGTTAACGTTTATAAACGTGCCAATAGACCCTCTGTAAATCAAGTAATTTCGTGTTTAAAAGTAGTTTCCTGTGGTTTTTCAAGTATTGAGACGCTTGAAAAGGCATTCAGTTGCGTGTTTTCTCCCTCCCTCAACTCAAGTGTTTTCCACATACCATTCAGATCAGAAAGAAGTTCGAAAGCACTTGTAAGAGGCACAAAACTTACTTTTACCGCAATCCAATCTTAAGTTAATTCATACATTGTTCGACCGGACATAACTGTTTTATATATATATAAATATAGGTTATTTGTGTTTGCGCACGTGATATCAGGAAGCAATGTAAATGTAAAACACACACGTTTCTTCAGCTTATTAAAATATCTTACTTTACTGCAACTATCTGTTTCTGCTTCTTTATCATATTTATAGTGTGTGATTTATAAAATAGCTTATATCCTACATCACATATTTTGATTTTGGACGTCTGGTCACTTTATATCTTATATCAGAATATTATATTACTGTTAAGCCTACTATGAATATTAAAATACGCCGAACCATGTGTCCTGTATAATAGCTACATGAATGACCTTTGCAGCAAACAAACCCGCCTGAAAATCAGTTCGGTATTCAGTGAGGTATGATTAATTAAATGCGCTGACAGCTCATTGCACCTGCCATACAGATTACACTGAGTGGAGCGGGTGACCGGTCTAAGATGGCGGCCCCACGGCTCACCCGCGCCAGTAGGCAGTAGCGGTCGATAGGGCGTCTATCTATATGAAGTCTACGGTTCAAACGGCTGATTCATTCAGAAAACAAGTGATTGTTCATTGAATCGTTAAAATGATTCGTTCAAAACGCGGATTTCAGTAAAAAACAAATCTGTCTGTTGGACTACGGCTTCATTATGAAATTCTCGTCGGCGATATAAAGTGAAAATTGACAATATTGTGTCCAAAAAGTAACTCTAACACTTTATTGTTAATTTAACTGTTGTATAAAATATATAGCACCTTTGCACTTGTGCAAAGGAAAACGGCACTCTTGATCATGTGATATTCTAATATAACAACATAATATGATATAAATATAAGACAAAAACTAATTTGGGGACATCTATAACTGCACTGACACATCACGCAGTGAAAGCAAGCCTGAGAGACAAACGCGATGTCAGCTCGCACTCGCAGTGCCTCGTACATAGTTAAAACAATGATTAAAATATCATCATAGTTCATATTAAGGAGAGAGTCTACTGATGCTCTAATGAGAGTTAGTCGACATGTAGTTGCAAAGTTACGTATAGTCGACAGAATGTTCAAAAGGGACCATCAAAATAAAGTGTTATCGTTACTTTAGTTGGTTTAGTTGACAAATCAGCCATTGAAAATAGAAATAGAAACTAAGCCATTACATCTTTATTAAAAGCCTATTCTGACCTCTGCGAGAGTGGTTAGATGAAGTGGACGGACGTCCAACATCTGGGTTCTGCTTCGCCCTCGTCCCGTGAGCCTGACCTGTGGACACAGAAACAGAAAACTCAGAAGACAGAGATGGTAAATATCCAGGACGATCCTGGCTCTGTGTCTGGGTCGGGTCTGGCAGCGGCAGAGGTGGACAGTAACAAAGTACATTTATTTGAGTACTGTACTTAAGTACACTTTTTGAGTATCTGTACTTTACTTGAGTACTATTTTTTCTGGAAACATTTTACTTTAACTTCACTACACTTGAAAGACAAGTATCATACTTTTTACTCCACTAACGTTACATTTCTGTCAAGGTCCTTGAGTAGAAAGTAGTTGGATTCTGACATCAATCTGACTTTCATTTTCAATGTTGGGTTTGGTCTTTTAAATGCTCATTTTGTCATTGTTTTGGAGCACACTAGCTTATAACAGTGGCTGACATATTCATCCTAAAAGCCAAAAATCTTTAAATAGGGCACTATTTGAGGGAACAGCCCGAAACTATTGTGGACGTTATTGAGAGCACTTATTCAATCTCACATTCAATCCCACTACAGGACCTGTGTTCTAGAAATAAATGATATATTGATATGAGGGTGGGTAGGTAGGCAGGCATAGATTCAGAGGCATAAGGTACTGTAAGTATTACAAACAATAATAAAACAATGCATTGACATTTACTTTTTACTTTTGATACTTAAGTACCTTTAAAAACAAGTACTTCTGTACTTTTACTCAAGTAAAAATCAGTCTTTTCAACTTTTACTTGTAACTGAGTAATATTTGACCAGAAGTATCTGTAACTTACTTTGTCCATCTCTGGGCAGCGGATCCTGATCACGGTCATCAGAATCGGGCCTCCAAACCTCCCGACCAGCCGTCTGCCAGAAAGCAGCTCTCCTGGATCTGGAGTGCTCTAAGGATGGAATATTTCACATATCACATAACGTTAGTTTAATCATAATCAATAATCAATGTCTGTGGTCAATTACAGATTTGTACTTCAGTTAAGTTACTCAAATTCAATTCAAGTTTATTTCACATGCAATGAATCAAATAAATGGGATCAAATGGGATCAGTCAGTCATTGTACAACACACCATAAAAAAATAATTAAAAATTAAAGCACTCACTTCCTCTTCCACCCATCATTCGATTACGAGCCATCGACAACCTGCAAGAAAATCAGAACAAAATACAAGACAAGACAATACAATAGAAATATCCTCAGAAATAGAGTTACTCCCCTGAAAAAAATATCAAACAAGCTAACGTTACTTCTAAAATAGGAAAAGAACTATCAAATAAAAGTATTATCAGATGACGCTTTCAAAAAGTATATATCCTCCGATGTCCTTCAAGAATATAGGTCTCCTCTCAGCAATCCAGAAAAGCTTCAAAGTATCGAGTTTCGGCCAGAAAATTCTCCGCAAAAGTCAGTCTGTTAATTCGCCTCGTCTCTCAACCAACAGACAGCGGTCGATCGTTGAGCAGAGAGATACATGCAGATCGCAGAATTCATAAAACGCGTCGCCATAGCAACTAACATTCAAATCATAACATGCACGCACGCCCAGACAGCGACAGGTTCGAGTGTAAATATATATGCAGTCAGAATTCATAACCTACATAGCAACTAAAATTCGAACCACGCATGCACGCGCACATCACTCAATTTATTAAATAATTGCAACCTTAATGTTGACGTTTTCTTTAATATGATTTTCATTCTTTCAGACCAGTTTTATTATTAAAACCTGTGGAAAATGCGCGCAAAAAGGCACAAGAGAGAATAAATCGGACATCATATAAATTAATATTTAAATTGGCCCTTTTCCGCATATTTATAAAGGCCAATCAGCTTTCAGTATCACTAATACACCATCCAACCGGTTAGTAGTAGTGGTGAAGAAATCCAAATTATTTTTGAATTCTCTATTAAAATTGTTCACAGTTGCTACCCAGTTGAGTTAACTATAAACGTGCTAAATTTGCTCTGCAAGTGAACGTCGTCTTGTGGTGCCATCTTATATATTTTTTAAATAATATTTATTATCAATGTCAGTGGTCTGGTCACTTCAAATTGTTACGTTGGTTTCACTTTATTTTGGTCCATTTAAAAAACAGCCTAAGCGAATGTTATATTTGTTTATTTTTCTGATTCATCACATTACAATAAAATCAACTGTATTTAGATGGGAAAATGATTCTCATCTGTTTCATTTCATTAGCCTCCAGACTTGCTTAAAAAAAAACAAAAAAACAGAACCATTAAAGCTATTTTTGTGACAGTAACGTCATATAATATATAATATTGAAAGTATTGATTTTAGAAATATATATTATTACGTATGGTATACATAACATATTGTGCTTTTTATTTATTTAGTTAAATTACAAACATTTCAAGTAGCCTACAATGCAACAAAAAACTAAATGAATACAAGGCACTGTAAATACAATTCAAAATGTATAAACCAAAGAATAACAACAACAACTAAAGTATAAATGTACATAATAATAATAAAATAAAAAATAAAAAATAAATACAGAAATCAAAGTTTATAATATCAGGGCAGTTATATGTATTTGAAAAGCTTTAAAATTTGTATTGTTTTTATAAGCTTTTTGTTTTGTGATCTCATGTTTAAAAGATATTCTAAGTATATGTGAGATCAGTGTAATAAAAGGTAATATAGGAGGATTTCTTTTGAGTTATTTTTGTCTTATGGATATAAAACTTCGCCAAAATAATTAAAAGATTAATGATATAATTTTGTTTTTCAGAAAAGGAATTCACAAATCTAATGACTAGGCAATTTTAAATATTAATATTGCACATATTAATTCCATTGGCTGGTCCAGCAACCAATCGCATTGCATCTCGCGTGGGCCGAGGTTCCGTATCTGCTTTACTTTTCGAAATGGATGATCCCCATGGAGGGAGAACCTGGATTTGTAAAGTTGGGACGGTTGTTTTATTCTCAACGATATGAAAAGTGTTGCCACTCCCATTTATTGCACATGTTCCCCCGAAATTATATTGCACGACCCGTAAATATGCAGGCAAACGCGGTTGCCTACTATATCAGTCGAGCCAATAGTGCGGCAAGATACTGAAATAGGATTATTATTAACCAATCAGATGTAGCTTATTTAGAACAGCTGTTACACGTATGATTCAGCTTTCAGACACGAGCAGCAGTTGCGGCGGCAGCAAATTGACCATCGCCAAGGACATTATTTCTGTGATTGTAAGTATTCATTTAATTAGAATATGATATCTATATAAAATGTTTGTTTTGTACGCTGTGTTGTTAAGCGTCTCGTTAGTGTCGTTTTAACCCTTGTATGGTGTTCGGGTCTGTAGGACCCGGTTTCATTTTTTATCAAGAGAAAAATTATACGATTAATTATTTTTTCAAACTCAGACTCATTGGTCTTGGCTCATTTTCTGTGAAGAATATATATCTGAACACATTTTCAATGACCACACACCCACACCCACACCCACACACACACACACACACCCACAGGCTGTCCGGCTAGACCCGGGGCTAATAAAAGTGTGGAAATTGTAGGTCCTGTGTACCTTTACTCTGTCCTCCTGTCAGAGCATATTGTTTGTGTGTGTGTGTGTGTGTGTGTGTGTGTGTGTGTGTGTGTGTCAGAGCATATTGTTGTGTGTGTGTGTGTGTGTGTGTGTGTGTGTGTGTGTGTGTGTGTGTGTGTGTGTGTGTGTGTGTGTGTGTGTGACGTGTGCGTTCTTGTATATGGTTTATGAGGACACAAATGTGTATAATGACATGGGTATTACAACGTAAACATGGTTTATGAGGACATATGTGTCCTTCTAAACCAAACGGCTTAAAAAACATACTAAATCTGTGATTGGTAGGTTTAGGGGTAGGGTTAGTGTAGGGGGATAGATTATACAGTTTGTACATTAGAAAAACCATTATGCCTATGGAGAGTCCTCATAAACCACATATCTGAGTGTGTGTGTGTGTGTGTGTGTGTGTGTGTGTGAGATTGTAAGTGTGAGTGCAAGAGTGAGTTCTGTGTTTCTTAAAGGGATACTCCACCGAAAAATGAAAATTCTGTCATGATATGTCAATGATAATAATAATAGCTAATTATTATTTTTTCCCGACCAAATGTGACCAAAACGGTTATAAAAATGCTGTCGTTATAACATTTCATGGTGTGACACAGACTTCAGAGCGGCCAAAGCGTCAACAAGCTTCCCCGTACTTTTTGACAAGCGTCCTTGACAGGGCGGCCAGAGCTTCTTTGCAGCTCAAGTCGGCGGCGGTGTGAACGTACAGTTAGCTCTCCAGTTAGAATATTGGCTTCTTACTGACCCTTTAAAGGGATACTCCACCGAAAAATGAAAATTCTGTCATCATATACTCAGCCTCATGTTGTTTCAAACCTGTATGAATTTCTTTCTTTTGCTGAACAGAAAGGAAGATATCTAGAAGAATGTCAGTAACCAGACAGTTTTAGATACCATTGACTTCCATAGTATATATTTTTCCAACTATGGAAGTCAATGGTATCTAAAACTGTCTGGTTACTGACATTCTTCTAGATATCTTCCTTTCTGTTCAGCAAAAGAAAGAAATTCATACAGGTTTGAAACAACATGAGAGTGAGTATATGATGACAGAATTTTAATTTTTCGGTGGAGTATCCCTTTAAAGGGTCAGTAAGAAGCCAATATTCTAACCGGAGAGCTAAGAGCTCAAGTTAGAACTGCATGTAATAGAAACAAAATTATAAGTATAACTATCAAACATAGTATTTTGGTTATTTAACTTTAAAATCTATATTTTATTGGATATATTTTATTGTATTTTGGTTAACTGGCCGGTATTTTGAGATCGCAATAGACGTGAAGGACTATAATGCGTTAAGAGCTCGCTCAAGTACTGGGGAGCTAAACCATTTAGTGCTTAACATAACCCATAACATTACTATAGTAGAAGTTTGGGGACTAAACGCATAAATAGAAACCGGTTTATTCCACGATCTCGACACCTCAGTGTGGAGATAGGGAAAAAACGGCATTGCCCGACGAGGAGGCTGAGATATAGAGTTTTACTTATATTTTCACTCTCATAATAACCGGCTGGCCAGTAATATTTAACTTAGCAACAGCACTAGATAAAACCTCCTTTTAAAAGCTCCTCTTTATTCAACAGAGTTATGAGCTGACTTGTTTATTTATTTATTCATAAACATCTGCTTTATTCTTTATATTTGTAATTGTTTTGTTCTCTTAACAAAAACACTAACGATACCAATTCCTCGGAACTGGAAATCGCAGCATGAGTGCCTCATCCCGGGGAGGAGAAACCGCAGAGCGTTTAAAGGCAGAGATAGGGCGGGGCCCGTCTCAAACCCCGCTGTTCGATCCATTTGCGATCCCCAAGATGCGCGTCGACGCCGTGCCTCGGCAGCAGCGGGACCCGCGCCTCGGGGAGCGCGCACCGAACCGTCCTCCTCGAAGAATGGCCGGCGGGAGCGGAGCGTCCTCACGGACAGCTCCTCGCAATGCTCACAGTCAGCCCCCTCGAGAACTGACTGTTGGCATGCTCCACTCCCAAACAAGCAACACAAAGCTGAAATGTGTGTCCACTGTCCTCCCCACCCGTGATATAACGTGGGCAGGGAACAACACAAGGCTTGCTTGCTCTCTTTTGCCATAAAATATATATATATATATATATATATACAGTACCAGTCAAAAGTTTGGAAACATTACTATTTTTAATGTTTTTGAAAGAAGTCTCTTATGCTCATCAAGCCTGCAGTTAAAAAACAAAACAAAACAAAAAACAGTAATATTATGAAATATTATTACAATTTAAAATAATGGTTCTCTTTTTTAATATATTTTAAAAGCTGAATTTTCATCAGCAAGTACTCCAGTCTTTGGTGTCTTATGATCCTTCAGAAATCATTCTAATATGATGATTTGATACTCAGTTATTATCAATGATGGAAACAGTTGTGCTGTTTAATATATTTTTTTGGAATACTTTTTTCAGGATTCATTGAGTAAAACGTTAACAGCATTTATTCATTAAAACAGCATTTATTCAAAATAAAAACATTTCTAACAATATAAATCGTTACCATCACCTTTTATCAATTTAACGCATCCTTGTTGAATTAAAGTACTAATTTCTTTAAAAAATAAAAAATTATTGTTACCAAACTTTTGAACGGTAGTGTATATTGTTACAAAAGATTTCTATTCTTTTTAACTTTTTATTCATCAAATTATCCTGAAAAAAGTATCTCAGGTTATAAAAAAAAATATTAAGCAGCACAACTGTTTCCAACATTGATCATAAATCAGCATATTAGAATGATTTCTGAAGGATCATAAGACACCAAAGACTGGAGTACTTGCTGATGAAAATTCAGCTTTGCATCACAAAAATAAATTACATTTTAAAGTATATTAAAAAAGAGAACCATTATTTTAAATTGTAATAATATTTCATATTACAGTTTTTTTTTTTTAACTGCAGGCTTGATGAGCATAAGAGACTTCTTTCAAAAACATTAAATAGTAACATTTCCAAACTTTTGACTGGTACTGTATATATATATATATATATATATATATATATATATGTACTCTGCAGTGCCAAATGGGAGGAGCTAGAGCTCCAGCTCCTCCCCTCGCTGGAGCTCCAGCTTCACCCCGCTGGATTTAGTGGGCGGGGCCGCGCATGCGCAGGTTAACTTTCTCGCTATCAAAGAGTTACGTCACGATCTGATTTTTTTTCCTGGAATGGGATCAAATATGGACTTTTAATGAAAAATAAAAAAGTTGAATATTTGATAAATAATATTATACTGTTTGTTAAATTCTATATCCACAAATGTCGTTTCACAAAATCTCTTCCAAATGTGAATGCATTAAAAAATGACTTTTCTTTATTTTGTAAATCCTTAAAGAAAATGTATACAGTCCCTGCTATTAAATTATTCTTACTTATATTAGAATATCAGTTTATATAAACCCCTATGTTAGGGAATTTGAATTGTTCTTAAGTTTGCTTATTTATTTTTTAGAATATTGCAATCAGTATTTACTCATCAAATGTTCTCTCCTGAATCGTATGGTAAATTAACTTATTTATAACTGTCTTAATTTATGTTTCAAGAGCAATAGTTATTGCACATAGAGTAAGTCGAGACTTTCTTGTTTTACAGCAGAGAAGGAAGACCAGTCCTATATCAACGCAAGCTAATCGAATAAGTCCTTTGTTTCGGGTGAGGAAGGAACATCTGGTGCCCAAAGAAGACAGAAAGGTGCGTGAGTCCATTGGTATGTCTTGTATTGAAACAATGCTGTAATATGTAGTACATAATTTGATCACAGTAAATTTGAAATCCGGAAATCAACACCAATAGAGTTAATTTCAACACTTTGAAAGTGTATATATGGGAACCACCCACAAAGTGTTAGTTCAACACTTTCAAAAGTGTTGCCTCTCGCAACACCGACACAGTGTAACAATATGAACACTAAGAGAGTAAAATTTTAACACCAATGCAGAGAACAACAACACTGTTACAGAGCTGGGTGCAGCTTTGTAGCAAACACTGGCAGAGTTAAACTTCTACACTGTTCTGGTGTTGACCTAACACTTTAAAAAAATGGAAATGACAATCTTCTCAACCTTATAGGAGTCAAATTTTACACCATCCTGGTGTTGATGGAACACCTATTTACAAATAAAAAACAACACTAAAGGAGTTACCAGTTTTTCTTATTAGGGTTTTGCATTACCTACTTTAAAGAACTGTAAAATAAACTAACAATTATTTAATCTGAAAAGAATAAATTCACTTTGAAATAAACACATCACTCTGTATTACTCTTTCAAAACTTTATTCCAGCACAGAGCACCAATACATCTAGCCAGTACTTTAAATTACATGAATACATTTTTTTTTTTTTTTTTTTTTTTAAATAACAGTCCAAAACGATGTAAAATAGACTGTCATTTCCATAGGACATTTGTAAATCAAACGGCTTGTGGTAAAACGATTCGTCAGGTTTTTTGAGCACAAGACTGTTCTCTTGTGCAAAAACACTGAAAGCATGAAGATGTTCAACAAACTCTGATTCCATACATGATGGCAAAAAAAAAATTCCATCCATAATAAAAATGTTAACAATTTTTCCAAAGACAGGTGCATCATCAACCAAGTCTAAGCACACAACAAGACCACTACGATACTCCGTACCATGACACTTAACCCACGGTGTGACCGTTAATTCACTTGAGAGATCAATGTGGAGCTGCTCAGAAATAAAATCACCGTTTTCAAGGTCGGACAACAATTCTTTTGAAACAGGGCCAGACTCAATACCTTTGATAGTACAGTGCTCCCAGTGATAGGCAATGGCTAGCTGGTGTTTTTTGGCAAGTGATTTGGTCAGGTTTTTGAATTTTTTTAGATTTTTCTTAAAAAACCTGTGTTTTGCTTCATACCTCATAGTCCATACATAATGGGCCAATTTGCCTGATCCAATCAGGGTAGTGAATCATAAGGTGGTGCTTTGGAATCAGATTCCTAGAAGGGTACAACTCCTTGAACAATCGATGATGCTCCACTATCAGATGCTTCAAAAATATTGTCATTCCTTCAGAGATGCAAGGAGAAAATATAATGTTAACAATATGTAAGAGGAGCAACATCAAATGCCAGTGCTTATCCCCTTCTGGGACTACATCTCCAAATATGAGAGGGATGTTCCTAATGAGACACAATTAGTGGTGCACGATATATCGGCCGCCGATATGGTCATTTTTTTACACATCGGTATCGTTCCGATGTCAAAATATGGTCGATGTGAACAGGCCGATATTTGACGTGTGAAGTTGAAGATGAAGTTGACGATGCTGACTCGATCTTAGCAGTAGTGAATGTGCCGGAGATAAATACACATTTCATACAGATGACATAAGCAGAGAACAGTCTGTTTTCTTTCGTTTTGAATTGTTCTGTTTAAAAATAGACATTTCAAGCTTTCTATATATGTCCGGTCTGTGAGGCAGGTAGATTTCGGTTCATTTATGAGACGTGCTCCAGGTTCACGCGCCCTCGCCTCCGTGTCCTGATTAAATATTTTCTACTATATTTACTTCTTATTTAATTCAATCCAGGCAAATGGTTGATGAAACATTTATCAAAATTAAGATACAATTAATACAAAACGAAATTAAATTTAAAGACAGGCTTTTTGTGCTTTCTGTTTGAGGTCTCTGTGAAAGTTTTAAAGCAGTCTTAGTGGCGCTCTCAGAGCGCTCACGTCAACTGTCCCGTCCGTAACATTGTTAACGCAGTCCAGTGCGACTTATGTTTTTTTCCTCTTCATGACACATTTTTGACTGATCGTTTTTTGACTCGTAGATATTTGAATATATTGCTTGATATTTCATACCCGTTCGAATTAGATTTTTCTCAAAAGTGACAGCACGTGTGATTTGTGGATTACTGATAAGCGCGAGTCTGGAGAAACAGGCGTTTATTGATTGATTCTCAGTGTTGAGAAACGTAGCCTTCATGTGTTACGTTATTGTATTAATAATAACTAAAGTAGCCTACCTAATTATGTTACATATTTATTTTGTATGAAAACTAGCGCGTTCGTTACTTATGGATTAAAAAGTAGGCTACCGTTGTATCAGTGCTGCGCGAGCTCTCTCTCTCACAAACACGGACGCGCGCACACACAGAGAGAGAAGATAATTGTAAAATGAAAAATTGACGGGCTAAGTTTAAATTTTGTTCTTGCTTGTTTTTTTTCTGTCAAAATATCAGAAAGTATTTTGTATTATCCATCCGTGTTTTTAAAATTCGTTAAATGACGGACGTTTTACTGTTAACACAGCCCATGTCGGATTCGTCTTATAGCCTAGGCTACTTGTTATTATTTTTAGAATGATTCGTTATGCTATTATTGGACTCCTGTCTATTCATTGTCAACTGTTTTCTATAAATATGTTTGTATTGGCTAACATTTATTCAGTTAATGAGTGTCCTGTTTAAAATGTGCAATGTTCAAACAGACAGCACGTCACAAATAGAAGCCCTTTTCCCTGTGGTATTTTTTAGTATCATATTTGGATATTGGAATAATAAATAAAGTAGCCTATCTTAATTTTACACAATGTTCCTGTTTTTTTGTTGTTGTTGTTTTTACTGTTTTCTAAGGGTTTCTTAATTTTAGACAAGTTGACCAGCACACATTACTGTATATGCAATGCAGTATAATGCATGTGTGTCGTATGTGACATATTTTGCACACAGGTAAAGGTGCCCAATATCAGTCGTTTCTAAAGTAAAAAAAAAAAAAAAAAAAGTGTTTTGGAAAATAGCTCTTTATTTGATAATCATTAAAATTTGTTTTCTATACAGAGATATCGACATCGGTAAATATCGGTATCGGCCATAACAGCAATATTAATATCGGTTATCGGTATCGGACACAATTTTCACATCGGTGCATCACTAGACACAATGTCTGACTTGCGTTGAGTCCAATGCTGTTTCCAGCTTGTTGAAGGTTAACCTTGGTTGGGCGATTATTTTTGTCCAAATAGCCATAGTTGAAGGCATACAATCTTTGAGGAATGCAATCGCAAGAAATTAGATTGCAACTCATGTATTCAAAAAGCAGTTTCACTTCATACTGTGCAACTCCCTCCAGGATATCATGCATAATATCCAGCACAAAGTTCTCTGATACATTAAAGTAAGTCAAGGTATTGAGTACAGAATTTCTTTTAATACCATAACAGGAGTTTTCATTAGGGTTGTCAGCTAGATACTTATAATGTTCCTCATTTAGGTTTCTGCTACGCAATATCACCCGCGGATCATCCTCACTAAATACTTCCTGTGCTAACACCTTGTCAGTGAGGCACAGTCTGCAGTAATGTTTCGCAGAAAAAGATTCAACGTAACCAAGAATACCATTTAGACCAAGGTTATCGCCGGTAAATTGCGCAATAGTACCAAAGATGGGCTCCTCAGAAAATGACACCTTCATTCCCTCCTGCTCAAGTATTTTCACATCATCAACCAATGGGCCAAGTATTTTGTCCATGCCATAGTTTTTTCCATCCTCAGAATGGAACAAAGAAATTAGATGTATGTTCATTAAGGAAGAATTTATGTGTGCTGGCAGGTTACGAAGCACAAAATATAAACAGCCAAGTTTATGAATCCCATGTTGAGATCCTAATGGGTTTGCCGTTTCGAAATCATCGTAGTAAATTTGGATCTGAAGGGCATTGCTATGGATGGAGTACAAAGGATGGTTTTTGTAATACTGTCCGTCACACAAATCTCGATACGTGTCACTTTGCCGTTTCTCTTGAATAAGATTACACACCTCATTATTCCTAAAAATGAATTCAAGAGTCTTCAGAAGAGGGATATATATGAAAGTGTCATTAACTGGAATCTGTTCATACATTCCAGAGATCTTATTCTTTCTTGTATCGTATCTGACACCTAAGTGTATTTCAGCAGGTTCAACAACCCCCCATTTCTCACTGAAATATTTTCTCCATTTTGTATCGGTATTAAAATCGGAGAATGGATTATGAAAACTATTAAAAACATCTTCAACTGAACTTCTACTTGTGCTGTCAACAGGCACAACATTTAAAATGTTTTCCCTTAAACTTGTATGGAAATCAGTGACAAAATCCTCCATGCTTTCAACAACTGACATAATAACACTGTTTGCAACACCGTTACCCTGCAATTTAGCTATTATGGATGCACACATTTCTTTGGAACAATCCCTTGAAACAGAAGAACATTCATGCAAACTTGCATCATTATCTGAACTTTGCTCTGTGTTAGACACAACAAGTGATGCTGCTTCACCGGGATTTGGAGCTTGTTGATTTTGTAGTGATACATTCTCACTGTTTGATGCTACACCACTAAAATGAAATCTAGTTAAATGTTTTTTAAAACCTGCATAACTTTTAAATTGCAAGCAACAACCATCCTGAGCACAAACCAGCTCAAATTTCTTGCCAGGATACAAACCATGTACAAGTTTAAGGTGCCGAATTAATTTTACTGTTGTAGCAAGCAGCGTTTTACAGATGTAGCATCTAAACATCATTCAATAACTTCGCTCTGAGCTCCTTTACCCTTGGGCTCTCACTTGTGGTGCCAACATCAATTCCGTAGATTGTAGTCTGGAGAAAAGTGTACATATTTTTGAGTGGAAGATCATAACTGATGCTGAAAACAAAATGGACCTTGAAGAGTTCATCAATTGCTGCAAGTGAAGAGGATTCTTGACAGGGGATGAGCTTTTTATCAACCACAATGAAGAACTGACTGATAGTTTCCTTGCTGCTCCCTGTGGCAAGAATGTATGGTTGACGATTCTCTTCCGCCTCAAGATGTTCCTGTATACTCCGGCATGCCTGAATGAAGAAAACAAACAAACAAAAACACAAATTTGATTAATAGTAATGACAAACAAGTGCAGGTTTATAAGTTAGTAGGGGTGTGACGAGACGCTTACTCCACGAGACGAGACGAGATTGGGTTCACGAGAACGAGACAAGACGAGATTTTTACACAATTTTTAAGAAATCCTCAATGATGAAATATATGAATGGAAAATAGTCTTTTATTCAACTGAAAATCACAAAATGCAAAACAATTTAGGTGCATTTTGAAATCAACTTGTAATGAATGTTATTTTACTTCTATTTTAATTAATTCTATGCAGTAAAGGACATGCAAACACTGCAAAATGTTTTGCTATAAACTCTACCGTCTGGCTTCTCCCCTGTACGATTTCACATGAGAACTCTAACTCCTTTCCACAAATCGAACATAAAAAAATAAAACCGTATAAATAAAATAAATATAAATAACTGAAATAACACTTTAAATGCAAACCGTAAGTGTGTATCCATAATCAAAGTACTGCTTTCTCAAAACTACAAGTTCAAACAGAAACAAATTTTTTTCTTCAAGCATGAAAAAGAGATAAATGAACTACACAGAACAGCCTAAGATTATGGTAATGTTCTTTTTCAAGAATATAAGCATGTCGACGATTTCTGGCAGCAGTTGAGACCTTTGGGCAGGGCTGCACGATATGAGGAAAAGCTGCGATGTGCGATAACATTGTTTAATATTGCGATGTCGGATATGTGAATATTAGCTATACTGTTCCCATGTCTTAGTGCTTTAATAGGTTCTTTGCATGATAGGTCAAATGTTTATTACCTGCCTGGTTCAGATTACACTATTTTAGCACGATTTTGGCACGATCCGTTTCGTGGAGATTCGGACAACGGGCGTCGGGACGCAAGATTCGATTGTTTTATTTCGTATAGTGTGTCATAGTGGGCGATAACCTACGCGTCTGCGATGCTTCAGGACATCACGACAGAAAGACTAGCATGTTTAATTTTAACGGTCCTCCACGACGGGTTGAATGCGAGCGAGAGTGAGTGTGCGCGAGTGAGTGAGAGTGCGAGCAACAGTGAGTGAGTGTGTGTGTGTGTGTGTGTGTGCGCGCGCGAGTGAGTGAGTGAGCGAGGGATAGTGAGTGTGTGTGTACGCGGAGTGTGTGATTGGCCCAGCACACAAATGATTTAAAAGTGGCAGGGGCATCTTCAATACTAATTTCACCCTCACGCTCCATCACTGACATCACAACAACTCACGAGACAATAGGCTTGTTTGAGATGAGCAAAATCTGCGCAGAATCGATCACCGGTGATCAGCGCGAGATGCATGCCGGTTAGAAATGTGTCCGAGTGCGGTCCGCCTTGCTCTGATGTCATGCTGACGTATGTCAAAAAACTCTCGCGAGCGCAAGCCGCACGTGTCGGATTCTGCAGTCGAGCGCAGTTGCTCTCCACTGACTGCGCTGATCAAAAGCATGATGGGAAACGACTTACTGACGACACAGCTTAATGATCATTGGTTTAAACAACCGTGATGTATTGTTCTCTTTTAAAATGTTTGATTTTAAAACTCTGATATCATGTTTTATGTGTATACGTTATGTGTGAATATTCCCAAACTATCTGACAGTGCGATCTCTTTGGGTTATGCAATGTAATTTTTATAATAAAAAAATAAATAAAAACACATGTCTGTATTAAAGAAAAAAAAGATTGATAAACATGTATTTGGAATGGAATTAAATAAGTAGGCTACTTATGGGTGTCTTGTTCATTATACTTATTTTCATATAAAAGCAACAGAACTTAAATTCCATCCAGTTTATTAGCAACACTCTGCACAAGCGTGAATCCCGCGATATCCATCTTTGATCTCACAGGTGTCAGATCCACTGCGTGAAGAGCGAACTGTCCGGCTTGCCTGCTCTTTTTTCACTCCTCCTCTCACTGCAGCCGCCTACTCTCGCATACATTTCAGGCGAGGCAAGTCGCATCTCAAACAAGCCTAAAGTTTCACCTCGACGAGAAATCTCGTCGCGTTTTAATCTCGCGAGATCTCGTAACACGAGATCTCGTCACACCCCTATCAGTTAGCATAAATTTTAGTCTTTTTAGCTTGATTGAACATTGTACAGAACAAGAGACACTCCAGAAGAAAACTGTATATGCACCAACTAGCTGTTAAAGGTGATTTTTAAGCATGACATTTTTTTTTTTTTTTTTGTAAGCCATGAAATGACTTGAGACTCGACTCGGACTTCAGCTTAAAGACTTGTGAACATCTCTGGTTTAGATCATTTACATTTAGATAACTTACTATATTTACCCGCATTTACAGTTCATCTAATAGTGAATTATAAGATGGAGAAATTAACGGAGCAAATCTAAGTATAACGCTTATAGCCCTTGTATTTTGTCACCAATAACCTACTTTTTGAAATACCACCACGTGGTCAACAGCCTGAGAAATACTGATCTTGTGGGTTTTTTTTTCTTCCTGAAGCCTGGGGTGACAAGAGATGCAGAAGTAGAAGGAAGGATGATAGGTCACTGTCCCATTCTGAAAAACACAAAACATATGTTAAATGTCTACACTACAATAACTAAGTTAAGCAGATTTTAAACCATTGCAAGTTAGTTCTGTACAACTCTACCTGGGGAATCCTGTTCCTCCCTTTTCTCTTTGGCAGATGACAGTAATCTTTTCAGCAGTGGAGTGGAAGTCAAGGTTTCTGCTAGCCTTATAACCTTTGCTTTGAAGACAGTTGGCCACCTTTCAAAAAGTCTGGAAGCAGATTCTGACCCAAAGAGGAGCGTGAAGTCCTGAAGAATCTGAAGCAGTTTGCAGAAAACATGTAAAGAAATTACCATAAAATATTACATTTCTTAACAAGCTAAATGTGTTTTCAACAAAGCAGACTATTTGACAATTCTCTGAAACTAGCATTTCAATTTGGTCAAAAAAAGGAAAGACAAAATCCATACCAATCCTTTAGTATCCAGGAATCGAGGAAAAACTGAGAGAATGGTGGTGGATTTCTCTGGATCATGGATAAGGTGCTGTCTGTATTCAGACGTGGTCCTCATCTTCTGCATGATGACCTCACGGTCACTTGTATGATTCATCAAGGAGATAGCCTCTAAACTTTGGTCATTATCTAGCTGATCTTCACGGTGACACAGCTGTCTGTCAAGCAAAGGGCCTCCCTTTTCCTCTGTTTTTGGATCATCCTTATTTGCAGAAGGTTTTGTCCCCCGTTGTACTGTTTTGAGGCGCCATGACAAGAACCCAGTGCTTTTTTGGCCATCATAAAAATGTTCCTTATGAAATGACACCAATTGTAACCCTCCATCGAAAATGACAACTTCTTAGAAAGACCTTTCTAAATGATCACAAAAATACTGAATGTTCTAATCTCACATAATGACTTGCATATCCAGTCCTCCCTTGGGGATCTCTGAGTGAGGGAAACAAGGTGATAATTCCCAAACCATAGTTCTGTTTGGTAAGTCGATGTGGGACTCTCCTGAAAAATGGAAACACTCAATGTTACTTCACAATGATGAGAATTGTTTAAAAATATATAACTAAACTACTCTTATTTTCAGAACAATCAACAGCTTATTACTTAAAATTTGTAGCACCCAACTAATATAGTTCACAATTTATATACTATCTTATTCTACAGGGCCGTTGAATGCTTGAATCTGATTGGTTGACGAACGTTCTAAGGTGTGCATTATTTTCAGGGAAACGCACGGCTAAAGTAGTTCCAGGCAGGTCTCGACCGCATTACAGTTCCATATCACTTCGCGTAGTCAACTGTAATAACGGAAAATAGGATACAATTCATAACAAGAAAAAGCATTTCGCCCCATGCGCTTGATCTGCAATTTTCAATGTCTAGCTTCACAATCAATAGAAACATGTTGTTTAATTTGAATAAATAAACTATAAAGTCCTATCTATAATCAATAGAAAATTAAACTGAATATAGGCTAAATAAATGGATAGTCCTGCAGCATGGATTTTTATTGCAGATAATTTAACAAATAAATAATTATTGATAGGCCTACTTGTTAAAAGGGCTTTGGGTTTCATTTATTTGGCTAGTCTACTGTCATCTGTCAATAATAGAAAAAAAAGAATTAACGAATTAATTAAAACGAACTGAATGAATTAAAAAATAATAATATTGACGCACATGCTTTTGTCTCATTATTGCAACATCTCTCTCTAATAACTGCATTAATAACTGCATAAAGCTGGGAACACACTTTAAGGCCGGTAATGAATGTAATTTGATACTTATGACTGATCATGCCCAAAAGCGTGTTCAGCGCGTTCAGTCTGTGTTCAAAGTCGGTGTTTAAAATCTGCTGCAGTCGATGAAAACAGTCAGAGAATGTGTCAGCTAGTCGTGTGTCCCAGCATTAGTCTGCTATCAGCGGCTCAAACCTCCGTTACTAACTCTACCTAACCCTAACCCTAACCCAGCATTAGTCTGCTATCAGCGGCTCAAACCTCCGTTACTAACACTACCTAACCCTAACCCAGCATTAGTCTGCTATCAGCGGCTCAAACCTCCGTTACTAACTCTACCTAACCCTAACCCTAACCCAGCATTAGTCTGCTATCAGCGGCTCAAACCTCCGTTACTAACTCTACCTAACCCTAACCCAGCATTAGTCTGCTATCAGCGGCTCAAACCTCCGTTACTAACTGTACCTAACCCTAACCCAGCATTAGTCTGCTATCAGCGGCTCAAACCTCCGTTACTAACACTACCTAACCCTAACCCTAACCCAGCATTAGTCTGCTATCAGCGGCTCAAACCTCCGTTACTAACTGTACCTAACCCTAACCCTAACCCAGCATTAGTCTGCTATCAGCGGCTCAAACCTCCGTTACTAACTCTACCTAACCCTAACCCAGCATTAGTCTGCTATCAGCGGCTCAAACCTCCGTTACTAACTCTACCTAACCCTAACCCAGCATTAGTCTGCTATCAGCGGCTCAAACCTCCGTTACTAACTCTACCTAACCCTAACCCAGCATTAGTCTGCTATCAGCGGCTCAAACCTCCGTTACTAACTCTGAAATGACGTTTTGGAATTAGCAACGGAGGCATGGGATTAGATGCGTAAGAAATTAGTCCTACATACAAGAGCGTTTTAATGACAAAAACTTTACAAACGTCTTGAAATACATAATCTGAACAATGTTTCGAGGTGTGGTAATGTTGTGGCCAATTCTCTGTCTCTGGTTCAGGTCTTCAATATCAGGTTCAGGTCTCAGAAGAAATCTTTCAGAGTCGAAGTTTCAGGTCTCAGAAGTAACTTTATTGAACAATTCAACAAAGTGAGATGGTAGCTAAGCATCTAATTTTACAATGGTTTTCTCTCAGATCTTATACCTTTTCTCTCATCCCTTGGTGTCCAATTTCCTCGCTTGGTGACCAATTAGCGTTATCATGGTTATCTTTTTCTCTTTGCTCCTCCTTGTCACGTCGCCACGATTAGAAACACCTGCATTAATGTCCAATTTCTATTGGTGGCCATACTGGCGCATGCGCTTTATTAAATATGATTTCATATATGGTTTTTCGGGTACTTTTCCACTCTTGTCCTTAGACTACCTTTCACCCAGTTTTTGTCCTGTCCTCACACAACCTCTTCCTCGTAAACACTTTTGACAGGTTCAGTGTTTCCCATCATTTTGTCCCCTTTGACCTGTTCTCTCTGTTTCCCATGATTTTAGGCCTTCGTTTCCCCTGCTTTTGGGCCTCCCATATTCTAGGCCTAGTTTCCCTAATATTCATATCATGCATTTGAATAGGATTTATGTGTGACAGATGAGACAAAGAAAATTCTCCAACAGTAACTGGAGTATAAGCGGAATAATTGACTTCAGGCCGTTGAATTATTAGAAAAATAATGCACACCCGAGGTGTAACGGCCACTCTGCTTCGCGTCGTGACCGCATTACCACCTCGGGTGTGCATTATTTTTCTAATAATTCAACGGCCTGTCGTCAATTATTCCTTACATAATCACTAACAAATGAAATAACCCAAGACTGAGACAGAAGGGTAATTATCAAAATGTAATAATCACGTGTGCAACCAAGATGTTCACCATCAGTTTTCTCATGTCATCGCTAATTGTCCCTGTATCTTCATACTCCTTCAGCACATTTGCTCCACCTGGTCTTGTGTGTAGAATTTCTTTTATCAACTATAAAAAGAGGAACATTAACCAATTATGTAAGGGATGAAATGCATCCAGCCAGTTGTTATAGCAGAATAAACTCCGACAGGCTGATCAGGACATGAAGCGGTGGGTTCTTGAAAATTTTAAATATGAAGGGGTTTTACTTTAGCTCTCCTGCCCTCCATCTCTCAATAACCATGACAAAAAAAAAAAAAATATATATATATATATTTGCACAGATTAACTGTTCACCAAAAGACTAGTAATGTGCGCTAACGAAGTAAATAGGGTCAATTGACCAATCAGAATCAAATGTTCCACAGAGCCATGTAATAAGAGAGTAGAAAATGCAGGAATATTTAAATGCCCTGAACGATGGTCCTGAACTGGAAAATTACTATTGTGTATAAAAAAAAAAATAAAAAAAAAAAATGAATTAAACTTTTAGCATGTAAAGCTCAAGGTTATGATAAGTAAATCCCCCAATGTCTGTGTAAGGCTACTGGGACTCACATCTCTGGCCTGTAAGCTTTGAGAAGCCTCATTATCATCCTTCCTGAATCGTTTTGGACTAAACCAGTCACTGTCCTCACTGCTTTTTGAAGTTAGAGACAGTGTATCTGTATCCAAGCTGACTGAAGATTGAGGTGTGGAAGGTCCTGTTAATGTTCAAACTAGGGTTAATAGACATATTTGGAATACATTTATCCACACATCATCAACACTAGCTACAACATTTTAAATACTGTACATATTAAACACTACCAGCATTCATTCAGATATTGGGATTTGATATCATTCAATAGCTCCTGTTATCACTCACCAATGTCATTCAATTAATTTATGACAAAAACCAACCCACTGGTGGTCATTAGATCAGGAAACACATCTTTATCCACCTCTGTGCCAGTGTCATCTGTAACTGTAACTGCAAGATCTTCCGGAATTGAGAACTTCTCTTTCACTGCACAACAAAAGTTTTATCAAATTTAGGCAATGCTTTATTCACAATTTGACACATAAGGATAGCTATATATATATATATCCCCTTATGTGTCAAATTGTGAATAAAGCATTGCCTAAATTCTTGCAGTTACAGTTACAGATGACACTGGCACAGAGGTGGATAAAGATGTGTTTCCTGATCTAATGACCACCAGTGGGTTGGTTTTTGTCATAAATTAATTGAATGACATATATACAATATATATCATATATAAAACTATATACAATATATATAGTTTTAGGTTGGTAAGATTTTTAATGTTTTTTTTTTTTTTTTTAAGTCTCTTTTGCTAATCAAGGCTGCATTTATTTGATTAAAAAATTACAAAAGAATATTAATAATATTGTGAAATATTATTACAATTTAAAACAGTTATTTTCTGTGTAATATACAGTAATAGTGTAATTTATTCCTGTGATCGCTGAATTTTTAGCATCATTACTCCAGTCTTCAGTGTCACATGATCCTTCAGAAAACATTCTAATATGATGATTTAAATGCACACCAAACATTTCTGGTTATTATCAGTTTTGAAAACAGTTTTTTACATTTTTATTTCAGGATTTTTTTTTAAAGAAAGTTCAAAAGAACAGCATTTATCTGAAACGGAAAGCTTTTGTAACATTAAACACTACCCGTTCAAAAGTTTGGGGTCAGTAATAATTTAAATTTTATTTTTTGGGGGAAAATAAATAACATAAATCAATAATTTTATTCATCAAGGGTGAGTTAAATTGTTCAAACCAGTGCTCGAAGTGGGGCGGTACTCACCGGTACGCAGTACCGGCACTTCTGCATTTTACTCCAAAGCGTACCTGCACTTTTTCTTGCGTACCGCTACTTCTCGCATGTAGCCGGTACTCTACCACTGACAGAAAAAGCGTCAGTGTCACGCCCATTTCACATACACTCCGTTTGCAGTGCGTATTTTTTTTCCCGCACCCATATTAACAGGTTAGAGCTTTCACACTGCATGCGGATGCGGTCCGGCAATGCGTTCCAGGAGCGGTGCGTATACAGCAGTGCAACGATCGTTTCCACACCGAGTCTATTTCTGCTGTGCTGCACGCGCTTAAAGTGACAGCGCATGGTTCGTGGTCAAAATTAACACAGAATATGACATGAAAATATAATAATCTCACTATAAATGCATTTAATTAAATAAAATGTAGTAATCTCACCATAAATGTATTTTTGGACTTGCAGACTTGTTGTTCCGTTTTTATATACACGCACGCACGCACGCACGCACGCACGCACACACACACATACACGACTTGTTTAAATACATTTATGTTGTTAATAAATATCAATAAATTGTTGTTGTACCAGCAATATCTCCAAGTTTTGTTTTTCACTGTAGAAATCTCAAATGTCATGATTACTTGCCAATGCAAGAGAGTACCGGCACCTTTCCCCCCCCACTTCAAGCACTGGTTCAAACGTTACAGTAAAGACATTTATAATATTAGAAAATATTCTATTTTAAATAAATAATGTTCTTTTGAACTTTCTATTCATCAAATAATTCTGAGAAAAAAATTGTACACAACTGTTTTCAATATTGAAAATAATAGGTAATGAATGTTTGAGCATCAAATCATCATATTAGAATGATTTCTGAAGGATCAGACACTGAAGACTGGAGTAATGATGCTGAAAATTCAGCTTTGATCACAGGAATGAATTACACTTTACTATATATTACATAGAAAACAATAATTTTACATTGTCATATAATTTCACAATATGAATGTTTTTTATTTATTTTTTTATCAAATAAATGCAGCCTTGGTGAGCAGAAGAGACTTCTTTTAAAAACATAAAAAATCGTACCGATCTAAAACTTTTGACCGGTAATGAATATATACACCTAATTATTAATAACGACTTCATTACTTACATTCTGCTATAAATATATCAAAGCAAGCGTCTGGGATTTTTATGAACTTCTTCTGATGTCTAAATTGTGCTTTGACTATCATAGTGATTTTACCTCTGAACTCCTGTGGGAGAGGAATAAACATCTTACTGGGTTGCTAACTTGCTATAAATAAAATTTGATTCAATATGAAACCATTTTCTTTTTTTAAGTGATAAAATAAATTACATTTCAAAATATCAAAACATCAAAGATGCCATTTTCATTTTCTCCATGTAAACGCAAATTTGTGAAACCGACGTCTTACGCATACACATTACGAGATCAATATATCGATTGACTACTGTCCACGTCTGACTTTGCTCCATTAAATATGAGTAAAATGTACAAATAAACAAAAATAAATCAGCTGCATGTGAACAAATCTATATTTTTTTTTCTTTTTTTTTTCTGTCCGTCGACTCTTTTTTTTTTTTTTTTTTTTATTGCAGAACTTGCACATAATTACAAGCTCAGGGAAGTGAAGCAAGGTTGTATCTCTTACAATGAACAAACAATGAAACGAGGAGAAAAAAAAAATACATATCCTGGATTTGCATGAAGCACATTATGTAATTATACATACAAAAAAAGAAAAGAAAAGCATAACAACAAGGTTAAGTCATATCTTTTAATAAATCATCATAATGCATCAAAAATGTTGCACTTTTTTTGTTATTTATAAGTCTAAGGGAAGAAATAAAATAATTAAGGTCAGCAAGAAAAAGAGGGAAGCTCAAAGGAGACTTAAGCCATTTTTGCTTGTGGATGAAGAATTTTGCATATAAGATAAGGAAATTAACAACATGTTCAAGGGACATCCGCTTTGGGTTTTCATAATAAAAGATAATCTCTTTAAGAATGAAGGTGTGGGTCACATTTGTAGGGCCAAAAACAAAAGCACTTAAATTAGCCCAAAATCGATTGGTTACATTACACTCACAAAATAAATGGGGGACAGTTTCCTCAACAAAACCACAAAAAGAGCAAGTCTCATCAATATCAGAATATTTAGAAATGGAAGAGTTAACAGGATAGATTTTATGAAGGATTTTATAATGAATTTCCTTAACTTTGTTGGATACACAAAATTTACTAGGCAAAAGCCAGGCCTTTCTCCAAATTACATTTGTTACAAGGGATCCCCAATAGAATTTACCCCTTGGAGTAACTTTTCTCTTCATTTGAAAAATTGAGCGAATATGTCTGTTGTTGCATTTTCGATCTAAAAAATCTATCTCGCCCAAGCGTAAAGCCGGATAAACACTATTACCTTTACTGAAGTTAAGGTGATTTTTAATTAGCTGAATTAAGCCTGCTGGGATAGCTTTTATCAAGGTATTATATTCCTTTGGTGGAACTGGAAAGTTATGGTGATTCAAAAATTGCTTGTAAGTTAGAATATGACCAGAATCATCAAAGACAGATAGAATGCAATTAAAATTATTGTTAAACCATCTAGGGAAAAAGAGAGATTTATTTCTAACGGTTATATCCGCGTTATTCCAAAGGAGAACTTTGTGGGGGGAAAAGCTATGGACAAAACACAATTTCCACGAGAGAAGGCATTGCTGATGAAAGTTAGATAAGGAGATGGGTAACTTGCTAGGTAAAAAGTTACACTTTAATAGGAAAGACAGGCCACCGAGTTTGTTGAAGATATTATTAGGAATGAAAAACCATAACGACACTGGATTCACAAGGCATCTTTTCAGCCAGTTTACTTTAAAGGTGTTTATGGTATCAGCAAAATCTAAAAAGTCAAGGCCACCTTCACCTCTGGAATTAGAGAGTACTTCTTTTTTCAATTTGTGAGGCCTATTTTTCCAAATAAAATCCAAAAATATTTTGTTAATTTCCCTTATAGCTTTATCATTGATAAACAAAGAAAGAGCAGGGTATACAAAGCGAGAGAGCCCTTCCACCTTAGATAAAAGGACTCTACCGTATAATGAAAGATCTCTCTGAAGCCAGATGTTAAAGACGTTTTTAGTTTTTGTCATTTTATCAGAAAAGTTTAAAAGATGTCTGGTAACTGGATTTTTTGTGATATGGATACCTAGATATTTTACACAGTTTTTAACAGGGATCCCCTCCAATGATGTCTCATCTATATCATGAATTGAGATAATTTCGAAATATTAAGTTTTAGACCCGAAGCACAAGAAAATTGTTCCACCAATTCCAGAGCATTAGGTAACTGTTTTTTATCCTCCAAGAATAGTGTGGTGTCGTCCGCTAACTGTGCAATTTTAAACTCCCGATCAAATATAGAGATTCCTGTCAAACTTTCATTTTGGTTAATCCTTAGACAAAGTAGTTCA
Source organism: Leuciscus leuciscus (assembly GCF_965113295.1). Taxonomy (NCBI): domain Eukaryota; kingdom Metazoa; phylum Chordata; class Actinopteri; order Cypriniformes; family Leuciscidae; genus Leuciscus; species Leuciscus leuciscus. The sequence goes on from NW_028118543.1 coordinate 107,575, forward strand.
GTGGCTAAAAGAAATAAAAACGGGGAGATTGGACAGCCCTGTCTGACTCCACGATGGATGTCAAACCTTTTGGATGTATCAAAGTTAACGATCACTGAGCTGTTAATATCTCTATAAAACATGGTTACAGTATCAATAAATGATTTACCGAATCCAAATAACTCTAGAGTGCGAAAAAGAAATTTGTGTTCTAAGGAATCAAAAGCTTTTTGAAAATCAAGAAAAAGTATGAGACCGTCTGAGTGAATTAAATTAGAGTAATCTAGCACATCTAATACTAACCTTATATTATTAGATATGTGACGGCCTTTCATGAAGCCCGACTGAGATTCTGAAATGTTATTTAGACCAGTACGTAATCTTTTAGCATAAACGGAGGCTAACATTTTATAATCTAATGTTAAAAGAGTAATAGGCCGCCAATTGTCAATTAATAAAGGGTCCTTGCTTGACTTGGGTATAAGGGATTTCATTTCATTTCATTTATTAAGATCCCCATTAGCGCCTGAAATATCAGTTGCTATTCTTCCTGGGGTCTCCTCTTCATTACATCACACATTTACATAATTCATCATTTTGTACACTCACTCACTCACTCACTCACTCACTCACTCACTCACTCACTCACTCACTCACTCACTCACTCACTCACTCACTCACTCACTCACTCACTCACTCACTCACTCACTCACTCACTCACTCACTCACTCACTCACTCACTCACTCACTCACTCACTCACTCACTCACTCACTCACTCACTCACTCACTCACTCACTCACTCACTCACTCACTCACTCACTCACTCACTCACTCACTCACTCACTCACTCACTCACTCACTCACTCACTCACTCACTCACTCACTCACTCACTCACTCACTCACACCCATCCACAAACTGGACATCATCTACAATAGCCCAATGCAATTAAATAAATAAACAAACAAAAAACAAAAAAAAATGCTATACATTTGAACATATAATCCATAAATAGCTCTCCAATACAAACTATAAAACATCTTTCCATATTACCATACTCTTCCAACATCATGACTCTTGTGTGAACAGAAACAATTTTAATTTCTTTTTAAAACAATTTCTATTATTTTCCAACAACAAAAATCCTGGTAATCCATTCCATGCAACCATGGCCCGATAAAAAACTGCTTTCTGAAACTGATTAGTTCTTACTTGAGGCAAAACAAATTGCATTCCAGTGGTTTGTCTTGTGCAGTAATTATGTTGATCAGCAAAAAATGTCAATTTTCTGTAAATTATTTCAGGAATTTTTGTTTCAATGATATTATAAATAAATGATAAAAGAAAATATTTTAATCTATATTTTACAGTTAACCATGCCAAATTATTATGCATTGTGATTATATTAGTTGTATATGGACAACCCAAAACGATACGTGCCACTTTATTCTGTGCGACTTGCAATTTGTATAAATTATTTTCATTGGTATTTGACCAAACAACTGACGCGTAGTCTAAATGAGCTAATACTAAAGATTGGGCTAATCGTTTAGTCAGCCATTTGGGAATACATTTCTTACAGTATCTAATCATTCCCATACTACGACCCATTCTTTGCAATATTTTATTTATTTGGCTATTCCAAGACAGTGAGCTATCCACAATTACACCCAATAGATGAATTTCTTCTACTTGCTGAATCACATTTCCTCCTATATCTAAGTGCAATGTTAATGATGGCTTAAGAAAATATTTTGACCCAAGTATCATACATTTTGTTAATAAGTAATTTATTGTCAGTAATCCATTGTATAACCAAGTCTAACTCCATATTTAACATAATATTCAGTTGATCTATATCTCTTGCTGATTGACACAATGTTGTGTCATCTGCATACATTGCCATGGTTGCATGTTTAATTACAAGTGAAAAATCATTTGTGAAAACAGAAAATAAAAGGGGTCCTAAACAACTGCCTTGGGGCACCCCACAACTCATTTCTTCCACCTCAGAGTAGCTACCATTAAAGTAAACTGTGTACTCACGTTTTCTAAGATCACTTTCAATCCATCTAACAGCAGTTGGTTCAAATCCATAACAAACTAACTTTTTTAATAAAATATTATGGTCTAGAACATCAAAGGCTGTGCTTAGATCTAAAAATACTGTGCCCACTAAATTCTTATGATCAATTTCCTGTAGCCAATAGTCAGTTAACTGAGTGAGTGCTGTTGTTGTGGAATGACCCATTTTATAAGCATGCTGATACATTGTGTTTAACCCATTTACTTCCAAATACTCTTGTATTTGATCATACACAACTTTTTCCATCACTTTGCTTACTGCCGGTAATAAACTTATTGGTCTGCTATTCTGACCTGAAAACTGTTCTTTATTATTTTTTATTAAAGGTAAAATTTTAGCTTTTTTCCATTGTGAGGGAAAAACACCTGCTGTTAAACTCAGATTAATAATATGAGAAATGGGCAAAGCAATGACATCTACCACCATCTTCAACAATTTAACATCTAAGTGATCTATTCCACAGGGTTTATCTTTACTTGCTTGTAATATTTTCTTCACATTGTCCTCTGTTACAGTGTTAAATTTAAATGTGCAATCTTTTTTTTTCATTATCCTATTTGATATTAGATCATATGAGATATTTTCATCTTGTCCCAAATCCATGGCTTGTCTAATTTTTTGTATTTTATGCTTAAAAAAATGGCTCAAATAATTAGCAATCTCTTTTGGTCTAGTAAGACAAATCCCATCAGCCTCTAATGATGTTGTATTACATTTTGTTTTCCTTCCCAGTAATTCATTAAGTGTTTTCCATACCTTTGCACTGTCCATTCCAGCATCTCTTAATTTATTTTGATAATATATTTGTTTTTTACGTTTGTTCATTTTAGTCACCTGATTTCTAAATTTACGATACTAATTCCACTGAACCACGTCATTCTGTTTAATAGCTTCTGCTTTAGCTTGATTCCTGTGCCTCATATATTCTTTGAGCTCTTGATCCAGCCATGGAGTTGAAACATTTCTTACAGTTTGTTCCCTTAAAGGAGCGTGTTTGTCTATTACTCTGGTTATCAAGTTATCAAAAATGGCCACAGCTCTAGTAGGATTCTGCTGCTGTGTAACCTCCAACCAATCTACACTCCTCATTTCTTCTACGAAATCATTCTCTTTAAACTTTTTATATGTCCTTTTATGAATAAAATTGACCGGATTTAGATACTTTTGTAATTCTTTCCACAGCTATTAAATTATGGTCACTACAACCGACCGGAATAGAGACTGCCTCCGAACATAAATCTTTTACATTTGTAAAAATTAAATCAATAAGAGTTGCTGAATATGTGCCATCGGCTTTCAAATTTACTCGTGTATAATCCTTAACTATTTGAGACAGATTACAAGTATTAGCTAAAGAAAGTAATTTACCCTTTGATGTACAATTCATAGACTTCCAATCTATATTAAAATCTCCTAAGAAATAGATTTCATCTCCCATTTCACATGCTTTATCCAACAATTCACATATTTGATCCAAATACATTACAGTAGCATTTGGTGGTCTATAACAGCATCCGATAAGAATAGGCTTTACATAAGGTAATTGTTGCTGTACCCATATTACTTCAACTCCTGGTATATTAAGATCTCCTCTAACTTTGACTGGAATATTATTTTTAACATAACAAGCTACTCCTCCTCCATACAAATTTCTGTCCTGCCTATATAAATTATAGCCATCTATATTCAATACAGTACTATTAATAGTTGAGTCTAAATGTGTTTCTGAAATGGCTAATATGTCGAAATTATAATATTTCTGAGATATCATTTATTTTATTCCTTAAACTACAGATATTCAAATGAGCTATTTCAAACATCCCTTTTTGTACCAAAAAATATTTTTCAACCATCTAACACATGTTTGTCCATCAATACTCATGCCTGTAGTATTACATTGAGCTCTCATTAATGCAAATATAACATCAAACCACTCACACATCACACACATACACACACACACACACAAATATCTTCTGCATTGTAATGAAATAAACAAAATACATCAGTAGAGCAACGCTTGCTCATGACAAATTATTCATTTTCCTAAACTAAATCTTAGCAATGTGGTCTTAAATTCAAGAACAAAAACTTTTAAAATCAAGCTTAACCAAAATTTGAAATTCATTTTCTATTTACCTTGCCCACATCATAATTAGCTTAACAGAAAAATCACTCTTAAATTCAGTGTTTAACTTATAGTCCATTTTATCTGTTATCATATGACCTTATAGTTTATCCGATCTAATCCCTAACATTCAATCCAGTATCGATTATGGTCTTTACATACACTTCTGCTGCACTGCGTTCTGTGAACTTCTTAGTCTCTCCTTTAAATGTTATTATCAGCGTCGCTGGATGAATTATGCCATGTCTCACCCCTGCGTCCTTCAATTTACTCCTTATTTCATGAAATCCTGCACGTTTTTTTGCCATTTCTGTAGTGAGATCTGGAAAAATCCTTAACTTCATCCCTCGTACTTGTAGCACTCCCTCTTTCTTGGCGATTTTTATGATCTCTTCTCTCGTTGTGAGTTTGTGAAGACGTACAATCATCACTCGAGCTGCACCTTTCCCAACCGGTCCAACCCTGCGGGCCATCTCCACCTGTGGCTCCCCCCGTAGTTTATCTTGAAATAAATCCTCAACAAAGCAGACATGTAGCTGCACAGCAAAAAAGCCAGTGTACATTTAACTCAATTTGAGTCAAATTTAACACTCCTGAAATGTATATATGACTCCCTCCATTTTGGAGTTAAAATAACACTTTTGAAAGTGTGAAATATATACATTACTCATGGAGTACATTTGAACTCTTACAGTGTTTAAAATGTACTCCATGAGTAATGTATATATTTCACACTTTCAAAAGTGTTATTTTAACTCCAAAATGGAGGGAGTCATATATACATTTCAGGAGTGTTAAATTTGACTCAAATTGAGTTTGTATTTATGAGATGTGCTTTTTGACAAAAGGAATCTTTTCAGAAATAAAAGCAAAGCATTTAACCTATTGATAACATTGAATGCACATCAAAACAATCCAGAAAGTTAGAATTCGGTTCATTGTAAAGTTAAAAATAAAGGCAAAATGCAAACAGTTGTTTTAACAAACTAATTTTTATTAACGAACAAGTCCCTTTACATCATATGTTAACTTTTAAAATAAATGAAGGCAAAATATAGGCATTTCTGTCATCAGAATTATGTGTAAGCTGCTCATCAAATGGTCTGTATCTCTGTAATACTTCAAGTCCTGTACATGTCAGTGAATGTAAGTCCTGTGTCAGTGAAGATGAGTCAATACCTTCAACTTTGCAACAGTACAGCAACAACATTCAGCAGATGAAAAACAGTTGCAGGATATGAGTGGATCAGTTGTGTCCAGTTGCTAACAGTAAAGTTCAGTGCATAGCCTAGTTGTTTCACAGAGCAGGAAAGGCTGTGCAGATCCAACTTTCTCAAAATCCTGGAGTGCTGGTTCCCTAGAGTAGACAACACAAAACCAGACCATTTACAATTAATACTATTTGTGTTTTATAAATACAGCAAGGTGACTCAAACAATAAACTATTTTGGTTAGATTTCCAAGTATATTAAAGACTTAATTCATCCAAAAATGTAAATTCTATCATTATTCACCCTTATGTTGTTCCAAACCAGTAAGAGTTTTGCTCATCTTCGGAACACTTAAAGGGATAGTTCGGCCAAAAATTATATTTAACCCATGATTTATTTTTTCAGACGAACACATTTTCAGTTATTTTAGAAAATGTCTTCGATCTTTCAGTGGTTATAATGTGAAGTTATGGGGTCCGGCTGCTTCAAGTCCAAAAATGTGCATGCATCCTTCACAAAAGTAATCCATCCGACTCCAGGGGGATAAACGAAGGCCGGTTTTGTCGTAAAAATATACATATTTAAAACTTTATAAACGAAAATAACTGGCTTCCGGCAACGGTCGACGCGCGTTCACGGAGATGGATGCTGGCGTATGACGTAGGACGTAGCGTAGGAAGCGTTGTGACGTAGAACGAACGTGACAGCGCAGCCAGTAAATATGTATATTTTTATGACAAAACTGCACGGATTACCCTCAGAAGGCCTTCGTTTATCCCCCTGGAGCCGGATGGATTACTTTTGTGAAGGATGCATGCACATTTTTGGACTTGAAGGAGGTGGACCCCATAGCTTCACATTATAACCACTGAAAGATCGAAGACATTTTCTAAAATAACTGTGAAATAATTCGAAATAATTTTCGAAAATGTGTTCGTCTGATAAAAGATTGACATATGCATCTTGAATGGCTTGAGTAAATCATGGGTTAAATATCATTTTTGACCTAACTATCCCTTTAAGATATTTTTTATAAAATCTAAGAGATTTCTGTCCCTTCATCGACAGCCTATTCAACTATCACTTCCAAAGCCACAGAAAGGTATAAAGGAAATCATAAGTAATCCATGTGACTCAGGTGGTTTAACTTAAAAAAAATGTATGAAGCAAGAGTGCTTTGTTTGCACGAAAAAACAACAACAAAAAAACTCAACTTTATTTACAAATTATTAATCTTCGATGCACGCTCACTTAACAACGCATGTTGGAAATTAATATTTTATAAATTAAGTGGTAAATGTTTTGTTGCTGCAAACACAGCACTTGCGTAGTTTAATAAAATGTATGTTAAACCACTGGAGTCGCATGGAGTACTTTAATGATGTACCTTTACACCTTTCTGGGGCTTGAACGTGGTATTTGCGTGGACTGTCAATGGAGGGACGGGAAACTCTCAGATTTCATAAAAAATATCCTCATTTGTGTTGTGAAGATGAAATAAAGTCTTGCATGTTTGGAACGAGATGAGGGTAAGTAATGACATAATTTCCATTTGTAGGTGAACTAACCCTTTAGGAATAATTTTAGACACGCACCTTAAGAAATCTCACTAAATAGTCAGCTGACGGAAGAATCTTTGTTCCCTTCTTGTGGCTTTGTGATGTTGGAGGCAGGTGATGGGCAGAGATTTCCCAATCAGTTGAGTCTAAAATTAAAAACCAAGAAAACATCTACCAGTCAAATCATGAAAACAATTGGTTTGAAAACTAATTTTATTTAAGGAAAAGTAACTTTTGTAAAGTAATTTGACTGGACAAATTCAAAATGACTGTTATGAAACACAAAAAATCTAGTTATACCAAATAGCAACAAAGCTATAATTCTTTTTTAATGTTTATGCACATGATTATCTCATGTTATCTGTAAAATCTGTCCCTCACCAGGTTCTAGTCTGTAACGTTACAGCCTTTAAAGACCAAGCCTGGTTAGCCTTAGCCACTTGGTGCAGCATGGAAATGCTCCTAGCAAACACAAATAACAAAATCAATACATTTAAACATAAAAGCATATTCAAATATCAACCAAAATGTAATCTGATAAATACATTTTCATAAACATATTCTTAAAGAATTACTTACACATTCTAAGAAAGTTTGTTTTTCAGATAAAATGAAAGTAAAAGATAGTTAGAGGATAAATACATTATGATATTTGCACATCACAAATATTGTCATAAAACAAAATAACATTATAAAATACGTATTGTAAATGAGTTAAAACACTTTGTGTTCTCACCGTTAAAAGCAAACTCCGCGTCTGCACTGCGCCACGAGTAAAAGAAGATGCAGGGCATAACGTTAGTCTGTGAGAAAGGTTTAGGCGCACATCACATAAATATCGTTATAAAACATTATAATGCCATGAAATACATGTTGTAAATTAGGTTAAAAACACTTACTTTGGGTGTTTTCCCTGTTGACGTTACAAGCAAACCTTCTCGTCGTCAGCTCCGTATTGAGTCAAAGATGTCGCCTTTGAGAAAGGTTTCGGCTCGTTTAAGCACGCAGAGCATTTAAATTTCTCCATAAATCAATATGTTATAAAATACATATTGTAAATTAGATAAAACACTTACTTTCGTCGTTTCTCTGTTTAAAAGCAACCTCATCCTGGTCTGCTCCGCATCGCGCGTCAACGAAAATGCCTTTCTGAGAACGATTTAGCCGTTCACAGCACATACATATTGTAATAAAACAATATAATGTAATAAAATTGTATAAAGTGCATATATAAATGCGATAAAACACTTCATATCTGCGTTTTCCCTCCTCGTATGCCTTGCATCACGAGTCAAAGAAAATGGCGTCTGTGAAAAAAGTTTCAGGTCGTTTCGTCGTGCCCAGCGCGTAAATGTCCCGGATGTAACTAATAACACTCTGTCAGTGTAAATTTAGTAACTCTACATATTTACACCAGCCAGAGGGTGCGGTTTACACTAGCAGTGTTAATCCCGTGAAATTCAACACCAGAAATTTAACTCTTTACTCTAAGAGTCCTTAACACCAGGATTTCAACACTGGAGATTTTGCTGTGTGGTCGGATTCCCTTTTTCGATCTCATTCGTCAGGCCAAATACACGCACATTGTATTTGCGACTGTACATTTCCAAGTCGCTCGGCTTTACCTTTCAACTCCTCGTTGGCCTTAATAAGTCCATCACACAGTCTCCAGCTTTGTCACACGTGAATCAAAGTTCGACATTGTCACATCAACTTCACCAAGCATTTGTGTGCAGAAAGATATGTCTTTCGCGAGGTTATTTAGTTTATCCACCACCACGTTCAACTCCTCTCGCATTATTTTACGTATGAGGGCTGGAAGCTCCAGCACGTTACACTCCTCACCCGCCATGTATCTTGCTCCCACTTGCTGAGACGCTTCTTCACCTTATTTCGGCTGTACTTTAGACTTCTTAGGAGACATAACACAGCATAGAGTCTTTATTGGTGGCAAACTTATATTTTGGTCACTCTTGCCGTAAGTTAAGCACCACACTGCACGATATTTAGACTAATTGTCAGAGCTCAGTGTCCTCACCGTCTACTCAACTCCGCGCATGCGTGCACACATAACTCCCTGTTTCATTGTAGAGGTCATCTCTCCCTGACTGATGCATTCCTTATACATATGAAATAAAGGCAATTTAATAAACTCCCAAAAGTGAAGATAGAATTCTACTGAAAGCCCGTCAATACCAGGGGATTTACCTATTTTCATTGAGTGCAGAGCTTGATTAATTTCCTCTATTGACAAATCAGCGTCACAAATTCGACTAAACTCACGATCAATAATTGGTATAGGGTGTTTAATTGTATTAATAAATTTCTCACAGCTGTCATAGTTAAATTCAGATGTATAAAGATTGCTGTAAAATTTGCTAACAAATTCTGATATTTCTTTAGGGTCTTTAGAGGTAACTCCATCGATGTTAAGCGCTGAAAGAGCTTTCCTCTGACCGTTTCTTTTTTCCAGGGCAAAAAAATAGTTAGAATTCTTCTCCCCCTCCTCAAGCCATTTCGCTCGAGATCTAATATATGCACCTTTGGCCATCTCTAAATAAGCTCTGTCGAATTCCAGATTTAATTTTTTTTATTTCCATATCTTCTTCTTCTGTAATCTTATCTTTAGCTAGTAAAACATTAAGTCTATTAACCAACTCTGAATCGGTTTTATGTTTAATATTTTTAAGTTCCTTACTTCTTTTAACTGCAATATATCTAGCTTTATATTTAAAGAACTCCCAGTTTTTTTTATAATCTCTGGTTGATCCGGTAAATAATTCTTTGGTAAGATTGATGATACTATTATTAAATTGTTTGTCTTGTAACAAGGTATTATTAAGTTTCCAATAGCCCCTCATTCTCGGGTTATTATTGATGTCACTCAATTTTATTGCAACTAATTTATGATCTGATAAGGGGGCAGTGACATGAGAAACATCTTTTACATATTTAAGGATAGAAGATGAAATTAGAAAAAAGTCAATCCTAGATCTAAGAGATAAACTTCTATTGGACCAGGTAAAATCTTTTGTAGAAGGATTAAAGAACCGCCATGCATCAGTAAGAGAGAGATCGGAGCACAGGGAAAAAATTAGATCATTATTCATCCTGCTATCAAGTCTAGGGGGGTATCTATCCAGGTGATCGTCCATACATTCATTAATCTCCCCCCAAAATAAAATAAACATTATTATATTTTTTGTGTAACTTTTTAAGCTTGTCCACTAGATGAGAGAACATTACTCTATTGGATGCACGAGAGTTGTGTCCATATACACAACAAGCTATAAAGGTGGCGTTATCTTGTTTAATTACAGCACAAACCCATCTGCCTTCATCAGAACATACAGTTTCTAATACAGTCCCTTTAAATCTATGTAACATTATAGCAGTCCCAGCCGAGTGGCTGCTGCCATGGCTAAAGAAAATTGAGCTTCCCCATTGCGTTCTCCAAAATTTAACATCTGTTTCCCCTGAATGAATTTCTTGAAGAAAGATAAGATCAGCTGCACTTCTTTTACAAAACAAAAAAATTGCTTTTCTTTTCAGATTGTCCCGCAAACCTCTAACATTTAAAGTTACAACCGACAAGGAGTTAAACGAATACTCCATAACAAGAACCCCTAAACAAAATGAGAAAAAACAACAAAAAAGTTACTTTCTTTAGACTAGCTACCAGAATGTAAAGGGAGAGGTGGATAATAACCAAAGCACATGTTATCGAGGTGATAAACAAATAAGGAGATTAATAGTAAAGGTAACAATAATTAAAGAAGAACAAAAATAGTTCCTATTTGTGCACAACTTAAAAGTTTTTGCACAGTTTATATTGTTAGTCGTCAAGTTTCATCTTTTCGATTTTTGCATGAGAAAAGTAACCAGTGCAAGCAGCAGCTTGGCTTACACGACATCAGCATAGAAGATTTGTTTCCCATCAATCAAAGCAAATGAGTTGGGAAAGGTTGCCTTCTTGCCCTCCTCCCTTGCCTTCTTCACAAGAGGCCACAGCTTATCCCGCGCTGCTCTATCTTCAGGAGACAGCGGCTCCGAGAGACGCAGTTTATTGTCAGTTAGAAACTTGCAACCTTTAGCAGCACTCCAAATGATGTCACGAATGCGGCGCTGTGAGAAGAGAATTATGATCGATCTGGTCTTTCCATCCGTCCGCTTCGGACCCAGACGATGAACGACATCGACACTGTCCTGTAGCCCGTCTCCGACTCCAGGAGCAATCTTCCCTAAGATGTTGAGGACCACACTTCGGACATCCTCATTGTCTTTTTCCGCAACGCCGTGCAACTTTAGAAACCATCGCCAACTGTAACGTCTACACTCCTGTACACTTGCTTTCAGTTAGTGGTGCAACGGATCATCATCGATCCGTGATCCGTTCGGATCAATATCTTCGGTTCGGCACTCACGTGATCCGCGGATTGATTGATGAAAAAAAAGTTGTGCGCATGTTCAGTCCACACACAGCGTGGTCATGGCGAGCGTTATGAACCGCAGAGAGCGTGACGCCTCATTCGCGCCGCAAAACCTCCAGACGTGCGTAAACGCGTCTTTACATTGACTTCACATTGAAATCACTCGCGCCAGACGCTCTATTCGCGTTTGGTGTGAACGCAGCATGGGTGACGGCGAGAGAGAGAGAGAAAGAGTGCCTGCGAGTGCGAGCGAGCAAGGTAATACGTTGTCAAATATGTTTAAACTTAAATGAACTACACAAGTAGTTATGTCTCTTTGTATTAATTTGTCCTGTTATTGACATAGGCCTAATGCGCGTCATTGACAAAATGCGCAACCAGATGTTCGAATAATTCGAATATGTGTTTTTTAGAGGGAATATTCGAACGTCATTTTTGAGCAATTTTGACAGCCCTATATGACAATGGAAACACATAAAGCATTGGTCCATGTTTAAAGGAAGGAGATGTTGCACTTTAAGTTGCACTTTTTATGTTGCACTTTAAGTTGTTTTTCATTAATTATGTTAAAAAGAAGATATTATGCCTTGTGCACTTTAAGTTGATTTTATATATTTTAATTTAACAATTTAAAAGTGTTAATAAAAAAATAAAATAAAATTTTGCTGATCCGAAAAATGATCCGATCCGTGACTCTGATCCGAGAAACGATCCGAACCGTGAGTTTTTTGATCCGTTGCACCCCTACTTTCAGTGATTTGTTTTCCTTTCTCAGAGCGTGGACTTCAGATTCCATATGATCGAGAGCCTCTTTATGCACGCCAACATCCAAAATAAGCTGTTGTACCGTCGCTGTTAGACTTTTGACTTGTTTGGAAGTTGCCTCGGTGGTAGTTTCAATCGCCGAAATCTTCTGGAACGTTTTGTCTAATTTAGAATCAAGCTCACGAATAGCCGCCAAGACATTCTCATTCCCGTTTCCACTAACGTTAGATTCTGCGCGTTTAGTTTTTTTAGCAGCTGGCCTCTGAGGAGTATCCGAGAGGGATGTGACAACAACCTCATTGTCGAAATTTGGACATGTCAAACCACTGTGATTCGGTATCTTTCTTAAGTTTAAATCCAGCACTACTCGAGGCTGATGCTGAATTCTCAAATTGATCAGTTGAGCCAGATGCGTCGGAAGACATGGTGTCAAGCCAAACTTGTTTAACTTTCTTCTTGCCTCTTTTTCCCATGCATAAAGATGTCAAATCAGAATCATATAACGTTTTCACGTATTTTTTCACGTTATCACCAGTCCGATTAATAGGTTATATCACCACTTCACCTTTATTTCCCTGAAGAGCAAAGAAACACTACCACCTACACCGCCGCCATCTTGGCCTCACAAATCTATATTAAATAAAGCAGCACCATTAAAAGCTTCAACCGCCATCTTCTATTGCATCAGCTGCAATACAGCCTTGCACTACAGCGTCCCAATGGTTAAACCGCGTTATTGCAGGCGTTATTAGTTGAAAATATCTGTCGACAATATCTGTTTTGACGTTTATCGATAATGTCGACTACATTTTTCAGCCCTAGGGAGACGAGTGAAGAGCTGTGCCTTATTTCTAACGTTACCTATATTTCACGACGAGTGTTCCACACAGTGTTAGAGCGAACACTAACAAATATTACTGGATTTCGTTCCTTAAAAGGCAACTGAGAGCTTTAATTCACTACAAATTTAATTAATTGCGTTTGACACCCATATTTGGCCGAAAATAATACCACGCAGATCAATCATTTCACAACATGATAAACGTAACGTTACCACAGTTCAGAACCACGACTATCACAGAACCACGGTCAACGAAAGAATATTCAAATTAAAATCATAACAATTAGTTTTAGTCCAGTGATCTTCCTGATAGGCCAATTTAACGTTACTGGTAGAACACTCTAGAAATTCAACAGTTAACCTTGTAAAATGGCCTGTGCTTCGCGCGCGCAAAACTTTAGGCTTTGTCGAGTGTGCTCAGAAAGAAAATGCCTGTGAACGTGCATAAAAACAATTACAGTGCGTGAGACGTGATGATAGACAAAACTAAGCTTAATCGAGGCTTTACTACCTTTACATCATTTATAAAGTGGCATGACATTGGCAAAAATCAAAATACAAAAATCAGACGTCAGAGCTCGTTGGCTGTCTAATGTTAATTATTCATTATTACAGTGATTTGTGATCGAATAATAGATTAAACTAATAAACTCTATACATTGAAATCAATTTACAGTCTGATTTATCTGTATTACTATCAAGTTAAAGTATTAGACTTACCCCACGCTTGACTCTTCCACAAGTAAAATGGCGTTCGCATGTGGTCTGGACTCTGGTTCAGTCAAAAACGACGGTTGCACGTAAACGGAGGTGTGGCTTGGTTAACTCTAAAAGAGAGTTATGTTTGCAACAACGCAAAATGACACCAACTCTTATTTAAAACGGACACTTCTGGTGTTAAACCCAATCTGTTTAGTGTTGATTCAACACTTTATTTTAACACTTTATTGTAACACTGGAAAATCAACACCGGTCAATTTACTGTGATGTTGACAATTTTACATTGTACAGGTTATCACTTGGTTTTCTCTATCTCTTGAAACAATTCACAGAAGAGTATGTTGTCTGGAAAGAAATCAAGCATCACTGGCAAAGGCTCAAAAGAGACCATGCCTTTCTTAAAAATCTTTTAAAATAGGTTGCTGTTGATATAACTGTTTTTGTTCAGTACTTCGCTTATATTATGTGCTGCAATATTATATATATATAATACTTCAATGTGTATATTATATAATGTACTGACTGCTGCTTTGTAAATGTAAGGAACAGGCAACTCTGGCCCTTTGCATTCTACTTTTTGAGGTTAATTAAGAGTTAACCTCCAACCCTAATCGAGCACATCTGAAAATTTGAACCAAAGTCTTCAGGTTTACTTATAGACAATAGGCAGGAGGGTTTGAGGTTGGAGCTAAATCTGCAGGACAGTGGACGCTGAGGGCCAGAGTAAACCATCACTGCTTTAAATAACGCAGAACATAAGCTGACCCGACTGTCCATTAAACAACTTCATTTGAATGGTTTGTGTTTTTTGTTTTACTTTCAGACCAGCACTGGAGAACGCCTGACAATGGGATGTTGAGACTTCTTCCTCTGGTTGAGAAAAAGCTACACCACATCAGTGATCACATCTTCTGTTCTTCAACTGAACAAACTGTTTAGACGAGGTAGAAGAACACGAACATGATAGAGACGTACAGGGAAGAGCAAGAAACCAGTTTAGCTGTGATAATGAATCATTATTTTCCAACACAATATCAAATCTGTTTTCTGTAGGTGACTGAATATGATTCTCTGGCACTCGTGTTGAGGCTTCAGCAGCTGTGAATGGATTCATATGATGTTAACGTATTTTTGAAGACACATTTTTATTTATCTTGAATCTCATTTTTCTTTATGCTACTTTATCAACTTTATGCTTTGCCCTCCAATAAAGTGTTGTTTAATAAAGTATGGTGCCTATTGTGTATTGAAAGTGGTGTTTGGTACAGTAAATATACATTTTTATTTGAGAAATTTTTATTTCTTATTTCTTTAGTTTAATTAATTTAAAAATAACTACATATAATTAAAAATAATAATAATTACAACTGGCCTGTTGGAGAATGCTTTTACTTCTACAAAAAGGGCAGATTAGGTACCTAGTCTTATTATTTTTTATTTCATAAATTAATCAGATGATTTAGATTAATTCACAAATAACACACACGTAAATGCGGTGGACAAAAAATAAATAGGGGTGCACTATCTAAGCTTTCACATTGCCTTTTAAGTCTAGTAATTTACATAATCATAGCAGACGCTTTTGTCCAAAGCAGCTTTAAAAGTGAGGAAAACAACGAAACAGTTATAAAGATAAAATAATAGGCTACTTAGATACGTTTCAACCGTTTTTAGAAACACACACACACACAGTGTGAGCAATGTTCTTATTAGGTGTTTTTACGCGTTTGTCACAGAAACGATAAATATTTAATCAATCACGACAAATATTAGAGAAAAATACAATATGATGTATGCCAGCATCTTGCGCATCAAAACAAACTTGTCCTTCCTCCATCACGGTTGAACTCGCACTAGATCCAGCAAGGGTGAGCTAGAACTCTAGCTCCTCCCATTTGACGCTGCAGCGAATCCCCGCTCACTAAATTTAGCAAGGTGGAGCTGGAGCTCCAGAAAAGGGGGAGCTCGAGCTCTAGCTCCTCCCATTTGGCTCTGCATCGAGCACCATCTCACCCGCCTATTACGTCTCGTCTTTCCATTGGACTGGTTATACACGTGCTTCACGACGCAATCACGCAGGGCGTTCCCACCGCGTCTCGACGCAGCTCGAGTTCCCTTGAAAGGGAAGCTGATGTTTCGCCATGTAATCAGACAGTCGATTCCTAAGTTCCGATACAAAATAGTAGTAAGTATTTCACAGAAACTTTTATAAAACCGTAGACAGGAATGTGTGTACTAGCTACTTGATGGAAAAGATGGAGGAGTTTGTGAATCGGTTGGATATCTAGACTAAATATGGATCAAGGGGACTTTTTATGTCTTGAGGCCCTTTACAGGTGACGTCCACATTAATACTTTTTTTCTGAAAGGACGTGTTTGACATTTTTCATCCTGTAGTAAAGGAACAGGGTTTCTTTTGTGTATCGTGCTGTAAGTTAGGCTATGTGATGATTTTTCAAATTACTTTTTTGAGTGAACGCATCGATGTCATTATCTATTTACCTCCAACTCTCATGATCAGATCATTGATAAAGATGTTTAATTAAGTTTAATTACTTTAGTTTAGTGTTTGTTCGTCATTTACATCCAGTGTCAGTGGAGATCAGACTGTTTCAACTGTTCAGCTTCATCATGGATGACACACAAACATCCAGAGTTGAAGATTTTTCTCCAGTTTGCAGGTACTTTAAATTAATACATTAAATAATTTTATTAAATAACCCTTTATAGACCCATAATAAAAGAGATGTCTGTTTTAAATGAATTTCTTGAAAACAATGTCTAAACCCTCCTCAAGTGCTTTTCATCCAAACAGTATGAAGATCTTGCATATGATGATTATCATCAAAAACTAATTAAATCTGTTCTGTTATAGTTCAGTTCAGCAGGAGAGATCAGAACCAGCGCCCAGCTGTGTGTCTTTGAGGAGTGACGGGTCTATGGGTCATCCAATAGATTTTAAGAATGACAATACACAGGCTGATCTCAGGTAGGCTGCAACATTTCTTAAATAGTGCAGCAGATTAGTAAAAAAATCGTTCACTTTGGTATAGAAGCATGAAATTTGGCACAGATACTCTCTAAGGGCCACTATTTTGGAAAAAGGCGTTGGCCACTCAAAAATTCAATATGGCGGCCATTTTTCAAAATGGCCGCCATTGCTATTCAATGCTTATTATATCAATTATTCAAACAGTGATCCAAGCATAACATTTTATACAAATACTCTCTAAAGGACATGTTAATAGAAAAAGATGCTTGTCCCTCAAAAATTCAAGATGGCCGCCATTTTTAAAGATGGCCACCGTTCCTGTCGAATATTAATTATTTCAAGTGTTCAAATGGTGATGCAAGCATAAAATTAGGCAGAAATACTCTTCAAGGAACACTCTTTTGGAAAAAGGTATGTGCCACTCAAAAATTCAGGATGGACACAATTTTCAAGATGGCCACCATTTCTGTCAAATAGTCATAATGTCTGCTTTGTCTGCCTCCTCTCCTTTGACCTGTCCAGCTTAGTTAAACTTGCCAGGGATATAAAATCCCCACCGGCATAGGTCTCAGGTTCATTGGAGTACACAAGCCTCTCCACCACGGCAAGGTGTAGTCCACAGAGAGGAAGTGCCACTGTTAGAAAAAGGATACGCTGCTGGTACAGGTTGCACATACAGTGGGGAGAACAAGTATTTGATACACTGCTGATTTTGAAGGTTTTCCTACTTACAAAGCATGTAGAGGTCTGTAATTTTTATCATAGGTACACTGAAACTGTGAGAGACGGAATCTAAAATCCAGAAAATCACATTGTATGATTTTTAAATAATTAATTAGCATTTTATTGCATGACATAAGTATTTGATCACCTACCAACCAGTAAGAATTCCGGCTCTCACAGACCTGTTAGTTTTTCTTTAAGAAGCCCTCCTGTTCTCCACTCATTACCTGTATTAACTGCACCTGTTTGAACTTGTTACCTGTATAAAAGACACCTGTCCACACACTCAATCAAACAGACTCCAACCTCTCCACAATGGCCAAGACCAGAGAGCTGTGTAATGGGCTACAGGACAATAGGCAAGCAGCTTGGTGAGAAGGCAACAACTGTTGGCACAATTATTAGAAAATGGAAGAAGTTCAAGATGACAGTCAATCTCCCTCGGTCTGGGGCACCATGCAAGATCTCACCTCGTGGGGCATCAATGATCATGAGGAAGGTGAGGGATCAATCCAGAACTACACGGCAGGTCAATGACCTGAAGAGAGCTGGGACCACAGTCTCTAAGAAAACCATTAGTAACACACTACGCCATCATGGATTAAAATCCTACAGCGCACACAAGGTCCCCCTGCTCAAGCCAGTGCATGTCCAGGCCCATCTGAAGTTTGCCAATGACCATCTGGATGATCCAGAGGAGGAATGGGAGAAGGTCATGTGGTCTGATGAGACAAAAATAGAGCTTTTTGGTCTAAACTCCACTTGCCGTGTTTGGAGGAAGAAGGAGGATGAGTACAACCCCAAGAACACCATCCCAACCGTGAAGCATGGAGGTGGAAACATCATTCTTTGGGGATACTTTTCTGCAAAGGGGACAGGACGACTGCACCGTATTGAGGGGAGGATGGATGGGGCCATGTATCGCGAGATCTTGGCCAACAACCTCCTTCCCTCAGTAAGAGCATTGAAGATAGGTTGTGGCTGGGTCTTCCAGCATGACAACGACCTGAAACACACAGCCAAGGTAACTAAGGAGTGCCTCTGTAAGAAGCATCTCAAGGTCCTGGAGTGGCCTAGCCAGTCTCCAGACCTGAACCCAATAAAAAATCTTTGGAGGGAGCTGAAAGTCTGTATTGCCCAGCGACAGCCCCGAAACCTGAAGGATCTGGAGAAGGTCTGGAGGAGTGTGCCAAAATCCCTGCTTATGTCTTGCAATAAAATGCAAATTAATTACTTAAATCATACAATGTGATTTTCTGGATTTTTGTTTTAGATTCCGTCACTCACAGTTGAAGAATACATATGATAAAAATGACAGACTTCTACATGCTTTGTAAGTGGGAAAACCTACAAAATCAGCAGTGTATCAAATTCTTGTTCTCCCCACTGTATCTGCGAGACGGAAGGCGGAAGGACCATCAGAATTGAGACTGGTTTCAACAATATAGGTGACCAGTTCAGAAAGAGCCATAGGAAAGATGGCTGGTTGAATCGTTTCACTCTGTGACTCTTTCTCAAGCCTTCTGAGGTTTCTCTCTGTTGTAAAGATGAATGAGACGCAAATGATGGTATTTCAGCTCCTGTGCAATGGCATCAGCACCACTTAGTTGAGACAATAATTTAGCATCATTCAGTGTTTGTGCACATTCATGTAGTCTGTCATTCAGTTGCAGTGTCATTACCTGACGTAGGTCAGATTCAGGAGATATGTTATCACAAAGAAAGCAAACCTGATCATGGTCAGATCCTGATCCATGATCCTGATCAGACTTTTCTGCATCATGGTTCTGCGATGCTTTGTTTGGCCTTCATCTATCTCACTACATTGAGCATCGGATTGTTGCTTCTGGGCACGAAGTAACTTTGTGTTGTTGAACCGAAGTCGACAATTGTAGTGATACTTCGCTTGGTTCCTTCTCAAAGCTTCTATACCACCACCTTCATCCAGTCGTTCCAGGTCCAGGGTCATTGGCATTTTGTTCATCTTGTGTAAGAGTGGAATGTTGGTGGCAATCATTTTATAGCCATCATGTTGAGAAACATGATGGGTAGGTGGTGATTGGAGGGGTTCCTTTGTGTCTGTCTGACAAAGACAACATTTCTTCCAATCAGTTGGCCTCTTGGCTGACATGGGATTTTCATTTGCCATTTTGGGGGTTTGTTGTCTGATTAAGGCCGAGGGGTTATCCTTTTACCACCTCAATCATAGACATAGTACACATTCAGGTATGGGATACAACTAGGTACGGGTCACCTACACCTAGCCCGATCATTCATCCAGTGCCATTTAAGTCCCGTGTGATCTGTACACCTTCCAGGTAAGCATACATGAACAAGTCATGTATTTCCCCGCTTACCCTTGGCTCGGCTCTCCCGCGCTGGCACAACCTGTCAATTCAGGTGCGGCTATCTAACTACATCTATTACTAGCTAATTGATGAGGGGCTGGTAGACAGCATTTGGGACACTAAACTTAGCTATACTATTACTACTAGTCAAGAACTACAGTGTAAGTAAAACTAGATCAGCTGACACTAAACCCCATGCTGAGTTCCACAGCAGTTAAGTCACCAGTGTGCCCTGGTTGTGTAATGACGTTCACTCTATTAAACAAAACCTTCCTTAACACATTAAATTGAGCTCTGACAGAAATGGTGGCCATCTTGAAAATGGTCACCATCTTGAATTTGAGCGGCACACACCTTTTTCCATGATAATGTTCCTTGAAGAATATTTGTACCAAATTTCATGATAGCAGCACCATTTGAAAAAAAGATGTAAGGATTCAAGAGAAATGGCGGCCATCTTGAAAACTGGTAGCCATCTTGAATTTTTGAGGGACAAGCACCGTTTTCCAAAAAAACATTCTGAAGAGAGTATTTTCACAAAATGTTATGCCTACATCACTGTTTTAACAATTGACATAATGAGCATTTTACAGAAATAGCGGCCATCTTGAAAAAATGGCCGCCATGTTGAATTTTTCGGTGGCCAACGCCTTTTTCCCAAAAAGTGACCCTTAGAGAGTATCTGTGCCAAATTTCATGCTTCTATACCAATTTGAACGATTCTCTTGAAATATGCCATTAATCTGCTGCACTAAAAGACAGTGTTTTGTATTTTGTATTTATGATATTCATAATAGACATTGTCTTCACCTGATGCAAGAGAGACATATCTATGAGTGTTCCAATTTCATGGCTTGGAATCAGATAAATAGCATTTTATTGAAAGAGATGCTTATATTATTTGAAATACCCAACTTTAGTGGTCATTTTAAATGTAGTCCTTTTTGTTGGTACCTGGGCGATGTGGAATTGCAGGTAATGTGCAGCAGTGCTGCTGTGGCCTTACATGTATATTCAGAGCTCAAAAAAATACCCTATTCTATATTCTGACCTCAAACCCATTATAACCTCCTCCAAAATGACTCCTCCAAAAATGACCAACAGATGGTATCAATGTAATACAATTAAAGGGGTCATATGACGGTTCTAAAAATAACATTATTTGGTGTAATGCAATGTGTTTATGCGGTTTTAGGTTAAAAAACAAACATACTCATTATTCTACACATACTGTACATTATTGTTGCTTCTCTATGCCCCGCCTTTCTGAAATGCGTTGATTTTTACAAAGCTCATCGTTCTGAAAAGCGTGGCGTGCTCTGATTGGCCAGCTAGCCAGTACATTGTGATTGGCCCGATAACCTTAAAGGGGTGGTATAATGCTCTTTTCACAAGATGTAAAATAAGTCTTTGATGTCCCCAGTTTGTGTATGTGAAGTTTTAGCTCAAAATACCCCACAGATATTTTATATCCTTTTACCTCACACAGACATGCACTGAAAATGTCAATGTTTATGTTCAAACCAGAGTCAGACAATAATGGAGAGACTCAAGAAGTGACAACATGTAGAATGCAACAGTACATTTCTGAATGGTTAGTTGATGAATTTAGGTAGCTTATGTGTTATCTTCTATTCATTGATTAGCATTTTTTAAGGACTTCGTCTTCAACATTACACACTAACTAAAGTTAAAAAAGTGAAATCATAATCAACCACCCCTTCAAGCGTGTGACGGAAATGTCTCGCCCCTTACCATATTTGGAACATCAGCTCCAGAAGCAATAAAGGCATGTGATCATGTCAGAACTACCTTATCAATTCGAGATCGATTCTGATCCGGAAAATGCAGATGTCCAAGATGAGCGATCATCTTTGCATGGCGGCGCTGGCGGCAACAATAATACAGCGAGAACAAAAGTTACGACATTGTTTCTACTCAGACAATTCATGGGACCATATCATCTGAACATATTTCCAAATGAAATAACCTTTTATAGGCCCATAATAAAAGAGATGTCTGTTTTAAATGAATTTCTTGAAAACAATGTCTAAACCCTCCTCAAGTGCTTTTCATCCAAACAGTATGAAGATCTTGCATATGGTGATTATCATCAAAAACTAATTAAATCTGTTCTGTTATAGTTCAGTTCAGCAGGAGAGATCAGAACCAGCGCCCAGCTGTGTGTCTTTGAGGAGTGACGGCTCTATGGGTCATCTAATACATTTTAAGAATGACGATACACAGACTGATCTCAGGTAGGCTATAACATTTCTAAAGACATTTAAATATTTGAATGAAAGAGATTTTTGAATAGTCAGTAGCAAATTCTTAAAATATAAAAAAAACATACTTACAGGCTGTGTGTGAGTCAGAAGCGCCAGAATGTACAAGCAAATATGGAATTGCCCCACTTTTTAGAATCAGCTTTGTGCACGGCCTGCCTTGTACTCTCGCAGGGTCTGGAAACAGTCCTCTGAAAATTGCGCATCACACAGTCGAATATTTTATTTGTACTGTTCTGGAACAGTTGTAAATAAAGTTTAAGCATTGTTTTCTAATTGTGTCCTCTTTTGGAAGGCCAAACTCATTTAGTTTGGCTTTCGCAGCGAAAAACACAGTGTCTCCACGACATGGCGGCGCTGGCGGCAACAATAATACAGCGAGAACAAAAGTTACGCCTTCTTTCTTTGCGTATACATTTATTTATGAAACTCTGTCCCCACACACTGACCTAGATTTGTTGGGGCGTGTTTGAAAGAAGAGTTTTAGGAAGGCGTGGCTGAGCCTTTATAACTTTTATAAAGAATATCTCTTAAGGTTTTACACTTTGAGCTTTGTAACTCTGCAGATCTTATACTTGCACTAACAGCTACATAACACACTAAAGAAAAAGGAAAACAAGAAATCGCATCATATGACCTTTAAACTTTATGAAATTAATCCTGTTGTTGATAGAAAACATTGTTTCTACTCTGATAATCACTGGGACCAAATCATCTGCACATATTGCCAAATAGGCACAAGGTTTTGTTATCAGTTGAAGATCCTCCTTTATGCCTCTTATGACAGAGTCCACTATCTTTAAAGCAGATTTTAAAGGAATGCGATGGTTTTAACTCTTCTAGGACTCTGTTTTTATTCTGTTGATTCGTATTAATAGATTTTTTTTTTATTAAGTGAGGCTGAATTAGTTTAAAAACATTTGTAAATTTAGTTTTTAGTTTATTTCTCTTTTTATATTTTGCTACTTTTATTCTCACCATTAAAATAGCTCTGACAACTGACATGATGTTAAATTATAAGCAATCAATCAATAATATATTATTTTAATATAATATTTACAATATATAAAAAGCTTTCTCAAGCTAACACAAAGTTTGTCTTGACAAACGTTTTTTTTATATAGTTTTTGTTTTTAGTATTATTACAGTTGTGGCCTTGAGCAGTTGATTTATTAATAAGTGCATTTACTTATTATCTGTTTTAGGAGGTTGACAGTGAATTATTAAGGTAATATAAAACAAATCCACCAATATGTCTGATTCTTCATGATGTTTAAGGTCAATCCCACCATAAAGATCAACAGTAACAAAACCCGCCTGTAAGAAGAATGACCAGCCTATGAATCAACTTCAGGACTTTAATGAAAGCAGGGATGCTAGTGTCAGGTAAAGTAAACAAACAGGTAAACAAATACAACATTTTACTCTATATATTTAACTTATGTAATACCATGTTATTTAAATTTTACAGCCATGAAGTCCTGAACACATTTAGATCAAAACTGATGGAGAAGTTTAAGTGTCTGAATGAGGGAACAGCAAAGCAGGGAAACCCAACACTCCTGAATGAGATCTACACAGAGCTCTACATCACAGAGGGTGAGTGTGGAGAGATCTGTATCGAAAATGAGGTGAGACAGATTGAGACACAATCCAGGAGAGCAGCAACAGAGGACAAATTTTGGCTCCTGTTTTGTTCTCATTATATATGCTTCCTTTGGGGTCTATCTTTACCAAGCACAAGCTGTCATTTCATTTGTATGCTGATGACACCCAAATTTATTTGCCCCTGAAGCACAACGACAAAACAGCTTTGAGATCCTTAGCTGCATGTCTGGCTGATATTAAGTCTTGGCTTTCTTCAAATTTTTTGCACCTTAATGAGAGCAAAACAGAGGTTATGGTTTTTGAGCCTTCAGGCACCTTTAATTATGATTAGGGAGACTTAGTTTGTTATGAAAGACCCTCTACAAAAAATGTGGGTGTCATTTTTGAATCCTCACTCAAATTTGACAAACAGATAAACTCTGTAGTTAGATCTTGTTTTTTCCAACTACGATTGTTATCTAAAACCAAGAGTTTTTTAACCTTTTCTGAGTTTGAGAGAGTGATCCATGCATTTGTGTCATCTCGGCTGGATTATTGTAATTCTCTCTATGTTGGAATTAGTCAATCTAATATAAATCGACTTCAGATGGTTCAGAACGCAGCTGCCAGACTTTTGACTGGTACTCGCAAGTTCGAACATATTACCCCTGTACTGCGCTCTTTGCACTGGTTGCCGGTCCACTACAGAATTGATTTTAAAATTTTACTTTTTGTTTTTAAAGCTTTGAATGGTTCAGCCCCTACTTATCTTTGCGACCTTGTGAACCCAAAAACCTCTGTTAGATCTCTGAGATCATCTGAACAAAAATTACTGATGGTCCCTAGATCTAGATTAAAGCTGCGAGGTGACCGGGCTTTTTCTGTTGTTGGGCCAAAGTTGTGGAACAGTCTCCCGGTCTCCCTCAGATCAGTTTCATCAGAAGCGGAATTTAAATCTAAGCTAAAAACATACCTTTTTTCTCAGGCATATAACTGTTCCTAGACTTTTTAGACCATTTATCAGTGTTCTGATTTACTCATTCTCTCTTTTTTTTTGCATTGCGGTCTTTATTATATTTATGTATGTATGTATGTATGTATGTGTTATGCATGTTTTTGTGTATAGGTGTGTACTGTGTGTATATGCGCATGTATGTATATTTGTGCATGTGTACATGTATATGTGTATATATGCATATGTGTATATCACTTATTTTATACAGGGTTTCCGCGGAGTCATAAAAAGTCATAAAACGTCTTAAATTTAATAATCAGAATTTTAGGCCATAAAAAGTCATAAAAACGTCCGGATTTTCCATACAAGGTCATAAATTTCATTTAGCCACGTCTTAAATTGATATGCTCGTTCATTCGTTGGTTCTACAATTGCTTTTTCCCCCTGAAAATGCGCTGGCGGCATAATGTTAAATGCACAGGTTAAATGCGCCAAAAGCGGAACGCTCATTTGAAACGCGCGCCACACGAACCATTTACCCGCTCGGCTCCAAGTCCAAACGGCAGCGCAGCGCGAGCTCAATAGAACTGATGCGTTTACTCTGATCGGTCTCGGTCACAAGATCCAGTGAGAAGTGCTTGAATTCAGCGAAGAACACACTGTCTCAGTGATTTAAACCAGTTTAAAGGCAGATTAAACAGCGCTGACCAACAGGAGAAACTCTGCACAACGATACAGTCTGAAGGCTTTTCGGTCTGCAATCTCCCATCATTTATCATGGATTTACTGTAACGTTAGCCTAGTAATATTAACTGCACCATGTGGGATATACATATTGAATTGTATTATATTATTAGTGCTGATAATGTATTAAAGGACTAATGGAATATTTACAGTATTTAATAATGTATTTAGGCTACTGTTTTTCATACATTTCCTGAAGATACGTGCCATCAAAGTTAGGCAACACAAACCTGGTTCAAGACTTGGCCCCTATTAGCACATGCAGAAACTAAGTAATTATTTTCCCAATAAAGATATTTATTTTGTTAAGGACAAATGACAAATGTCCTACCTCAGATTTGTGAAATGTTCACCTGTTTTAGCAAGTGTTTGTCATTATATTTTCTGACAATAAAGAGTAAAGTTAGTTTAAAACCACAATTAAAGCTCTGGTTTCTACAACTTTCACTTAGAAGCAACAGTCTGCCTTTAAACTTGAAAGAAATAAAGATTTGACATTTATCGTGATAATTATCGATATTGACTAATATAAAACAATTATCGTGATAATTGTTTTTGGCCATATTGCCCAGCCCTAACTGAAATCTCCCGGTCTATCACAATGGGAAAGTGTACATTTAACGAGCCATGGCTCAAAGATGGTGTGTTTAGTAGTTGGCTCAAGCCTGTTGCAAATAATCAGTATCAAGCATATTGCACACTGGGTAAGAAGGCGTTGGAGCTGTCTTTAGGCATTTAAATAATACATCTTGTTACTTTCAATGAAAGTCAATAAAAAAAATAAACTTTTGAAAGGAATTTTAATGATTTTTCGTAATTCGTGTAGGTCATAAATTTCAATCATAATGGTCATAAAAAGGTCTTAAAAAGTCTTAAATTTGACTGACCAAACCCTGCAGAAACCCTGTTTATACCTTTTTAGTATGATATTGTACAGCACAGTGGTCAACTATTGTTGTTTTTACTGTGCTTTATAAATAAATTTTGATTTGATTTGATTTGACAAACCCATCAAATGCAATGACATCTTTAAACCTTTACCTGGACAAAACAAACCCATCACAACTGTGCTGACAAAGGGAGTCGCTGGCATTGGAAAAACAGTCTCTGTGCAGAAGTTCATCCTAGACTGGGCTGAAGGCAAAGTGAATCAGGACATCCAGCTCATATTTCCACTACCTTTCAGAGAGATCAATTTGATGAAGGACAAAACACTCAGTCTTTCAGATCTTCTTCATGTGTTTTTCCCTGAAACAAAAGAAATGGAAATATCCAGTGACAAATATAAAGTGTTGTTCATCTTTGATGGTCTGGATGAGTGTCGTCTGTCTCTGGATTTTCAGAGTGATGTGAGGTTTTGTGATGTAAGTGAATCAGCCTCAGTGGACGTACTGCTGACGAACCTCATTGTGGGGAATCTGCTTCCCTCTGCTCTGATCTGGATCACCTCTAGACCAGCAGCAGCCGATCTCGTCCCCTCTGAGTGTGTCCATCGAGTGACAGAGGTACGAGGCTTCAATGAGCCACAGAAGGAGGAATACTTCAGGAAGAGAATCAGTGATCAGAGTCTGGCCAATACAATCATCTCACACCTGAAGTCATCAAGGAGCCTCTACATCATGTGCCACATCCCAGTGTTCTGCTGGATCTCAGCCACTGTTCTAGAGAAGATGTTGAGTGAAGCAGAGAGTGGAGAGATTCCCAAGACTCTCACTCAAATGTACACACACTTCCTGATCCTTCAGTCCAACATCAAACAGGAGAAAGACTATGAGAAGAACCTGACAGATGAAGACATGATCCTCAAACTGGGAAAAGTGGCTTTTCAGCAGCTTGTGAAAGGCAATGTGATCTTCTATGAGAAAGACCTGAGAGAGTGTGACATTGATGTGACAGAAGCATCAGTGTACTCAGGATTGTGCACTCAGATCTTCAGAGAGGAGTCAGGCCTGTATCAGGCGAAAGTCTTCTGCTTTGTTCATCTGAGTGTTCAGGAACATCTAGCAGCTTTATATGTGCACCTCTGCTTCACAAACAACAACAGGAATGTATTTGACCCAGTCTCTGAACCAGATAAGTTGTTTGTATTAAAGGACTGGTTTCAAGTTAAGTTTAAACATGTTTCATTTTCTGAGCTCCATGAGAGAGCCGTGAATGAGGCTCTACAGAGTAAAAATGGGCATCTGGACCTTTTCCTGCGCTTCCTTCTGGGGTTGTCAGTGGAGTCTCATCAGATTCTCCTTCAGGGACTAATGACACTGAGAAGAAGAATAAAGTCTGACAGCAATGAGAAAACAGTTGAGTACATCAAGGAGAAGATCAGGACCATTGACTCTCCAGAGAAATCCATCAATCTGTTCCACTGTCTGAATGAACTGGGCGACCAGTCACTAGTCGAGGAAATACAACAGTATCTGAAATCTGGAACAATAAGTGAAGCCAGACTCTCTTCATCTCAGTGGTCAGCTGTAGTTTTTGTGTTGTTGACATCAGAGAAGAGTCTGGAGAAGTTTGATATTAATACATTTGTTGGAGAAAACAATAAAGCTGAAAAACTGAAGGTTCTTCAGAAGCTGCTGCCCGTGATTAAAGTTCAGTAAGTATCAGTGAAAACTATCACTTTACTGTTAAAACAAAAGAAAATAAAAAGCTCATAAATCTAAGAAACATACAAACATTTATTGTATCAGTAATAGGAGCAATATGGCAGCATACTTGATTTTATTGTTTTTCTGATTTTTTTAAATCTATTTTATTGATGTGAATAATGACGGGGAGATGTGATTGGGAAACAATACAAGCTGACTCAAACTTGTGTTAAAGCACCTGACACCCAATGTCTTCAACATGAGGATTCATTTAAAACAAACAAGTTTAATGTTACAAATGATTTATAAAGTAGTTTTCCTGGCAACAACGGACAAAAAATTTAATATTCATATAGCATGTTTATTGGTTATTCACCTGCAAGGGAGGCCAAGAATTCTAGCCCAAGAATGCGGTCTTACATTTAGAGCAAAGCGAGGAGTTAGTTGGTTTAATTTTATGTTGTATATGTCGTGTCTGTTCAGAATCTTGTTCTTTTGCACACTGAGAGTTTGTTATCCTGAGTCCATGTCCCATTTGTCTTTTATTCACACTTAACTCTCTCCAATTGTAATCTGTGACACCATTACTTCAAGGTTCCTGAGTAATTTTGAGACAATGCCATCCATTGGTGACCAAGTGCAGTGTTTTCTTTACTCCATCTACAAATTGTCTACTTTTTCTCAATTTTCTATTGCTTTTTGTTTTCAGTTCATAGTGTTAACCAAGTATGATTTTCATCTCTCTACAGTTTGAGTGATTGTGGAGTCACAGAGAAAGATTGTGCTGCTCTGACTTCAGCTCTGATATCAAACCCCTCACAACTGAGAGAACTGGATCTGAATAATAGAAAACTGCGAAATCCGGGTGTGAAGCTTCTCTCTGTTGTACTGAAGGATCCTGACTGTAAACTGGAGAAACTCGGGTAAGATCATCTATGGTATATCATAGTCAGACATGTTATTGTCTTCTGTAAGACTAAATCAGGGTTCCACAAATCTGGCACTGGAGGGCCGCTGCCTTACTGAGTTTAGCTCAAACCCTGATAAAACTCTCCTTCCTGTAACTCTGAAGACATGGATTAGCTTGTTCAGGCGTCTTTAATTAGGGTTGGAGATAAACTCTGCAGGACAGCGGCACTTCAAAACCGGATTTGAGGAACCCTGGACTAAATGCTCTGATGTAAATTTTAGGGCTACACTGCAGAAAATAAATTTCTTTCTCAGTATTTTTGTTTTCTTTTCTTTTTTGTATTCTTAATTGAAGATAAATTTACTTGAGAAGCAAAATAACTTAAAATGTTAAGTCTTGTATACTGAAAAATTGCTTATGTATCTTGATTTAAGAATTTTTAGATATTAGATATTTAGACTACGTCTGGATCGGATTCAGAACGATGATCAAAACACAGATGGAGTAGATAAAGTCCAGCAACCCCCCCAAAGCTTCACAGTCCTATACCTCGTCCTGCGTCGACATTTCATTAAGTAACATTAGGCAGTTTTGATTTTACATTTGCGTCTGCTTACATACGTGACCCGTTCTGGCAAAATGAGTCGCAATGAGCAATTGTTCATGACTGAGCTACACCTGTTTGACTTTAATAGTCAAAGTCAATTTTGAAAAAAATCGAGTTAAAGTTTTCTGAAGGTTCCAAAACAAAATCATCTACCAACCATACCTTAAAATCTTGGGTAATAACACCACATTTGGCACACACCACCGAGTCAAAACCAAATATTTATAGGAACAATATATATTCAACTTTTTTCCCCCATGGTACCACAATTGTTTGATTAAAATTAATGAAAAAGACAGCCTATATATTCAGACCTACTGTACTGCACAGGTCTAATATAATGTTACACATCAGCTGTTTTTCCCCAACAGTTAACCAAATGTTCACTTAAAGGTATAGCGGAGGATCTTTCCAAATTTTAGATAAGACCCGCCCTCTCCACTTTTTGAAAAGTTTGATTGATTCACCAGAATGATTGACAATTAGGAGGACCAATAGTATAGGTTACCCACCAGGAAGTAAAACATCCTCCGCTATACCTTTAAGACATAGCAGATTATGTTTGCTTGAATACTCGCCAAGACAGATATTTTGAAACACTGTAATTCTGTGTAGGTATAAGAGTATATCGGGATCACGCGCTGTCTGAGGCGTCTTTGAGGCACGCTTCGGATGTGTCAGTCAATGTGAGTAAAATCACTTTGTTTAAATCAGTATGAGTTTGAAAATCACATTTCATTGGTTCAGACTCATGCCATCGAGAATTCGCTATTAATATTCACAAAGTTGGATTGCTACGTTTTAAAACAATACCAAACTTGTGCTGAGGGAAAGCACAGTCGTCGAGAAGCGAGCAGAGAAAACTGAATTTTTCATGGACAAAGGAAAACATACAAATAAAGATACTTTTAAATGTTTAATTGGTATTTTGACCCTTGGGATCACTAGATGAGGGCTTAATGAACTCATTTTTGTGAACACCTCAAATTCGACCATTTTGCCTGTAGCTCAGAATGATCCTGTACGCATTGACTCATTTTGCCAGCACGGGTCACATATGATATTGCATGTTTCTGCTTCTTCTTCGCCTGTGTTTTTATCAGGAGATTTAATACTTTTTCAAAAGTGAAAGATCTCAAACTAAACCGCCTTCAGTGATACATGTGTTAAATAGTTGTTGTTAAGTGTTAGCTTATTATATTTATGTTGAAATTTTATGGATTTAATTTTTACATTTTCCATAATCTGCCTGTAAATGTTTGTATCTCCCAGGATACGTTTCCCCTTTGGGAGTATAAATTAATTGGAAAAAAGAATGTTTGTTTGGCAATGCGTGTTACAACATTTTAATAACAATTTTAAAACATGTATTCTCTCATAACTTTAAACATTCTTTGTAAAATTCGGTCGAACAATGCCTGTTTATGAATATATTAGCCTACTGTATCATATTTAATATGCAAATTTCTAGGGCCTATGAATGATCAATATGACCAAAACTTTGCTGAGAAACATCGTGTACACAGTCTTCTTCATGCCTTCTGTCCTCTGATTGATAGTTTATACTTAAAAAACAAAAACAAAATTCAAGTAAAGTCCTTTTGCTCAGAAAGTTTTTATTTTTATAAATGTAAATGTAAGAAACATTTATTAGACTGAAGCAACTGGGGTTTATTGATAAACCATTTTTTTTATGTTAAAAATTGCATATATGATCCATAAAAGCCGTGTGTGTGTGTAATGTGATACTCAACAAAAAACAGATGCTAACTTGTATATGCATGCATGTGTTTTTTTTTTTTTACGTAATACTGTTTTTATTGCATTTTCTTAAACACTTACACAACAATGTACATCACATGTCTGTAACATCACATATAATGTACAAAAAAAAAAAAACAAAAAAAAAAAAACAAACAAACAAACACCGGGGCTCATATTACATGAAAAGTGCAATAGCACAACCAACATTGGATAATAAAGTATGTACTTTGGAAGACAGAGTTAACAGTACACTGCAATCAATAATAGCCACAGATAAGATAAATAAAATAAAATAGGATTAGTGCAAATTAAAATGTATTTTCAAATGAATATACTACCTAATCAAGCATTTTGTTCCTCCTCTATTATATTGTTCATATCCCCTTGCTCAATAAATAATAAAAAGGGACTCCAAATCCTCTTAAATTGGTCTTCTTTACCCTTAAGAATATATGTTATCTTTTCCACTGCAATGCATGAAGATATTTCTCTTAACCATTGAGTTATAGTAGGCCTTTCTATCTTTTTCCAATAAATGGCGATGAGCCGATTAGCATGTAGAATACACATATCTATCAATACTTGAGTTTCCTTTTTGATTTTCCAGTTATCTGGATGAATACCAATAATGAAAAGCCCAGGATCCAGTGGCAATCTCACTGAGACTATATGCCATATCATATTATTAATTTCTTTCCAAAACTCTTTTATTTGATCACATTCCCACATACAATGAATCAACGTGCCTTTTTCACTGTTACATTTAAAACAAGTATCTGGTATGTTGCTATGAATTTTATTTAGTTTTACCGGGGTTATATAAGTGCGCATAAGCCAATTGTACTGTAACAGTTTTAGTCTGCTGTTAACTGTCTGTGTTTGAGCTTTTGTACATGTTTGCTCCCATTTTTCCTTATCTATTTTTAATCCAAGGTCTTGTTCCCACATGGCTAATCTGGATGTAGATGACTCCTGAGAACCTAACAATAACATGTTGTATAAACAAGATATGTGTCCTCCACCAAGGCTTGGTTTAGATATACATTTCTCTAGATTAGTTAGCTCTGGTTCAGCCAGTCCTTGTCCCCGGGCAGTACGTATAAAATTCCTAATTTGCAAATATTTATAATAATGTTTTTTAGGGATTTTGAACTTATCAGTAATATCAGTAAATGACATTAGAACGCCATCTTTGTATAGATCTTTAACTTTCCACACACCATTCTGAGCCCAGAGTCGAAAGCCTAAATCCTTTCGACCAGGTATAAAATTATCATTCCCCCATATTGGGCTAAATACAGATAGAGACTCTTTTTCCTTTAGATGAATTCGTACTTTCCCCCAGACATTAATCATATTCAGTACTATTGGATTAAATGATATTGCACTCAAATTTTTCTGTAGTATTTTTATATTGGTTGAATAAAGATACAAGTTAAAAGGAATCTTCGATTTCACAAATAAATTTTCTATTTCTAGCCATTTAGGAGGAGCACTTGCCGAAAAATGAAACATTATCGCTCTTAACTGGGATGCCCAATAGTATGCTTGAATATTTGGGAGTTTCAATCCTCCCCTATCGTATGGTAGGTAAAGCAAAGATGTCCGGACTCTTGGGTGTTTATTATTCCAAATAAACTGGATAAATATTCTTCGTAGAATGGTGAAAAATGAAGTAGTGGGGGGCAAAGGGATATTTTGGAAATAATAAATTATTTTGGGTAGTGTATTCATTTTTAAAATATTAATGCGACCGATTAATGAGATTGGTAAACCTGACCATCTATCTATAGACTTAGTAATTGAATTTGTTAGGGCATTGTAGTTCAATGAGGTTATTTTTTCTATATCTGCCACAATCTGGAGTCCTAAGTATGTAAATGAATCTGTAACATTAAGATTGGAAGTTATGTATGATAATTTTGACTTTTCCTCTTGATTGAGAAATAAAATAGAGGATTTAGACTGATTTATCTTATAGCCAGAAAATTTCCCGAACCTTTTTATGAGATTGAGTAAAGCTGGAATAGATTGGCTGAGCTCTGTAAGAAATAATAAAACATCATCTGCATATAGGGATATGCAGTGTGTTATTGAGCCGATCCTAATTCCACTAATGTAGCTTTCATCCCGTACTGCAATAGCAAATGGTTCAATTACCAAGAGAAACAAAAGTGGTGACAGAGGACATCCCTGCCGGGTGCCTCTGTTTACTTTGAAAGGCCTTGAAATTATTCCATTGGTCAGAACCTCTGCTGTAGGGTGTGTATACAATAACTTAATCCATGAGCAAAATACTTCCCCAAAACCAAACCTTTGTAGAACCTCCCAGAGGAAAGGCCACTCCACCCTATCAAAGGCCTTCTCTGCATCTAAAGATAAAATTGCTGTATCTGGAGAATCCTTTTTATGATGTAAAATATGAAACAACATTCGTACATTGTGAAATCCCTGACGGCCTTTCACAAATCCGTTCTGATCACGGTCCACTATATTTGGTAAGACATTTTCTAGTCTTTTTGCCAATATCTTACTAAGTATCTTTGTATCAGAGTTTAGTAATGAAATTGGACGATAGGATTCACACTTTGTTTTTAATTTGTTGGGTTTAAGAAGGAGCATAATCAGTGCACCTCTTAAAGATGGAGGGAGTACACCTTGTTGGTATGACTCTTTAAACATATTTAAGATAGGAGAGGCTAATTTTTTCTTAAACTTCTTATAAAAATCTATAGGAATTCCGTCTGGTCCAGGAGTTCGACCACCTCTCAGATTCTCAATAGCACTTAAAACTACTTCTTCTGATAAATCTGTTTCAAGATTGTATTTTACCTCATTAGAAATCTTAGGAATTTTAATCTCATTTAAAAAAGTTTCTTGTTGTTTCCTATCTTCTGTATATTCTGAGCTGTATAAAGAGCTAAAAAAATCTTTAAACGCATTATTTATTTTAACAGGATCCGCCGTAATATCTCCCCCCTCTTCCTGAATAGAATTAATAGCACTTTCGGATTGTAACTGTTTGATTCTCCATGCTAAAAGTTTCCCTGGCTTTTCGCCTTGATCATAATAGCTTTGTTTCAGTTTCATCATACTGCTTGCCACTCTAGAGGCGGACATCTCTTCATACTGGGCTCTAAGAAATAATATTTCCTGATCAATTTTTGTATCATTAATTTGATTTTGAAATTGTCTTTTTTCTAGGTCTTTCAATTTAGAATCCAGAAGATTTAACTTTTGATTACATAATTTTGATTTTGTTTTAGTGTAACTAATTATCTGACCTCTAATAAAGGCTTTAAATGCTTCCCACCTAGTACTAGCTGATGTTTCTGAAGTATTCATATCGAAATATAGGTCAATCTGTTGTTCCATATATTCAATAAACTTTGAATTTCCTAGCCACTTTGGATGTAATCTCCAGTTTGGTGGGTCACTTCTTAAATTGGCATCCATGTATATCAGAGATATGGAAGCATGATCTGATAGTACCATACTATCATACCAACAGTCCTGAATCTTTGACAGGAGAGGTGCTGATATAAGAAAATAGTCAATTCTTGAGTGAGTCTTGTGCGTACTTGAGTAACATGAGAATTGGATATCTGTGGGCTTTTGGTTTCTCCATATATCAATTAAATTTAAGTCATTTATAAAAGATTTTAGTACTTTTCTTGTTTGATTGTGTGACCGATCGACTCCAGAAGATCGATCTTTACCCGGATCTAGGGTGCAGTTAAAGTCACCTCCCATTATATAGTGACCCTGAAGTGAGGAAATAGTTAAGAATAGGTTAGTAAAGAATGCAGCATTATCTATATTGGGACCGTATACGTTAATTAAGTTTAGTGTTTCTGACAAAAGGGTTCCCTTTATAATGACATACCTCCCCATAGTATCGTATTTTACCTCAGACATCTGAAATGGTATAGATTTATGAATCAAAATAATTACTCCTCGTGCTTGGCTACTATAAGATGCAGAAAAAACTTGTCCAGGCCATCTCCTTCTAACCCTTATTATATCTTCAGATCTTAGATGTGTTTCTTGAAGGAACACAATTTTGCACTGCAATTGTTTGAGTCGGAGCATGACCTGCTTGAGTTTTGTAATATTGTTAAGTCCCCTACAGTTCCAGGATGTAATTTTAAGCTTTACTTCTCTAGACATTGTTATTAATTATATATGCAATGCACCCTTTTCTTCTATTCAACACTTGAATGTCTCCAAAATACACCAGAATGAACATATTCGTAAAATTATAGACCAAAAATAAAAAGCAGCCCCTAGTTGAACAATTAGACATAGAAAAAGAAGAAAAAAAAATACAAATTAAACTAAATGAACACATTTCCCAGGTCGTTTCGACCACACTTATCCCCTGAATTTAACTTCACTAGAAACAACACGGGTCCACCGACTCTCTCTCCCTGAGGAACCGTTCTCCTTATGTCAACTCGCGCCAACACTTCCGTACTTAAGCTCTTTAGTATGTAGCTAACTATTTACACTGATAGGTTATGCAAAAAATAAAAAATAAAAATATAATAAAAATCAGTAAAAATAAAATAAAATACACAAATAAATAAATTATATTAAAGGATGGGGGGCAAAATATAAATTTCCCCACACAGGTCGGTGAACATTGTCCAACTGATTACGTTTGCACTCTTTCAGTCGCAACCCCATGCCCATGCAAAAATTAAATAAATAAATGAATGATTGACTAATAGTAAAACTAAAAATGATCAAAACAAGTGTATAAAGTGGGCATTATCAAAGTCTAAAGTCTCTGGCATTATATTTTTAATCCAGTTCATTACATCAGTGACTCACCCTATTTCTATTGGACTCTACTCTGGTGGATTGTCCAAAAAGGTTTCAACTTCTCCAGGGTTCTCAAAAGTATATAATGTTCCATTGAAAGACACCTGTAGCCGTGAGGGGAAGAGGAATCTGTAATCCAAACCTTTTGCTCTAAGCTTTTTCTTGACCTCGTTGTAGCGCTGGCGTTTCTTGCTGACCTCGGCTGAAAAATCAGGAAAGAGCATCACTCGCTTGCCTTTGTACAGAACCTCTTTTTTTTCTCTGGCCGCATTCAATACCCGGACTTTGTCTTTGTAATTGAGGAACTTCATTATTAATGCCCTCGGCGGTGCTTTGTCGTCTGATCTGACACTTGCGATTCTGTGAGCTCGTTCAATGATCAGCGGAGAGCGAAGAGGTTCTATCCCCAGTGCGTCAGGAAGCCAATTTTCCAGAAAGCCACACGCGTCCCTGCCTTCAGCTTTCTCCGGCAGCCCCACCAACCGTAAGTTGGAACGCCGACTGCGATTTTCCAGATCTTCTGTTTTAGCAGACAGCGACTTTATTTTGTCTTCCAACATTTTAGCTGTAGATTGCAGCTTGTTAACGGTGTCCTCGGTCTGAGATATTCTCTCCTCTGCTTCTGACAGTCTAGCGGAGCAGTCACGTATTTGATTCTTAACGTCCGTCAAGATGGTTAACACCGATTCAAATTTAGCAGAAAACTCAGACTTTAGTGAGATGATTGCTTGGAAAATATTATCCAAGTTAGCGGGATTACTTTCCCTCGATGTCTCTGCGTCTGAAGACTCGGCCTCCGAACTTTGTGTAACACCCGCTAACTTCACCTCCTCGTGGTCTTCGGAGGCGGAGAGCCCTTCATCTCGATCTGATTTAGACGTTTTTCCTCCTTTATTTTTCGACAATTTAGGTGCCATATTTGTTAGGAATATATGAAATATCAGTAAATACTTTCTATTAGTAATGCAAGAGCGATTATTGATGAAATTAGATGAAAGTGGAAGCGACGCAAGATAACGTTACCGCTTATCTCCACGCCATAACCGGAAGTCCGCATGTGTGTTTTTTTTGTTGAGTATCATATTTATACATCGCTTTTATGGCTCATACTGTCAGAAACACAGGGTTAGGACTAGTGTGAAAACTTGAACACAGTCAAAAGGTGAACCCAAATGCAGAAAACCAGATGACAGTTCTGGGAAATATCTTCAAATCTTGTATTTGATGAAAAGGAACGTCCAAACTTTCCTAGGATAAATCCAAAAAGTAAACTCCAAAAAACTTCCACAAATAGATTGACAACAGTTCCAAAAAGTAAATCCAAAAAGTCCACAAAGTAAATCCAGAAGGAATTTGAAAAAAAGTTCACAAAAAGATCTGTGAGTACTCCAAAATTTCAAAGAGCAAAAGTCAATTAAACAAAACAAAGGAACTATACCAGGTACACAAATTAGATTTAGATAACTCCAAAAGAGGCACAGCAAGAGAATGACCTAGACTTGGTCATGGCACTGGAAACACTGAGCAAAGTACTCAGGAGAAGGGTGACTTAAATACACAAACAGGGAACAAGGCACAGGAGACATAATGACAGAGACTGAAAACCAACAAGAGACACAATGAACATATATAATCTATGTGGCCAAACATAAGT
Source organism: Leuciscus leuciscus (assembly GCF_965113295.1). Taxonomy (NCBI): domain Eukaryota; kingdom Metazoa; phylum Chordata; class Actinopteri; order Cypriniformes; family Leuciscidae; genus Leuciscus; species Leuciscus leuciscus. The sequence continues at coordinate 145,278 of NW_028118543.1, forward strand.
GTAAAACCTTGACACCGGTGTTGTGCCTGAACGCGTTCATTGAACGATAGATAGTTCATGAACTCGTTCATATTTTGGGCGAACGTGAACTGAACGTACTCTGTTACTGCCTGATGAACGTTACTGTGAACTCGTTCATTCTGGTGTCTGTGAACGGCACGCTCTCTCAGTTTAACTTCGTTCAAAAGGGTGCAAGATTTCTATAGAAATGTATTTGTCCCGTTCGGAACCTCCGTTGTCCCGTTTATTGACGCTGATCTAACCACTGATGTATGACTGAATCTGATACAACAGCAACACTTGATCACGACACCGGTCATCATCCAATCACAGTCCACACTCACGCGCATCAGACCCAGAGATCAGACCATACGAATAACAAACTCTAAATTGAGAATTAATTATTATTTTGGGACAAATCATTGTTTGATTTGCGCACAGAATCCTCCGCTGTCTGGTCGCTTCGATCCGGACTCGCGCTAACGGCAAATCCCTTTCACTCTCCGACTGGGTTTTGATTTCGGCAAATCAGTTTTAACGAATTCAAACAACGTGATTATTGTGAGTCCAACATACATCCAGCCACGCAAGAAAGCATCAAATCATCCTGAGTCGAATAATATACTGATGTGATTTGCTGACCAAGAAACATTTATACATTAATTATTATTAATGTAAAAAAAAAAGAAAGAAAAAAAAATCAGGATTCTTTGATAAATAAAAGGTTCAAAGTAAATTTATCCGAAATAAAAAAACGTAGCATTATAAATGTACTTGCTGAATAAAAGTAGGCTATTAATTTCTTTAAAAGTAGTGTATAATTACAAAAGCTTTCTATTTCAGATAAATGCTATTATTTTGAACTATGGTTTGTGTGTAATATGACTTTAATCAAAACAAATGTGTTGTCTGAAAACCTTTTAAACGCATACGAACCTGAAATGACATATAGGCCTACTGTGTTATGTTGGCCTAGCCTATAGCCTACAAATATTTTTGAGTGTCCCTCATTTTCCTGTAAAGAACCATGCACGATTGTCCCGCATTTGTTTAGTTGGCAACCCTACCCTCAATGCTATGTAAACCCTGGTTGGATAAGGATTTTAAAATTGGATATGAAGATGAAATCTGACGCATAGTTTCAGTGTTAAAACTGATAACATAATTGCTGTCTGTGGTTTTATATGGGCTGTGGCAATAATTTTGAAAAATAATAGTTTGCAGCAACATATTGAAAAAAAGAACTGAACTAGTTCATTTTTTGGAACTGTGAACTTTAGTTCAAAATTTGAAGTTTGAACTATGAACTGAACTAGTTCATTTAAAAATGTGTTAACTGAACTTTGAACTAGTTCATGTAGAAAGTGAACTTTCCCAACACTGCCTGACACATATATGCAATTCAATGCAAATCAATAATAATTAAGAGATGGAAAATGTTCCCTAAAAGCCTGTTGTGTCATATTTGACATTTATATTAACATGAAAAAATGTCAAAAGAATAAAAAATGTAACATTAACAAATGGTGAATAATCAATAAACCCAGTTGCTTCAGTCCAGTAAATGTTTCTTACATTAATTTATAAAAATCATGAATCATTAATAAATCATTTCTCAGCAAAAAATACTTTATTTGATAAAAAAAAAGTATAAACTATCAATCAGAGGACAGAAGGCATGAAGTAGATTGTGTGCAAGAGCAAAACAGAGAGGCAGAAGGTAGCATTAGGAAGACAGAAACAATCACTGCATATCCAGTAAAACCTCATGGTATGTTCACTGTCAGCAACAGTGTTGTCATAATTATCAGTTTAGGTTTGACCATATTGGTTTCACTTTATTTTAATGGTCCCTTGAACACATTCTGTTGACTATCAGTACAGTTGCACATGTCTACTAACTCCCATTGGAGTGTTAATAGATTTATTAGTAGACTAGTAGGGTTAGTGTTAGAATAAGTTGGCATGTAGTTGCAAAGTTACTTATAGTCAGTAGTTAACCTACCATACTCTTGTGTGCTTTCATCTTCACGATGAGTCTGTCACAGAGAAGAGGTGTAGTTGTGTTTGAGCTCATTTAGAACGGTTGGATTTATGAAGAACATGTGTTGAAAGCTCTTTGTTTTTCTTAATTTTTTTATGACTGATAAATCTCCAATTGAAATTTAGACATATTTAATAGTCTGTGTAGAATTGTGGCTTGTACGTGTTGATCTGAACTGAGAGAGTGAAGAGTGTGTCATTGTTCTCTACAGGTTGAGTGATTGTGGAGTCACAGATGAAGGTTGTTCTGCTCTGGCTTCAGCTCTGAGATCAAACCCCTCACACCTGAGATATCTGGATCTGTGGGGGAATAAACTAGGAGATTCAGTTCATCTGCTCTCTGCTGTACTGGAGGATCCTCACTGTAAACTGGACACACTGAGGTAAGATTGTCTCTCTGATTGTCACACATGTCTTTGTCCTCAGTAAGAATTTTAGGACTAAAATTAGCTTGTAAAATGTTCTGTAAACACTAAATCTCAGCACAGAAATCACAGGTGTACACAAATGTCTAATCTCATGATCTGGTATTAGTGTTCATTTTTACATTCTTTTTAAAATATATCCTTTAAATTTTTTCAGTATTTCATTATATTCATTATGTTCAATAATTTTAGTCTGTTTCACTCTGACTACAATGACAACTCTTTTCCCCCACGTTTACTCAACAGTGTTTTCCCTAATGATGTTTCTGTGTAATAATAGTGTTTCCCAACCCTGATCCTATAGTTCCCCCGGCACTGCATAGTCCTTAATCGTTGAAGTTTCTGCTTTGAACAGCTCTTTCCGTGGCTACAAAAATACAATTCTTCAAAGTAGCTTTTCAAACACTACTAATGTACTAATATGAAAGATAATAAGCAAAAGAAATGTAATAACTTCATGCTGATCTTCATTATCTTATATGCAGGGAAAACACCTGAACTTCTGCGGAGCAGTAATGAATAAAGTAACATGGTCAGCGTCGCGCTGGTGAGATTAGTTTGCTCTGTCCATTCGGTTTCGCTAGCAAACACGTCCTCCCTGCGATGTCGAGTCGGTCACACAGCTCGGTCCATTGAGCCGCACCGATGATGTCAGCACGGCACGAGCTCTGTAACACCGCTCCGTTTCGTCCCACTGTTGGTGTGTTTGGCTTCCCATACAACTCGTTACAACTAACAGACATTGCTTAAAAGAGTTTGTGAGACGCGCCAAATTAAACAGAAGTGCGGACACACAACTTCCTTTTCAAGGGAAATTAGCCATCATCAACTACCGAAATCTCTTCTTATTTCAGTAATGCGTATGAATGAATTTCACCAAGGTTGATCAATGTTTTTTGTTCCACTAGTGTTGAGGCTTTTCAATAATTGTTTCCTATACGGCCCTTCATACTGGAGATCTCATAGTTGTCTCCTCCAAAGTTTAGAAGAAATCTCAGCAACATCACACACTGTGCTCAGAGTTTTTCCCTAAACTAAAGACCCTGGTGGTCTCATTTTTGTCTCCTCCAAAGTTTCAGACAAGAATGAACATTGATCTAGTTCATTTGTACAGTATGGTGCACTGGCAGAATAGTTTTGTATAATTAGTGTAGAAATATGTGAAATGCTTATAAATCATTAAATGTTTAAGTTTTATAGACCCCATTATTACACATTTTTCAAGTGTCCAGACATATATTGTTATCCATTTAATATGAAGAGACAATTTTATTAGTCTTTTTCATTATAAAATATATTATGAGTAAGTAAAATGTATTTATACAGCGCCTTTCACAGACTAGGTCACAAAGCGCTTTACAATAGACAATAAAACATAATAAAGAACAAAATAAAATAAAATAAAACAGATACAATTTTCAATATATAAAAGGACAGAGATTACCCAAAAGCTAACCTGAACAAATTATTCTTCACTTGTCCCCTAAAACTGTCCACATTCTCAGCAAACCTAATACTGGTTGGCAAAGCATTCCATAGTCTGGGTGCCATAGCGGCGAAGGCTCTATCCCCACCTGTCTTTAAACGAGTGCGTGGCGTAGATAGCAGATTATTAGACCTGAGAGACCGGAGAGGGGTATGAAGATGAATTATGTCAGCAAGATAAGCAGGGGCCTGACCATGTAAAGCCCTATAGGTTATGGTTACAATTTTGAATTGGATCCTGTAAATTACAGGAAGCCAGTGAAGGGAGCAAAGTATCGGGGTGATATGAGTGCGCCTATTTGATCTAGTGAGTAACCTAGCAGCAGAATTTGGAATAGATTGCAGTCGATAAAGAACAGATTTGTTAAGTGAGGAGAAAAGTGAGTTATAATAATCAAATATATTATAACATTTCTAAAGACACTTATTTACTGTTGTGGTAATAAACACATATGTGTTAAACTGCAAGCATGAAGTTATAAGGCAACGCAAATAATAGAAATAAATGATAAACATGAAAATGGTCTTGATATAAAAGCTTCAGGTCAGGGGCATTCAGTCCGTATACTGTACGCTGTGAATGCTCTGCAGACCCAAGCCATTTAAGAGAATGAGTTTGTGGACTCGCAAATTAATATTAACACTATAAATATGACTATAAATTCCCTTGTCGTTTGAGGTGTAAAATAAAGCTTACATAATAAAATTATGGTAATACTGTACATATGTTACTGTCCGTCATTTATTTATTTGCCATTAAACTTTTTTTTCCAGATAAGTGCCAGTTATAAATAAAATAAAATAAATTTTCTGTAAAGCTGCTTTGAAACAATATGTATTGTGAAAAGCACTATACAAATAAATGTGAAATTAATTGAAAAGTTATGGAGGGTTTTGGGTAAGTGTATCCACAACGCTGGCGTTATTATGCGTTATCATCATTGTTTCGCGTTCTATGGAAGCATATGGGTAGCAATATTCAACTTCACACAGTGATTGACAGGGTGGGAGGGGGCGGGGCCAACTTCACACAGTGATTGACAGGGCGGGAGGGGGCGGGGCCAACTTCACACAGTGATTGACAGGGTGGGAGGGGGCGGGGCCAACTTCACGCAGTGATTGACAGGGTGGGAGGGGGCGGGGCCAACTTCACGCAGTGATTGACAGGGTGGGAGGGGGCGGGGCCAACTTCACACAAGGCTTGTTCGACTTCATGCAGGTCTGCGCAGACCGATCGGAGGCTGACTTGAAGCAGTGCATGCCGGTTAGAAATTTTGTCCGACTTGATAAAGTGCCGACGCCATGTGACTGTGACGTATGCCATCAAAGTACCGCGAGAGCGATTCGAGAGTAGCCGGAGAACTCAGCCAGCGCAGCTTCTCAAGAGCGGCTGCACGAGCTCTGATAACGACACAGCTGTTCCACGATTGGCCGGATTCACCGCATGACAACGATCACGTGTGTTTCGTGTTTATTCGAACACCTTTAGTTCCTCTAAAGCTCACAAATCAGGTTTTTTTATAACAGTAAACACTCTTTTCATGTAGTTGCGATGTTATATTGTGTCATATTTATCAAATTAAAACTGATTAAAAAACGTAGACTCCACTTCATTGATAGAAGTTTATGTTGAACTTTATTCTTGTTCAAACAGACGCTGTATGAAGCAGTACATAAAGTATTGAATGAAAATGTCTCTGAAACATCTGTGTATTATTTGGCAAATATTGAATTTATTTCACTTCAGCTGTGGTAAAGTATGCAAACACCACGTGAGCGGTCACTACGGGAACCAGAAAGTGTCCGACTTCACGTGTCCATTTGCAGCTCCTCCCCGCCTGCACTCGACTACTCTCAAGAAGTCCTCTCTGCAGCCTGTAGCACGATGACGTAGCTGGATCAGATCCAACACGTACTGGACGCTGTTACGCGCATGCGCGGTGGTGTGTTTGGGTGACGTCATATATGCATGCGCACTAGAAGAGAGTTGATCAGTGATGTGATCAGTTTGTATTTTAAACTTAAAATCTTTTTTTTTTTTTTTTTGTGCGTACATGTTATACAGCAAATTAAGAGGAACCTTATGTACAGATCACTGTGGAAAAATTAGCCATTAAAGAAGGAACTCTTACCAGACAAAATATCTTTAAGCACTTCTTTTTCTTTTTTTTTTGACATCTGACAAGATTTCTTTTCTTGATGCTGTTATTATTTTTGCATTTTCTCTTGAATGTGTACTGGTATGTTAAGTTGTTTACAGACCATATTTTATTGTAGCTTTAGGATTAAAATTACAGAGACAATTACTTGACTCATTTTTGCTTCCACTCAACAGCAAATATGACCTGAATAAAACTAAATGGCTTAATTTTAAAATGTTCTGTATACACGCATTAAAAAAATAATAATACTTGCGGTGACCACATGCTATTAATCCATAAAATTTAGGTTTAAAATCATGTGATTTAAAATGTTGTAAAATGAACTATTTTGCATGTATGTAGAGAGAAACTAGGATAACTTAAGCATCACATTTATGTAAATAATTATTCATCAATAATGACTTATTACTATTTATCAGTACTACTACTACACAGGTTAGAACATCATCTCAATACAATATTGAGCAGACTAATACCCTCAAAATTAATTGGTTAAAATTTTGTTTGAAAAAACCTTCTTTGTGGAATTTTATTCCTAATTTTATTTTTGACCGACTTGGGGGTCTTTCTTTTTTACTAATGTGTGATTATAAAATTGACAAATTGCCAGTGAAACTTTCTGCCTTTCATGCTCAAGCTTTATTGGCTTGGAAACTGATCTACAAGCACAACTTCTCTCCGCACCGTTTTCTTATTTGGAATAATCGTTGTATTTTGTATAAACACAAAAGTATTTTTTTAAAAGCTGGTTTGAAAAGGGTATTGTTCTAGTTTGTCATTTGTTTAACTCTCAAGGATACCTTATGACGTATGACGAGTTTCTTCTGCACTTTAATTTTCCTGACTCCCAAGGAATTTGCTCTTGTATTTTCTACAATCAATTCTGGTATAATTTCCTTATGTAGAAGTGTGTTGTCATCAGTTGATATGGCCATAATTAACCCAGCTGACACAGTATGTGGCAAAATTAGTTTTTTACAGTACAAAAACAATAACCAATCTATTCGTTCTCTATTTTTAAAGGAGGTTGTCACCAAATCTTGCTCTATTGCTTATTGGACTAAATTTGTTAATGACCTTGATTGGGAAAGTGTCTGGTTTTTACCTCAGAAGTTTTTGGTTACAAACAAGGTGAAAGAAATCTCTTTCAAGATATTGCACAAATTCTACCCTGTCAAACATTTCCTTAGTAAGTTTAAGACATTGATGTAAGTTGCTCGTTTTGCTCTTTGCACTTGGAAACAGTTCCCCACATTTTCTGGCATTGTAGTCGTGTGAAAAAGTTATGGTATGAAGTGTCTGTTTATTAAGGAAAAGGTACTCTCTAATTTAGTTTTGCATTTTGAAAATGTAATTTTTGGATATTCAAAGTATGATAACAGTGTGATTAAGGAGGCTTTTGTAATTAATCTGTTAATTTTATTAGTCAAATTTCACATCCATAAGTGTAAGTTTTCTAACAAAAAGCCCCTTTTCTCAGTATTCCTTAAAGAATTTGAAAATTACTTTTCTACTATTCATTCTAGTACTAATGGAAAAGCTATTAAGACTGTTAATTTGTGTACTGTCTTCAAAATCGTTGATTGATACAATGGTATTGTATTCTTGTGATTTATTATTATTTATTTAGATTTGTGTGTGTGTGTGTGAGAGAGTTTTCTTTGCTCCCCTGACTCTAAAATTGTATGTTGTATTGTTTTGTTGTTTAAAAAAAAAAATTATATTGAGTATACTAAGACCAGCGCATTATAACCCAGAGATCGGTACTGCGCATGCGTCTATGACGTCGCCAAAACACACAACCATCCAGTATGTACTGGATCTGATCCAGCTACGTCATCGTGCTACAGGCTGCAGTGCCGGCCCGAGCCTTTTGGGGGCCCTAAGCAGAATTTGATTTGGGGGCCCCCTCCCACCACGCGGAGTCACCTGTTTGATGATTATTGACACAAATGTCACGATATAATGTTACATTATAAATGAATACAATGAGGTTATTATTAATACAAAATAAATACTTAATAAAAAATAGATACTTAAAAAGTTTTAACTCTTTGAAACTTCTGAAAACAAACTGTCACAAAACATATTAAATAAATTATTTACAAAATATCCTCCAACGTTTTGCAACACTTTGCAGTTTGAATGATGTCTTGTATGAACATGACGGAGTATGTTTTTATGTTTCCACTTTTCGATCGCGCCCGCGCCTCACACACACACACACACACACACACACACACACACACACACACACACACACACACACACACACACACACACACACACACACACACACACACACACACACACACACACACACACAACATATTCCAGCATTGTAATCTTGCAGCCTGTTCATTATAGCCGTAATAAAATATAATAATAAAATAGTCAACCTAACATATAAAAATTGCACTGCTCTGTTTAAATAGTCAGAGGTATAATTCGTACATTCACAGTAAGCACCGCTCCACTGTGATGTTTCCAAGCACATTTTTGCACATGTGAAGAGGATGATTTTTTCCGTCGATAATGGAACGTGAGTGAAGTAAAAAGCCTATAATAAAGAATAGTTTACCATCCAAATACATCACGAATGTTGAAACATTTTGATTCTAATGAGAGAGATGCGTGAGCCCAACGCCGCTTACTTTCACTTTCGCTTTAAATTATTTCGTTTCGGCTTGTTTATAGTTATTTTTTGTATTGTTCTGTTCTGAATATTATTAAATTTAACTTCATTTAACTTAAATTTAAATCCAACTTCACGCAGTGATTGACGGCGGAATGCATTTTCAATTTGCACATTGAATTTTGCTTCATTCATTGCGGGACATTTAATGAAAATGCAATCGCAAGTGTCTTAACTGTGGGTGTAAATGCAATTAAGAAAAATAACATTTGAATGATCATTTTGCTACATTATTTGTTTGAACATGTTAAACATATCTAATAATTTCTGTAATACATTTTAATTTTAATTTTGCAACTTATAAAGCGTTAAAATGTTCAATTTACATATTAAAACTAGTGTATGAAATGGCAAATGTAAATTATATAATTGAATTTTCATTTTGCACCAAAAGTTGCACAAATGTAATAGAAAATGTAAATTTAAATACAGAAATGCATTACCATTTTACATATTACATTTCAAATTGAATATTGCTACCCATAAGCTTCCATAGCATTCTCATTGGTTTGCTGGCATTTGGGGGGTTTCATGCGAAAGGAAAGCTGACTGTGAATAGAGCTACAGGGATGACATCAAAACCTGGAAGAATAATTCGCCACTGGTTGCCTCTAATTTATGGAAGATTATTTCCGCCACGAAATAAAACAATTTAAAAGATAATTGTGACTTTTTATCTCACAATTCTGACTGTTTTTCCCCTCAGAATTGCAAGGTACAAACTCGCAATTCTGACTTTTTCTTGCAATTGCTATTTATGTCACGCAATTGTGAGTTTGGCCCTGTCACAAACGGCACCCTAAACACTCGCGGTCTTCCTCTGAGTCCGCACTTTCCTGACGTAACGCCACTTTGACTGTCGTGAGCAAGTCAGCTGTGGAGCTCGATCGCTTCAGTGCGCATTTAGAGCACATATCGACCGCAGAGGGGCGCTCGTGAGTACCCTTCTGAAACCTAACATTACTAAATGGGACACCCTATGGACTTAACGGGCACGCAGAAGCCATTGTAAGTCTACAAGACTGAAAGTGCATATGAAGTGTGCCATTTAGGACAGGGCCCTTATATCTCGGTGAGTGGACTCTGACAAAATGAAACACCTCTGATTGGCCACTGCGTTCAATAGACCAACAAACATGACTGTGATTGGCTACATTTCTCACCGCTGTAAAAACATTTGACGTTCTCCAGAGCTCAAACACAAAAACACACTTGAGAGTTTGTCAGTATGATATTATTACAGAATCAACTGAGGATGATCTTGCATTCGCTTGAGAGTGCTTATATTTAAATTTGACTTTGTGATGTTTTTTTCCATTTTTTAATTTAACAAACTATTTGTGATCAAGCATTAATTGACGAACCCCCTGCAGTACGGCTGCGGACCCTTGTGTTAAACTGATCTGAACTGAGAGAGTGAAGAGTGTGTCATTGTTCTCTACAGGTTGAGGGATTGTGGAGTCACAGATGAAGGTTGTTCTGCTCTGGCTTCAGCTCTGAGATCAAACCCCTCACACCTGAGAGATCTGAATCTGTCTGGGAATAAACTAGGAGATTCAGTTCATCTGCTCTCTGCTGTACTGGAGGATCCTCACTGTAGACTGGAGAAACTGGGTTAAGATGAACTCTCTGATAAACACATATTTTGTCCTTGGTAAATATATTATGTATTAGTTATGTAATAGTTTTTAACTTTTTTACTCAATGATCACCAACTTTGCTTGTTTTTTTTTGTGATCAAATTTTTATTCATTTTTTCTTTTAGAAAAAACAATACATACAGGTATATACAAGCCACAAAAATAGAGTATAAACATATATATATATTCACACACACACATACATATATATTTTCACATACATACCTATACATAAGCATATATAATTAAGCATATGATTAACATAATATTAAAAAAAATATATATATATATATAAAACTAAAAAAAAACCCCAGGTATAACCCATCCGCCCCCTGGATCCAGATCTCCAAATCTCAGTTACAACTTAAATCTGAAGCCCACGAAGAGTGGTTAGCAGTGAATGCCAAGCCTCTATTGCTGACTCTTTTGCACCGTGGACTCTAGCAGTCGACAACTCCAAGTAAACAATATCCATATATGTTAAAACCCAAGCCCGAAAAGAGAGTGAATGTGGAGGTTTCCAACGTGTGGCAATTAATTTTTTTTGCAGCCGTAAGTCCAACCAGCAATGCTCTTCTCTTATCCAATGTCAAACCCAACCTTGAAAGATCATTCAAAATGAGTGTATCAGGTGTACAAGGTAATCTAATCTTAAACAACCTAGAGAGGTTAAAGGCAATCATCTTCCAAAAGTCGGCCACTGGGGTACATTCCCAGAACATGTGAAAGTAACTGCCAATCACTTTGGAAGAACATAAAGTACACGTAGGATCGTTGATAACCTTCATCATATGAAGCTTCCTAGGAGTTAAATAAACCCTATGTACATAATTATAATGTATTTGCTGATGATCGGGGTTCCTGGACGCTAAACCCATACTGATCCACACTTTATCCCAATCAAATGTGGGTGCCAAATCTGGAACATCTCTCCTCCACACCGTGTCCAACGCCAGAGGTCTATAAGCATACCGCAGTACGAACCAGTAGAGTCTCGACACAAAACCCCTTGTACTCCCAACAGAGTGAAACTACTTTCGAAGTGGGTGTGGTGTGAGAGGGGCCTGTAAAGGGGCACCATTGCTTTTTAAAGCCGATCTCAACTGCAAATAAAAGAAAAAGGAGGTACGTGGTATACCATGCTTAATACAGATGTTCTGAAAAGTGAGTAACCCCCCCTCCCCATAAATATCACCAAGTGTACAAACGTTTTTGTTTTCCCAATCAGGAAATCGAATAGGACAACCGCCAATCAACAACCTCTCATTGTTAAATATAGGAAAGTGTGGGTCCCAAACAGAAGAGCAACCAGCCAATTTCTCCACCCTCCTCCATACCAATAACAAATATGAAATCATAGGACCAAATCTCAAACGGCACTGATGGGGTGAGATTTTAGCATGCAGAATGTTAGTAAAAGAGTATGGAGCTATCATCCGTTCCTCCAAAGTTCGCCAAGACACTTGAGCATCAGATTGAAACCAGGATAGGAGAGGTCTAAGTGTAAAGGCCCACTCATAGAACTTAAAATTTGGGAGAGACAGCCTGCCTTTCTCGCTGCATAGTGGTGAGCTTAATGCGAGGTCGTTTGCCATGCCACAGAAATGTAGTTATTGCTGACTGTAATTTGCTCCAATAATTAGGGGGCGGGGGAAGGGGGAGCATCGAGCTGACGAAATTGACTCTGGGCAGAATATTCATTTTGATTATGGCTACCCTGCCACGAAGCGAATTTGGCAGGTTTGACCACCTGTCCAGATCCGCCACAACTTTAAGTGTTTTACAAAAATTTTTTTTAATAATTGTCTGTATGGAGGAAGAGATATCTATCCCCAGATAAGTGAAGTTTTTAGTGACTGGAATAGATGCAGGGATGGGAACATTACACATTGCCTGATTTAAAGGTAGCAAAGCTGATTTCTGCCAGTTTATTTTGAAACCAGAAAGCTTGCCATAAAGATCAAAGGTAGACAGAACATGTGGGATACATTGCACTGGGTTGTTTAAATACAATAAAACATCGTCAGCATACAGTGAGACATGATGATGTGTTCCTCTAATGGAAATTGGAGAGATTGTGGGTGAGCCGTGGATAGCTTGCGCCAGTGGTTCAAGAGAAAGGGCGAATAACAGAGGGCTAAGAGGGCAGCCTTGTCTTGATCCTCTCGAGACAGCAAAGGGAGAAGAACTAATTTTACCCGTAAGTACTACAGCTGTAGGGTTTTTATACAGGACCTTAATCATATTAATAAACGGCAAACCGACTCCCATGAACTCTAACACTGACCACAGAAATGGCCACTCCAGGCGGTCAAAGGCCTTCATTGCATCTAGTGAAAGGACAGCAGCAGGGGAACTTAAGCTTTGAGCACCATCTATAACGTGTAACAGGGTTCCCGCGGGGTCTTAAAAAGTCTTAAAAAGTCAAAAATTCTGAACTTTAAATTTAAGGCCTTAAAATGTCTTAAAAACGGCCAGATTTTCATCCGTGGTCTTAAATTTCATTTAGTCAGGTCTAAAAAAGGTCTCGCCAACAGGCCGTTCACATATCGCATCTTTTGCGTGCTCAAGTTCGTTCAAATGTAGGCGCGCGCTCATAATTGAAGCGACGCACTCGTTTTTTTCCAGGCGCATCGAGATAAAAAAAATCTCAACTCTTCAGAATGCCGCAAACGCACCGCAGGTCATGTGACAAGAACCAACCAATCAGCTTCGCCCCTTTCCGTAACAACATTGAAAGCTCACTCAACTGGAAGGATGCGGGTGCACCCAAACACTAAGGGTGTTTTTCTCTTCTCCGTAAATAAATCTTGAAGCAGAGCTACAGCAAGCGTTTCTCGCCGGTGGAAATCCATTAGCCACTAAAACTTCTTTGTCATTGTGGAGAGCGCAGAGCACGGTTGCATAGCAACGACAGACGCCACGGGAAAATCCGACCGAATTTTACTATTAATAATAAAAGATAAGCTAAAGTGCATTGTAAATGTCAGTAATTTATCTTTTTATAAAAACTGATTTAAAGTCTGAAATATGTGAGGTTTATCTTTTTATAAAAAAAACTTTTTTGTCTAAACTTTATTTGAACTTGTACATGTTAGTATATAACATGTTGCAAGACACTTTTAAAATCTGGCTATCATTTTTAATGGTATTATTTTAATGTTTATGTAAAAAAAAAGTGCATATTGATGCTAATTTTATTTGTTATTTGCTGGTTTTCGACATTGTGTAGTATGAGTACTTTTTGAACAGGATTCTGTGATAACCGTGGTAATTTTTGTCACTATAATCATTGAAATGAAATGTTCATGCCATTTCATCTCTAGTTATGATCAACTAAAATCAACTAATTATGTGTTTTTTACAGTATAATATGCATAGTACAATTTTCTATAAAAAAAATTATATATCTGATTCTGATTCTGACACACGTTGTTGGGTGTGGAAGGTTACTAATGTGATTGTTTTATCTGTAAATTAAATTAATGTTTTTTCAATTACTTAATTCATTGAAATAAAATGAATTCTTTGATTTGAATTTTTTTTTTGGCAATGCGTCGTGTAGGTCTTAAATGTCAAACTTTATGGTCTTAAAATGTCTTAAAAAGGTCTTAAATTTGACTTGCTGAAACCTGCAAGAACCCTGGTGTAAAAGTCTTCTAACATTATCTGTAGCAAGTCTAGACTTTATAAACCCTGTCTGGTCACTATGAACCAGTTCTGTCATATGACCTTGAAGCCGTCGGGCCAGTAATTTCGCGTAAATCTTTAAATCTGCATTTAAAAGCGAAAGAGGCCTGTAGCTGGAGCACTCAACTGGGTCCTTTCCTTTTTTAAGAAGCAGTGAAATTAATGCAGAATTAACATCCCTAGAAAATGATCCCACTCTGATCGAGTAAAGGATCATATCTAATAAAAGCGGACCGATCAGGGGCCAAAAGGTAAGATAAAATTCGGGTGGAATTCCGTCTGGCCCTGGTGATCTACCTTTACGCATGTCCCTAGCAGCTGCCTCGCACTCCTGCAATGTAATAGGGCGATCTAGGTTTATGGAGTCATCAGTGCTAAGGCGGGATAGTTTAACGCCATTCAGGAAATTATCGCAGACATGTTTATCAAAATTACTTTCCGAATGATATAACTCCTGATAAAAGGAGGCAAAAGAAGCATTTACTTTCTTTGGGTCACATTGTATAGTGCAGTCTTTGTCTTTAATGCAAAAAATATCAGCAAAGTGCTCATCCGTCCGGAGTTTCATTGCTAGTAAACGACTGGGTTTTGAGGAGTTAAAATAGTAAGTTTGTCTTGTTTTGTGCATGAGGAATTCTGAACGGCGCCTCAGAAGAGAGTTAATCTCTTTTTTAATCAGTTCCTTCTGTAGGGCTGTGTAATCGTTAAAATTATGTTGCAGTGAAGCATCAAGGGTGGCATATTTTAATTCTAAAGCTTCCAATTTGGCTGCACGTGCTTTGTTTCGCGTTGAAGCATATAAAGTGGTGTTACTCCTTATAAAGCCTTTTACCGCCTCCCAAAGTATCCTTGGATCAAAAACAGAGCCGACATTAAATTCCAAAAATTCGCAAAAATTAGTTTCAAACTGAGTTTTGAATGATTCATCACGCAGTAGGGAAGTGTTAAAACGCCACCTGGGGGCTTTAGTGGAAGATGGGCGAACAGTAACCGAACAATATATGGGTTTGTGATCAGACCAGGTAACCGGAATGTAATGCGCATTTTGAATATTTTGAAATAAATCTTTTGAGGCAAAGATAAAATCTAGCCTCGAGAAGGATTTATGTCTCGCTGAGTAAAATGAAAAGTCTTTTAAAGAAGGGTTTAACAAACGCCAAATGTCGACCATGCCTGTATCGGATGCCCAGTGGCGCAACGCCTCAGATGCAAGATGTTGGTCCCTAGTCTCGCTGCCACCTGATCTGTCCATGCCGCTGTCCCACACCGCATTGAAATCTGCCCCAAGAACTAAATGAAACCCTGTGAGATCAAGCAAAGATTTAGTTAATAGTTGAAAAAAAGTGCGATCAAATGCATTAGGGGCATAAGCAGAAATAAGTGCAATGTTTTTCCCATCCATGCAAATCTTTGCAATGGCTATCCGACCTGCATCATCCGCCCAAGAGTCAATCACATCAAATTTTAGTTTGCGTTTACACAAAACCATTACCCCTTTTACATTTTGTAGCTGCAGATGAAGTTGCAATAGGGTGATAAAACTTATTGGCTAGTCGACCCACATCTTTGCACAATAAATGTGACTCCTGAATCATAGCAAAATCTATATTTTTCTTCCGGAGAAATTCTAGTACAGTGGTCCTTTTGTGTGGAACGTTAAGACCCCTGGCGTTGATTGAAATAAGATTAAGAGCTGTCATATGCTAGAAAAATTTGTAAAAAAGGAAGAAAGAAAAATGGAGTTGTCCCCACAATAGTAGAAGAGAAGTCTGGATCCATAAAAGAAAAAAACACCCCAAAAACAGGGAAAGACAAAAAAAAAAAAACACATCAAAAACACCCAAAAAGAAAAAAGGAAGGTGAGGAAACAAGGTACTGTCGAACCTTCCTGATAAATCCACAACTGGATAACTAACTCAAGGAACTAAGAGTTTCTGGCCACTCAAGTGTGGCAGCGGCACCACCAAATATCAAAAAACGAAACAGCAGCAGTGTGAACATTTTCTCTGCCATATAACAATGTGCTATACCCTTTAACAGACCACCAACTTTGCTTGTTAAACTCTAGCTTGTTTTCGGGTCTGAAGAAGGAGTCCAACCAAACAATTACACATCCACACAACACAAATGAGAGACAAATGAATACATTTCATTGAGAGCTAATTTTCTGTACAATTATAGTTTGACCAGGAAAACCAAAACCAGTATTTTATGTGTGATTCATAGACACTCAGTTAAACAATAAATGACAAGTGATTCTTACTTCAGTCCAAATGCACTTTAAATAAATATTCAGTTAAATCAGTGAACATCACAGGTGAGCCAATGCTTGATTAAAACATGCTAATCCTAAAACATAAATGTTCTCCCCAGTATATACAGTACTGTGCAAAAGTCTTAGGCATGTTAATATCCCCCCCCCCCCCCCCCAAAAATAGTTTTAAGTCAGTTATTTATATATTTTGCTGTAGTGTGTCAGTAGGAAATATCAGTTTAGATTTCCAAACATTCTTTTTGCCATTAATTGTAATAATCCAGTGAGATTTGTGTATGCACAAGGAATCTGACAACAGCCGGTATGATCTGATCTCACCATCATCGAGTCCGTCTGTGATTACATGAAGAAACAGAAAAATTATTGAACATGCCTAAGACTTTTGCACAGTACTATATAGTCTATATATATTATATATATATAATTACTCCACATCACAACAAGACAAAACATTACACAAATACACAAAGTATAAATGTTATATTAAAACAACAGTGTTTTGAACTGACAGAGTTACAACACCCACAGACTTCCATAGGAATCGAGGAATGCGGAAGTAAAGTTTTGTATTGAAGTAAATATCATTACAATAAGGCAAAACAAAACTATAATAAAATGTCCTAAAGAACAGAGCACAATATAAAAAAGGAAAAAGAAATAGAAAAAATTATAATATCAGGGACAAAAAGGTTTCTAATAATTAACATTTTCTTTAATAAATTGAATTAATCTTCCACTTTTCAATGTTTGACATTCTCTGATCCTCTTCGGTTTAAAAATGACCGAACACATTTTTAATTTAATTGTTTTGCTTCATCTGAATGGGATGACACTTGGTGACGATTGTTGTATTAGCTTTGTGAACACACACAAAATAATCATAGACATGATTCGGATATGGTAAAGGGTCGTAAAAAAAAAGTGTCACACTTGGTTCCTTCAAAAATGACCGACAGGAAATGAATGGGAAATACGAAAACTCCGAGAAACTTTTGGTGGTACAAACTACAAATCAGCCGCTGTGCAGAAAAAAAGTGCACAGCAATGAAGGAGTGACACTCTTAACACATCAAGAGTGCAAATAAGACCCCCCCCCCCCTCCCCCCACACACACCCACATACACCCACATACACACACACACACACACACAGAGAGAGAGAGAGAGAAATGAACTAGTTAGACTGCAACAGTAAATTTTGAGAATATGTGTAATAAATCCATAAATGAAGAAAATACAAAAGAGACTCTCTCGCTCAAACACACGCACACACACTCACACACACACACACACACACACACACACACACAGAGAGAGAGAGAGAGAAATTAACTGGTAAGACTGCAACAGCAAACTTTGAGAATATGCGAAATAAAATCAATAAATAAAAAAATACAAAAGAGACTCTCTTGCTCACACACACACACACACTCTCTCTCTCTCTCTCTCTCTCTCTCCTCCCCTCTCTCTCTCTCTCTCTCTCTCTCTTCTCTCTCTCTCTCTCTCTCTCTCTCTCTCTCTCTCCTCTCTCTCTCTCTCTCTCTCTCTCTCTCTCTCTCTCTCTCTCTCTCTCTCACTCACACACACACACACACACACACACACACACACACACACACACACACACAAATAATAATAATAATTGTTTGGTCTTATTTTAGCCTAATAGGTGTTCCTGATATCTGCTGCATATGCAACAATACATAAAATAATTACAGTTTGTATATACATAGTTAAACTAATATTTATTATTATAATTACATTTTTATTCCTGTTTTTTAACCTACAGTTTGATAATGATTGTTTGCTGTTATGTTATTTATTGTTTTTGCTGTTAGATCATAATTGCTGTTCCCTTCTGAAGTTTTATTACCATTTATAGAATTAAACTGAATAAAATACCAATTAATTGCAAAATGTCTGTATAAAGTGTTTTGAATTATCACTATCCATCCCTTATTATGTCAGATTTTTTAAATTATCAAATACTGATTAACAAAAATGCTTGCATTGTGTTCCTTTTCTAACCAAACATTATTGTTTGATTGTAATCATAATGCAAAACCTGATACTTATGTAACAAAAATATCTAAACCTTAAAAAAAAGTATTTTAGAATGTCTAAATATATATCTAAATAAATTTTAAAAAACTAATAAAATGGAGAAATCATGTCTAAAAAAAACAATGGGAATCAAAAAGCCTCTCTATGTATTTATATAGGGAGCAACAGTACAGCCTACAGGCGGTTACACGACATTACACAAGTTTTTACTTTTTAACGCCACTGGATGACGCTTTTCTCACTTCAAAAAATGGATTTTAAAGGCCTGCACTAATGTGACATGTTGCATTTATTGAAAAATAATAATAATACAAATAAAAATATAAATTTTAATGGAACAAAATGCTCATACATTTTTTTTTTTTTATAATTATTGCATAGTACCATAAGCCGCTTTTCCACCGACATTACCCGGAACAATTTGTCCCAGGAACATTTTTCCCAGGAACTTTTTTTGCCCCAGACCGGTTGCTTTCTGCGTTTACACCGCGGTCTAAAGTACCGGGAAGGTAAACTGCGCGCAACTGCTCCTCCCAGTCTGCGACGGACAGTAATCAGTTTTGAGCGCCACATTTAAGTATGGAGGAGATTCAAACTGTGCTGCAGTTATGTATTGGTTTACTAACGAGGTAATTAACAAAACAAAATAGACGAGCACTGATACTAAAGCGTGTTCAGAAAGCTCGTATGCGTATAAAATTAGACAACGTATGTGATCAGTTATTGTGAGATGCCTGGGACGAACGCGCAAAAATTTCCTCTTTCGCAAATACGCTTAAAAAAAAGCCTGAACCCCGTCTATCAATCATAAATAGTGACAGTCTTGTAAATAGTTGTTTGTTACTAACCTCAAAGCGCTATTTCAATCCTGTTATAGTAAATTTGTAACATGGTTTGGAGTGCCTTGCAATAGATGACAATGTGTAAACATAATGACTTAATAATAAAAGCTGTGGCAGAAAAGAGACGAGCACTGATGAAGCGTGTTCAGTAAGCTCGTAATGCTAACGTTAGATATAAAATTTGTATGTTATCAGCTATTGCGGACATTGACCGTGAGATGGCTGGGACGAACGCGCAGAAAGTTTACTCTTCCACAAATACCCTTAATAAAGCCTGAAACTCGTCGCCAGTCCACCAGTTTTTTTTTATTAAATTCCATATTTGCAGACAGACAACTCTTACTGCATGAAGCCACGACACGAACCGCAATAGATTTTTTAAAAAGGGAGGTTAAAAATAAATAAATGCTGCGTGGTGTCATCCAACCAAAATGCGGCGTGAACACAACCAATCAGCTTGTGCAGCGCACAAGTCCCACCCCTGAAAGTTCCTGAACTTTGAAAAAGTACTACCTCATGAGCAGGGACTATCGGAGGGGGAAATATTTACCCGGAACTTCATTTAGACCCTGGTTCCTGCGGTGTAAACACATCGAGTACCAGCCCAAAGTTCCTAGTTCCTGGGGAAAGTTCCTGCGGTGGAAACGCGGCTATAGAAACCTTTCTAAATTCGAAATAATAATAAAAAAATATTATTGAACAAAAATATATTACATTGGTTTTCCTGAAAAAAAAAAAAAAAAAAAAAAAGACATTTTAAGGCTTCGGCCACTTTTGACCGCGAAGGAGCCAAGTGTGACCCCTAAACGAAGAGGACCAGAGGGATTTACAGTAAATCCAAAATTGTTTTTAAGATACAGAAAACAATGCACTGAAAAAGTGTGTAGGATTTAAATGATTGAATCATGCACATCAGCTCCACATGAACCAATTAAGTTCAACAAAGATAATTTGTTCACATAATGTCAACATCGTGGAATCAAGTCATTTCCAAGTAACCCGATGAAGAAGTTTTAAAGTCATTTTAATATGGTTCCCTAACTGGATTAATTCATTCAATTTCTTATATTTGTGTCACATGACTGAGTTATAAGATTGTATTAGATTGCTACGAAACTATTAATTAGCAATAGCATATATTAGCATGCTAAATGCTAAGCATGAAATCTAATTGTAATATAAGTAATAAACATATTAGAAAAAAATATTCTTTTAAATGGCCATTAATGGATCATTATTGGACAAATATTTAGAAACAAAAATATCTTCAAAATATTAAATTAATATTATTGAACTAAAATATAGTACATTTAATTGATAAAGTTACACTTCAGGTGTTATTAATGTTATCTCTTTATCACTCCATAGTTACAGCACTGCATGGTATTTGTCCCTCAGTTTCTCCTGAAGTTCATGGAGAACCGGCATCCTTTATAAAGCAGTGTAGGATATAGTGGCATTGCTTGTCACTACATTCAAATCATATCACACATTGCAATCTTTAATAAAATGGTCATTTTACACACTGTTTACACAGCGTCATTGTTCTCTACAGGTTGAAATATTGTGGAGTCACAGATGAAGATTGTTTGAGGAAGATCTTGCATTCGTTTGAGAGTGCTTATATTTAAATTTGACTTTGTGATGTTTTTTACCCATGTTTTAATTTTTTAACAAAAAATTATTTGTGATCAAGCATTAATTGACGGACCCCCTGCAGTACGGCTGCGGACCCTTGCGGATCTGATCTGAACTGAGAGAGTGAAGAGTGTGTCATTGTTCTCTACAGGTTGAGGGATTGTGGAGTCACAGATGAAGGTTGTTCTGCTCTGGCTTCAGCTCTGAGATCAAACCCCTCACACCTGAGAGATCTGAATCTGTCTGAGAATAAACTAGGAGAATCAGCCGTGAAGCTTCTCTCTGATCTGAAGAATGATCCACATTATAAACTGGAGACACTATATTGTAAGTAGATTATTTACTACAGATTACAAAATACAGTAATTTGTAACATATTTCGTTAGATTACACGAGCTTTGTAACCTAATCTAAATAATTTAGAATACTTTGGAATACTAATAAGGTTTGTAACACAAAGGGTCCACCAAACATAGGATTTGGTTTTCCCTGCATATTATTTTAATGACATCAGTTTTACACAGTATTTCTTGAAAAAAACTAATATTTTTTGTTTTTAGTAAACATTTAGTTGAATATTTTAGTAAAATACTTGTAATATATATATATATATATTTATATTTATATTTTTTATTTTTATTTTTTTTTACTGATGCAACACAATGCAAAAGCTGGGGTGTGTAAACTTTTTAAATTGCATGAACAGGATAAATTGTAATTATTTTGAAACCGGGAAGTATTCGCTTCTGAAGGGCAGTACTGAATGAAAAAAAAAGATGATCTTTGAACAAAATTTACACATTATCATAATCCTGTTTAAAGTTTACACCCCCTGCTCTTAATGCATCGTTTCCTCCTTGAGCATCAGTAAATGTTTTTACCTTTTGTAATAGTTGTGTATGAGTCACTCAATTGTCCTTAATGTAAAAATATGGATCTCAAAATCATACAGTCATTGTTGGAAAGGTGTCAAATATGCAGAAGATTCTGGAAAACCTAAAAATGTGCAAAACCTGGAGGATTTTTCTGGAGAACAGCGAGTTTAACTGCTCAGTTATTTAGATCCTGTAATAAACATTATTTGTTCTCATTATTCTGAGAACACACACAGTCTCTATGGAATGGACTACATATGCCGTATTATCATTTAATCAGTTAGTACATAGATGTTGTCCGACAGGAGGTCCGCTCTGACTCTCGGCTGCAGGACATTGTCACAGAAGAATCTAGATCACTCCCAGAAAAGATTACAATTAATTGCAAGAGTAGTTTCTGTTCATCACATCATTCATATAATGCGAATAATCGACTGAACCTTTCGTTTCCACGACGGTAAGTGGGAAGTGGTCCTGACACGATGATCTGTTCACAATGGTCTTGATCAGGATCTTCTTCATCTTGTCGTTCTCCCGCGTGCAGAACAACAGCTCTGATGTTCTCCTCACCTTTATATCTCTGGCTGTAATATTAATGTACTCTGTATGTATCTCTGCCTGTGTTTGTTCTGAAATGAATCTACTGATGTGATGTGACCGCAGTAATGTCTCGTACTCCATATGTGACTCTGTGTGTTTAATTGTAGTTTAAGGATCAGCTGATGGTGAATAAGGAGCCGCTACAGAGACGTCACAGTCACACAGTCAACAGAGACCGAAGACGCAGAGACCGAAGACGCAGAGACCGAAGACGCAGAGACCGAAGACGCAGAGACCGAAGACGCAGAGACCGAAGACGCAGAGACCGAAGACGCAGAGACCGAAGACGCAGAGACCGAAGACGCAGAGACCGAAGACACAGAGACCGAAGACACAGAGACCGAAGACACAGAGACCGAAGACACAGAGACTGTGACATTACTATTTTATTAATTTTTTCTGTATGTGCAGCTGCAAGTTTTTTTGTTTGTTTGTTGTTGTTTTTTTACTTTTGGTTCAGATCCAAAGACAGTTTGAAAAAGCATGAAACCTTAATACATTTTCTTTGTGTCCAGGAATGCACCCTTATGTCTCTTATGAACTGGTTTTACATTTATCAATGGTGAAGTTGCTCGGAAGTCATCATCTAAGAAATTCTTCTTGAACTGAAAATTTGTTTTGTTACTTAATTATTTAAACTTTCATGATGGTTTCACATTGCGACATTGTTTTTCTTTAACCTATTCTACACTTGTAAGTTTCACTCTCGGTCCCATCACCGATCAGTAAAAAAAAAAAAAAAAGTGTTTTTTGTACAGTGTATTTACATAATAATTTGAATGTAATAAGAAAACGTTCATTTTGGATGAAGACCTATTTAGCCTGCACAAAATGATCATATTCATCTGAAATGATGGGTCAATCTGATGATCATCATGTTCACAAGAAAGCAAACAGAAGACAGAGCATAAAAGATTATTGAATTTACAGTTTGCTTGTTTTTGTGTGTAACATGATGTTTATTCATTTATTCTTATTATAGAAGGTATAATATCTCACCACTGTAATAGAGGAAATGCAAACTGTCAAAAGTAGCTCTCATTTGTCCACTGGCCACAGCTGTGCAGTGTTGAGCTCACTGCTGTCCTGGGACACTGAAACCATTGTGGAACATTACCTTGAATATGTGCAGGAAGAGCTTCTCTGATCTGATCAAACTCTGTTTCTGTGCAAATCAATCCATGCATTATAACTGTAACCATAATAATACCAGGCATGTGTGACAGTGAGTATCTGTTGTCTCATTTCACTGGCCAGCTCTGTGTAATTCTCTCTGCAGTGGCTCTGAGCTCCAGTCCAGGGCTGCGTTTCCCAGAAGCATTGTGAAGTTGATCGTGAAGACCATTTGCCACCAATGTCCTCTACGATCAACTTATCTCACAATGCTTTGGGAAACGCAGCCCAGGTTTTTCTCTCAGATACCCAGACATTGGCCTATTGTGAGAGGAGATTTCTTTGTACCGCAATATATCCAGAGTCTTTATTGCGCAACCACAAACTCTAATGATCACAGTACTTCTACCAGAAAGACTCGGGAGAGTTATTTCAATAAACCATACATTTATTGACAGCTCAGCAAGCTGATAATCTACAAAGTCATTTGGCGTAGGCCCCGTCCGTAGTGCATAGTCCGAGAGTATCGGATCTGCAATTCCTGCCTAAAGATGAAGGCAGGGGCGCAGCCGACCCCCCTCCTGGGAGGTATGGACGGGACCATCCTGGTGGTGGTGGGGAGGATGGGGGTAATCGTCGCTTCAGTATCTGCGAACTCAAACATGTGTAAGTACCGTGCTTTTATACAATAAGCATAATATGATTGGATAGAAGTGAAGCAATAAGTGACGTAATAATTGAGTCTTCCCAGCAGAACTTATGCTAAAGCTTTCATATCTATGTGTGTAAGTCGCATAGTTGTACTATGTTTTACTAGTTTTACGACGTAGGCAATTGCATAGATACAAATAGAAATCCTTTTCATTGCTGAATGTGTTCCTAACAATTCAACTATTAATTTTCCCACACAGGGCCTCTGACGTGAGTTCACGAGAGCGCCACGGCGCATGCGCGAGAACTGAGAAGTTTTCCCTTCATAAAACGCTTAGTTTCTCCTTGCCCATACTGCATATCTTGCATGACTCAGTACATAATTGCAGAGATTCACTTTCATATCTTTATAGTCTACACAATCTCCAATTTTTTTCCATTCGTCTTGTTTAACATTTCCCCCCCAGTTTTCTTTGATTAGCTCTTTTAGCTTTTCATGAAAACCATCAAGTTCTCTGCACTCTAAAAAAACATGCATCAACGTTTCTGGAGCAGATCTACACACATCACAATCCCTCTTTATGTTCTTGTTTATCTGGTGGAGGACCACTTTCCTGTAGATTCTGTTGTGTCTTAATTTAAAATCCAGGTTTTCACATTCTATTCCATTGTACTTTACACATAGATTTTCCCAAATTTCCTTAACCTTTAAGCCAGGGAGCACCTTTAGGCCACACATTTTCTGATGCTGGTAATTTGATCTCTTTTTTCAAAATAAATGTGTACATCATATTAGTGGATACTCCTTCTAGTAGTCTTTTCCCATCACCTCCGTCAAAATACAAATCTGGCAATCCCCATTCCCCAGGTTTAACAGTTTCATTTTCAATACTCTCTACCCCAGGCTCTGGGCAGACTTGTCTTAATATTTTCACACATCGAGTCCACTTTTGACATTTCGTTTTCATCATCCCACTCCGAAACACAATCATATAAGGCTCTATTAGGTAAGAACCCTCTTACATCATATGCTATATCCTTAACTTGTCTCACTCCTGCTTTCATATATAATTTGTCATAAAACACTCTCTCTTTCATTCTAAAATTTGGATATAAAAATATCGGTTGTTTTAAAACTTGATTTATATTTTCACACTCATACTGTATATTTCTGTATATGACCTCTGCCCACACACTTAGCACTTCCTGATAAAACAGCGGCATTTTGTCATACATCGGCTTTTTCAATCCCATAAAAAGCCCTTCTTCCCCACATCCACTACATTTGTCCAGCACATCCTTCATATAACCTTTCCATCCATACTCCACTTTATCACATAAATACTTTTTCATCGTTTTTACCCTTATGGCCTTCTTTTTAACTTCTAAGTCAATCAATCCTAATCCTCCTTCTTTATAACTTGCAATTAATGTTTCCTTGCTATTTTAACTCCTTTCCCTCCCCACATAAAATCATTTGTTATCTCAGTCATCTCATTAAGAAAGCATGACAAATCATCAAGGGTGTTTCAGGCTATGATTAGGTTAGGGTGGGCTGTGTTTTATGTTTGTCAAGCAATTGGGAAATAAAACGCAAAAAATGCAATAAATGTAATACATGCACAATTAAACCCCGACTCCGACAGAAAAGGGACATACATTCTTTGTATGTATGAAATAATTCAAAATTATAAAGCAAAAGATTTTTGTGGTTCATTTTAGCAATATTTAGAGCTAATCCTAAAGTGTGGCATGAGGGGCACTGGCAATCAAATTGTGATTTTAGTGTGTCATCCACTGTCTCTGCTATGCAACTGCAGCTCAATAACATATGTAATCAAAACAATATTAATATCACCAACTGTCCAATTTGAAGAAAAATGAATATTAGCAAAGCATGAACTAATACTGAAAACCCTAGTAAGTTGTTACCCAACCCTTTGTTGTTTTGAGAACAAAAAAACATTGATTAAAGATTCAACCCCTGAAAATGGTTCCACAAATCTGTAGAGAATGACAGAGGGGAAAAAGTGTTATTATCTTGGCCTTCTCAGGTGTGTATATCAGGTGTGTGTCATGTTCATATGGTCACTGTGATCTGCTTTCTTCATCCTCAAATTCAAAAAGAATCCCAATACATCAAGTATCTGTGTTGTGATGATGAGTTGACCATGACTCTGTGGGTGACTGGGATACGTATTGCAAAGGTGAGCAGAAACCAGGCCACACACCAAAAACCAAAATAGATAATGATGATAAATGCAAGAAGACACTAAGTTGAACTTTATGCAGCAAATTAAATTATAAATTATAGTTTACAATGCAAAAACATACTGTAAATTGTAGCTGTATTGTGTTGGGTCCTATTGTGAGCTGTCTACTTTGTCAAAAAATTATAATAATGAAAACCTACCTTATTAATGGTCTTGTTTTGTCATGATTTTGTCATAGTATGGTAAGCAGTTATATGAAAACTACAAAGCCGCTGTGAGGAAAGCAGCCGGCACTGGAAGCTGGGCTAACCGCACTATCCAGGCCTCCTCCAGTGCATCCACACCCTCCCCTACACCTAAAGGTAGAGATAATGAGCTAAATAGATTGTTATAAAATGTATCATAGATCTTGATATATTAAAGGATTTTAATTACATTTTTGTGTTTATCTTTCAGCCAAAGCTGTGAATGGACACGCTCCTCAGCTTCCAAAGGACACCAAGGTACCTCTAAATCTATCAGTTAGTAATGAAGAACACCATAATATAATACCATAAATAATATAAGTTCATGGACCATAACTGAAGTGTGAACTATAATGTTTTCAGACACTTAACTGCATGTTAATTGCAATTAAACAAAATATAGTTTACATTTATTGACACACTTAAGTACATAATTTTATAACATTTCATAATTACTTCTACTTTCAATGAAATATGAAGTTTACTGCCGAATGTACAGAGAAGCATTTATAGTAAACTAAAATATACATATATCATTTCTATTGAAACTTGACATGTTTTCAATATTTAATTACACATTTGTCATGATGAAGTTGCCAATTGGTAAATTTAAAATATATTAACATTAAATGTATTAACGAATAACACACTACAGTTGAAATTATAATCAAATTTGCATGTGCTCTAGTATGTTTGTCAATATCAAAATAAATGTACTGCAAAAGATTACTAAACCATAATTTAAAAAGTATAACTGTTAATTTGTCATGATTGCAAAGTACACTTTTTAAAATTGCACTAAACTCTGTTAAGAAACAGTCATGAAAGTGCAGTGTCTTTAAATACACATATAGTGGCCTTTTATTTAATGAACAATATATTATCTGAAAATATATATTTTTAAATATACTTCAAAGATTTAAAGTATACTTCAAGAGCAGTAAAATTACGCACACTACTTTTCCACAAAGGGTGACGGTTCCTTTAGAGTTGTTTTAATCCCCTTGTAATTTCATCATTTATCTGAAATGCTCCTGAATGCTACTTTTGGTTTGTTTTTGAAGGGTCCTGGCAACCAAACATCTTTCCCACCACCTCCGCCTTCAATGGAAACCCTGCCTCCTCCACCACCCGACCCCATGTTGCCTCCTCCTCCCCCTGCTCCTCCTGCCAGCACAACCAAAGTCAACAAGTTTCCTCCTCCACCTCGATTCCCACAATCCTCCTTCCCACCTCCACCCATGGATGACCTGCCTCCACCACCACCTCCTCCAGAAGATGCCGAGCTGCCCCCTGACTTTCTTCCTCCACCGCCTCCTAGTTTTGCACCTCACGGGGGAGACTCACTCCCCCCACCACCTCCAGACCCCATCACCTCCCTTCCACCTCCTCCTCCTCCTGGTCCCCAAAACTTTGCATCTGCAGGTGGAGCTCCACCACCTCCACCCCCACCCCCACCACCACCCCCACCACCCCCACCACCCCCACCACCAGCTCCTGCACCGGCTGCCAACCCATCCGCCGGCTCCATCAGAAAAATGCCTCCAGCTCCACCAAAGAGAACGACACCTCTACAAACAGCGCCCCCAGGTGGCGAACTCATGTCAGAACTGATGACAGCAATGCTGAAAAAGCGCAGTCAACAATGATCTTGAAGACAGATAGAGCTAATTGACATGTTTTTGTAGTTGGACTGAGGAACTGACCGCCAAACAAGTTCTCGGCGTGACATTAGGACACACATCTTTTGTTGTTTAATATTCTTGCATTACACCACCAGACTAAAATATGTAAATACTTTGTACTTACGCACCTAATCAGATTATTTGTATTACAAATATGCTATATCATCATTGCTAATGGAATGTCATAATAAATAAGGTCTTGCAAAGTTAACTGTTTAACAGATTTTGACATGCCTAATTGTTAAACAGAGTAAACGAGATGCATGATGCAAAGATTTTTGCACTTTTGTAGAAATGCAGAAACAGCAATATTACAAAAGACATCCATGTCCATTGTCCATATATAACATGCATATATGTACATATATAACATCAAACATGGCGCATCCTCCAATCAGATCATCCATTAGGAAGTGTGATTACAATGTCATAAACAATATTTTTGGTTCAAATGATGCTGAAATTCATGATTTTTTTTTTTTCATTCGACCCTGAGTTAGGAAGAACAGCTGACCCTCAGCTGCTGAGCCCAGGATGGAGGTTTACTGGCATATCCGGCTCTCTCAGCCTCTTCCTGCTCCATAAATGGCTCCATTAAAGTCTTCTGCAACAGTGTCACCTAGAAATACATCAAACATACTGTCAACAAGCCATAATGGTCTGTCTGAAGATGTTACATTGTATGTATAATTGTCAAGTCTTCATTTCACAGTTATATATTAAAGCAAACACTCTAAGATATATGATAAGCATGATCATGACAGTATATTAGTTTGACATCACATGTAATAATAATACCTCTGAAAAGTCATTTTTCTCTGCTTTTCTGACAGCAGATTCAGCCATCCAGTTCCTCAACACATACCGTGGGTTTACTCCTGAACAATAGAAAAATTACTAATAACATTAAATACAACATAACACATCGTAAAAAAACACACACTACCGTTTAAACATTTACGGTCAGTAAGGCTTTTTAAAAAAAAAAGAAATTAATAATATTATTCAGCAAGGATGCATAAAAAGGGACAATAAAGACATTTATAATATTACAAAAGATTCAAATAAACGCTGTTCTTTTGAACTTTATATTAATCAAAACATGTATCAGGGTTTCCTCAGAAATATTAAGCAGCTCAACTGTTTTCAAATGTTTCTTGAGCAGCAAATCATCATATTAGAATGATTTCTGAAGGATCATGTGACACTGAAGACTGGAGAAATGATCACAGGAATAAAGTACATTCAACTGAACAAATATATTAATTACACAAATACTGTATATTCAAATAGAATAATTTATTTTATATTGTAATAATATCTCATAGTATAATAATATATTATAGTATTACAAAATTACTGTTTTTATTGTATTTTTGATTAAATAAATGCAGCCTTCGTGAGTATAAGAAACTTCTTTCAAAAACAAATCTTACCAATCATGAACATTTCAGCGGTAGTGTTACTGTAACAATATATAAACACATAATATATAACACTGCATCATATAACATATACAAAAACACACCTTGCATTCTGTGCTGCCGTTCTTCATCTGAGTCACTCATTATCCTGTAGAAGACGATTAACACATCAAGTGATGTTCATTTTTAATCCTCTAAAGAGTTTGAGTTTACATTACAGCAACATTACCTTGACAGACGCTGTAAATACAGCTGAACCCAGTCTCTGAAATGCTTGTGTGATGAGAGGTCTAAAAGAGCCCACAAAGACTGTCAAGAGAGACACAGTCACAGTTAATGGACTGAAATCATGATTATGGATATTGCGGCTGCTGTGGGAGTGAATGGAGAGGAAACGTACCGGAGCAAAGGATCCCTTCTGAAGCCGGGACAGGGTCACTTCACTCAGCTGTCTGAAAGTCATAGTGAAGTCTGCTCCAGTGTCCTCCATTAGCTCAACACATCACACATCATACAACATTATATGGGTCATTCTCAGGAAATGCTGCCATTTGTGTGATCTACTACTGATACCATACTGGACTTAACTATTTCTGACAGTTTGGCTGTTAAATATATAATTCAAAAAAAAAAAACTATCTAATTAAAAAAGTTTATAATGAAAGTGTGTGTGTGTGTGTGTATATATACACTACTGGTCAAAAGTTTTAGATCTGTAAGATTTTTTATGTTTTTAAAAGAAGTCTCTTCTGTTTACCAAGGCTGCATTTATTTGATAAAAAAACAATTAAAAAAATTAAAAAACAGTAATATTGTGAAATATTATGACAATTTAAAAAAACTGTTTTCAATTTTAATATATTTTAAAATGTAATTTATTCCTCAGATGATAGCTGAATTTTCAGCATCATTTCTCCAGTCTTCAGTGTCACATGATCCTTCAGAAATCATTTTAATATGCTGATTTTATGCTCAAAAAACATTCATTATTATTTTCAATGTTGAAAACAGTTGTGTACAATTATTAATTTTTTTTCTTTGATGAATAGAAAGTTCAAAAGAACTTTACTGTATATTCACATAGAAAACAGCTGTTTTAAATTGTAATAATATATCACAATATTTTTTAATCAAATAAATGCAGCCTTGGTGAGCAGAAGATACTTCTTTTAAAAACATAAAAAAACTTACCGATCTAAAACTTTTGACTGGTAGTGTGTGTGTGTGTGTGTCTTACTGATTCCTTACTTTTTTTATAAAAAATAAAATAAAAAAATTGTCACAAATGACACCATGTCCTGAGAATGGCCAAATAACTTTATCACATGAATTAATTATAGTACAATTAGAGAAAAAAACAATCCAGCTAATATTTACCTTTAGAAGAAATGCAATCACATATGAATCCTTTTCTTCATTTCCCAGAAAGCCCAACTTTGCTTTGAACAGCTCTATGAAATCTACAACAGAAACAGTAAAGTGAGATCAGGAACGACTCAGAGAGGAATACAGTGATCTATATTGTCTAATGACAGGCTCACCTTTGATGGTAGATTTGTGGATACTCTCTCAATATTTGCTGAGATCTGAAGTAAATGAATTGACACGAATCACCCTTATTTATTCCAGACCAATACCAACAGAAAATAAAAGGATCTCTTACTGTGAAAGCTGATCTGAGGTCAGCAGTGGTTTCAGAGCTTCTAGAAGTTTCTGTAGATTGAACAGGCCAACATTAGCCTGAGCTCCTATACTGTACCGGCCCTCGTCATCAGACGTGTTGGGGACAAAATCTATACAGAGGAAACAATGCTGGAGCAATAACACACATTTAACAATACAAATATTATATGTTATTATTATGGCTGTCTGTTTCACTTTAACTTATTAGAATATAATAAAGTAAAATAAAACAAGTAATGGATTAAAAAAATGATGCAATTAATCATGCCCCTCAACCCATACTGTAAGTATATACAAAATTTATAGTAGATCTAAAGTAGCTTACTATTCATACAATTTACCACTTTTGCAGTATTGTATATATGTATATATGTATGCGTGTGTGTGTTCTCGTATATGGTTTAGGAGGACACAAATGTGTATAATGACAACGTAAACATCTTCACACTTCCTGTGTCCTCATAGGTTTAGGGGTAGGGTTAATATACAGAGTCCCTGTGTCTGTGTGTCTCTGTGTGTCTGTGTCTCTGTGTCTCTGTGTGTGTGTGTGTGTGTGTGTGTGTGTGTGTGTGTGTGTGTGTGTGTGTGTGTGTGTGTGTGTGTGTGTGTGTGTGTGTGTGTGTGTGTGTGTGTGTGTGTGTGTGTGTGTGTGTGTGTGTGTGTGTGTGTGTGTGTGTGTGTGTGTGTGTGTGTGTGTGTGTGTAATGTGTGTAATGTGTGTGTGTGTGTGTGTGTGAAATGTTATATGACAAAAAAGCTTAAAAACTAAACGTATAGGAAGATGATTGCTAAAATTATGAAAGTTTAAGTTAGACAAAGAAACATACTTGGGTCATATGATTCCATAAATCCAAATGGGCCATAATCAAAAGTGATAGAAAGCAGACTGAAGTTATCTGTGTTACAGACTCCTGTGTGAAGATGCAGATCATGATGTTGTGCATTTTGTGTATTAAGCTCGATCTATAATGATAAATCTATGTGATAACTAAACAAGTAAAGCAGAGTGAACTAACCATGAGCAAAACCAACCGACATCCAGTGGGCGATTAAATGTGCCGTTTCATTCAGCACTCGAGAGAAAAACACCTTCACACAACATGAAAACCATTCAAATATAGTGAGACTGATCAGACAATATAAAATAATCTTGTATTACAGCTAAACAGCAGAGAGACACAGATACTCACCACATACTTGTCAGGGTCATTTGTTGCTATAGATTTAAAATGCTCTTTAATTACAAAGTCCAACAATGTCCTGAAAATAAAAAATAAAAATAAATTAAAAAGCAAATAAGAGTGAGAAAAAAAAAAAATATTATCTCCCAAGTAAAAGTTAATATACCGTAGGACATCTAACTCTCCAGTTCTAGTTAATATCTCCAGTGAACCGATACGAAACCAGGACTTGGCCAGACGCAGAACAACCGCTCCTGATAGATACAGAGAACAATCACATAAAGCTGAGGAGGATAAAGAACTTAGTTACTCGATTTTTCCAAATCTGATCGTATTTTACCTCTTTCTTTTATGACACTGCCATTATAAAACGGATCCCTCCAAACAGGTTCCTCACTCACAACCAGACTGACAAACAATAAAGGCAAAAAAATGGAAAAAGTATAAATAAAAATAAAAATAATATTCAACACCAAACATTTGAATATGATAAATCCATATATTACTCTTCTTGTGCATGTCCATTCATATATATTGTGCATATATATGTGTGTGTGTGTGTGTGTGTGTGTGTGTGTGTGTGTGTGTGTGTGTGTGTGTGTACCTGAGGGCTCTGCTGGTACGTGTGTGTGTGTGTGTGTGTGTGTGTGTGTGTGTGTGTGTGTGTGTGTGTGTGTGTGTGTGTGTGTGTGTGTGTGTACCTGAGGGCTCTGCTGGTACGTGTGTGTGTGTGTGTGTGTGTGTGTGTGTGTGTGTGTGTGTGTGTGTGTACCTGAGGGCTTCACTGCACAGGAACTCCCTCACAGAGGAGCGAATCACAGCCCGTCCATCACCAGACCTGCACACAAAACATCATGTACAGTAAACAGCATAACCATTACACTCCTGCCAGACAGAGAATCACACACTATGAGTCATAATGTAAGATCATTTACAACTAAATATATCTCAGAATTACTTAAAAAGCATATCAAAAATATTGAGCAGCAGAAACTGATATTCACCTTGAGTACGGTGTCTTTCCTGAGCCTTTCAACTGGACTTCCCATCTTTCACCCTTTCTGGATAAAAGAGAGATTGTATACCGCTCTAACGGTTAACACTTGTCAGTTCTAAACTGAGAGATGTCATTGTTCAGACGCATGTTTAAGCATTAAGTGAGAATTAGATTTTAAAAATGCCAGAATCATCTATTTGCTGAAAAACCAGTAAGTATAGATCAAACTTTCCATTCTTTAATCTTAAACAACATTATGGGAAAGTTGACATGCATTACAACAGAAAAGTCACATCTGACAATAACAACTGATGATTTGTGTTGAACGCTGATGGAAAAGGATGATTTTACCTGTTTGTGTATTCACCCAACAAATGTGCTCTTCCATCCCCCAGCTGTCCGGCCCAATAACCAAACTATAATAATAATAACACATGGTTGACATGTTTGCTCTGGTTGTCTTACGCCATCGCTGTCGGGTTTGAAGTGACGGTCAGTTTTACCTGATGGCCCCCCGTATCTGTGTGCCAGTGGAACAGAGCCAGGAAACAGTTTCCCACCACTGACACAACGGACAAACTCTTCATTCTGAATCACAGACTCATTCAGATCCAAAATATTCCTCAACACATCCTGAAATACACAAAAGAGCCTGAATATATGCAGAAACAACATTTACACAAAAGTACTGTGGTGGTACCATGGTCCAGTTTGGTTTTAAAGCAGTTTTACAATAAATAAGAAATGAAGCCTGTTCTTCAGGAGCAGGTAAAGCCAAAACAAACAAAAGATCTCACTACCCGGTAGAAGGAACACCTAATTGACCTACAACAATCAACACAAATAAACAACAGAACTCTTACCTTACTTCCTAACTAACAAAAAACAGGAGAAAATGAGAAAAGAAAAATGGCACCCACTCCCTACTGCTCCAACACTCAACAATGGGCAAGCAATTCAAAGCTGCACACTACAGCCGTAACAACACATTTAAGCGTAACAACACACTTAAGCTTAACATACACCAACAAGAGCAACACTCCAAGTCTGGTAACACAACAGTCTCAGGCCACATTTACACATAGCCGGGTATTTAGAGAAACGAATATTTCTCCCCCTCCGTTTTCAAAAATAACATCGTGCACGCAATATCGTTTTCAAAAAAAGTTGTCGTTTACATCAACCCGCATAAATACAAAGGGGCGGCAGTGTAAGGAGAAGGATAAAGCCATGCAAGCCAATCAGAATCCTCAAAATCGACAACGACGAATAGCACGAGCGACTTCCTGTTCCTTTCAAAACAATAGACATGGCGCGAGGTTCGTTCGTGTGGACAGACAGCGAAGCAAATGCAAACAGGCCAAAAGCGTTTTCACAAAAGTAAAAATGAGTACCACTTTAACAGCATCCATGATCAAATAGTAGCCAAACAAACTCATAGACAGTATGGAACAAACTCTGAACATAGGGCGCTCACATGACGTAAGCATTTTCTGGCGCATAATGTGACCCTAAAACCCCGTTTCTCCCAGTTGACACGGCAACACATAACCGGCGTTTTCAGAAATCTCCACTTTGGCCGGAGTTTTTAGAAATAATCGTTCTCTGGGATAAAAACTGCGTTTTCGTGTAAATGACAGGCCAAAACGCAGGGAAATATCTGCGTTTTCCCATCGTGTAAACGGGGCCTCAGGCTCTTGGGAGAAGAAACCTCTCCCAGTCCCAGTCCCAGTCCCAGTCCCAGTCCCAGTCCCAGTCCCAGTCCCAGTCCCAGTCCCAGTCCCAGTCCCAGTCCCAGTCTCTCTCTCTCCCCCCCGGCTCTGCTTAAATACTGGATCCTCTTGCCATTGATGAGGAACAGCTGGTAGGTCCCATCACCTAGATTAGGACAGGGAGGAGCACAAGAAATTGGACAAAAAAAAACAAAAAAAAAACCTTTTAATATATGTCCAAATAGAAACTGTTATTTAAAATGGTAATAATATATCACAATACTGTAGTTTATAGCCTAGCCTACTATATTTTAATCAAATAAATGCAGGCTGGGGGAGCAGCGCAAGAGACTTATTTCAAAAACATTAAAAAAATCCACCTGACACACACACACAAGTTTCAAGTTTTGAAAAATACAACAACAAACAGTAATATTGTAAAGTATAATAACAATTGAATTTATAATTAGCCTATATAGGATTATGTAATGGTTCACAAAATTCACGGTTCAATCACTGTCTGTTGTTGCATTGAGACTCTGGTAGGGCTTTATTTTGAAATTCTCGTCAGCAAAATAGAGGGAAAACAAACAATATTGACAATATTGTTTATAAAATGTTACTCACCATGTTCATTTATGGTAAATCTGACTGTTCCGTTGCGTTCGCACCACATACTTGATAATCGTGCTGTAAACATTGCCTACGCCAATAGCAGGCGCTTATAATCGTGACGTGCGCCAATGGCAGCTGCAAAGGAGAAGCAATATGGGAAATACCGACTGTTTTAAGGAATAAACGCAGAATTTTTGGTTCTTGTCGTGTTTAACACAATCTACACTCGATCGCGCGAGGATATCCATCGTGAAAAATCGCAGCTTGAATTTTTTTTTAGTTACCATCGAAGTGAAAGACACGTCCTTTCTGTGGTATAAATACAACGTACAACAAAACTACAACTCCCAGCAGGCCGTTGGGTCCATTGGCTGCGCGCGCACACACACTCAATAAATCAATGAATGACACTTACCCAATTAGAAAACGCAAATGCATACGTCCTGGGACGGTAACACCAGTCAAATTAAATCATTCAAGGAAAATACATCTTTGCAGTGCATACACAGAAGTGCCAATAATATATTTTCACTGCATTTACAATTGCAGAAATAAAGCTATGAGATCGTTATTACAATTAGAAATCAGATTTTTTTTTTTTTTTATATATGTCCAAATAGAAACTGTTATTTAAAATGGTAATAATACATCACAATACTGTAGTTTATAGCCTAGGCTACTATATTTTAATCAAATAAATGCAGGCTGGGGGAGCAGTGCAAGAGACTTATTTCAAAAACATTAAAAAAATCCACCTCACACACACACACAAGTTTCAAGTTTTGAAAAATACAACAACAAACAGTACTTTTGAACGGTACAGTTGGTTTCATTACAACATTTACACTACATTTATTCATTTAACATAACCTTTATTGACTTAGAAAATGAAGAAAATGACAGGCTAATTAATATGTTATATGAATTTGTGTTTCAATATGTGGCATCGTCAGGTTTTCATACCTCAAATTAAAACCCAGTGATGTCTAATGGTAACAAAATAAAAACGAAACTAAGATTATGCCCTGTATCATGAAGAAAACATAGGTTTATTTTGTGTTACATGACACCTATTGGTGTTGCCTATATGAACAGTGCTAATTCAGGTTAAGAATACACTGTGACAGAGGCAAAACAATTTATTAAAATAATAATAACAACAATAACAATAATGATTATGACGACGCATGCAAAACAGAGAGAAAAGACTCAATTCTATTCGAATAATTACACAATACCACTGTTACGTTCCCAATTCATTTTCTAGGGGCAAAAGGGAAAGTAGCTTTAAAGCAAAAATGAACAGCGACAAAGAAAAGTTAACCTATCTGAGTCCCAGCACACAATACACAAAGTAAGATTTCCAATACATTTATTTACAATAAGTGATAAATACAGTGCAAAAAGAATCCTAAACAAACAGCTCCAAAAGAAAAAGAAATGAAGCCTGTTCTTCAGGAGCAGGTAAAGCCAAAACAAACAAAAGATCTCACTACCCGGTAGAAGGAACACCTACAACAATCAACACAAATAAACAACAGAACTCTTACCTTACTTCCTAACTAACAAAAAACAGGAGAAAATTTGAAAAGAAAAATGGCATGAATAATGTCTAAGCACTAGTAGTTGTGTTCACTTGCAGTGCATTAGCAATCTTCCCACTGTGAAGTTGTACATGCTGGTATTCAGGATGATGCGAGTCGCTGATGCAGAGGTCTCCGTCAGGAACTCTGAGGTGTGGCCTCAAGGTCTTTAAGGTGTCCCTCTGACGAGATGAGGCTCTGGTTGAGCTGGCCAAATCCAGCTATAGATAGATTTACGATGACGTCACATTTCTCCCGCAACTCCTTACGGCGCCATCTTGTGTGTCAAGTGGGTCAAAGCATTTGTGTTATGGAGCATTATAATATCCTGAATCGGCATTATTCTGAACATGAAAATCATACGATTATTCTCCGTTTGGCTGGAGTTAATGTTCAGTGCTGCTCTTGTGAACATTTAGAGGTTTTGTGCTCTGGAGATGTGACACTTTATCTAATCATTTCCAAGATGGGCTAGCTAAACGCGCTAGCTCTCATCGGCTGTCAAATCGCTGTAACGTTACCCAGGTGGCTACTATCGACACAGCCCTTGAGAGGTGTTGGCTGGGCAGAAGCACACTCTGACGATTGTCCACCTTCATCACTTTCTCTGTGGCCACATCAGCTGGTCGAGCCAGAGGCAGAGGCTACACCTGGAGCACATCGCTCCGTGCCTCTGCTCTCCATCTCTCTCCTACACTAAATTAGTTCGGAGCGTTGTGTTGTTGTTTTTTTACCCAGATGGTGTTGTCTTGACACTGAGTCTAAATGTACCGTATAATAAGGGCTGTGCAGATATCAGCCGCCTGGCTACAGCGATGTGAACCGTCAATGCAGGGCTCCAGACTAACTTTTCCATGAGGGAGAGAGAGCAAGACAGCGCTTAGTTTGGAGACGGTGAAGTCTTGTTTACACTTTCGCCTGGCTCCGAAGAGAGAGGGAGTGCGCGCGCGACCGGCTCTCTCTCTCTCTCTGCTCGTTCTTTCAGTTAAACATGCGCCCAGTTCATCTACATTACTCACCGATCAAATAAGACTTTGGCGGGCGCTAAAACAAGTTCAATGCAGGAGAATTCATGCGTGAATTTAACTGAGTAGTACATGACCATGCACTCGCACAAATGCGACCACATACAATTTTAACTCGCACATTCTAACAAAATAATTGTATGCTTCCAGAGACTTTCTTCCTCTTAATTCGTCACGCACTAACGGTGTGGATGAGATACTTGGCAATGTCCATTTCCTGAATATCGGGGTACGCCGCAGGATTAGCCTACATAACCAGTCCTCTTTCGACATTGTGTAAGGATCCTTTCCATCGATATAACTCAATTTCTCATCATATCTTGCCTTGCAAACATCGTCTAATGTGTCCCTGTAAATAACCTTCACCTTGTCGCCATGGTTTGGAGGAATTTGTCATCGTTATCTCAACACAAAAGAGTCAAAAATACTTTATATTAACTGGCTTTCTATTAATGTAGCACAGTGAATGAGCCGTGTCTCCCAGTGGCTTACTGACAGTTTTGACACACAACATGGCGGCGCGCCGCAGAGGATAATGGGTAATTCGAGAAACGGAAACCCATCTATTGAGCTGTGGAGGTACACAACATCATGCATCATGTTACCTTATTATTCCCTAATTGATCTGTCTTCAACTTCCTACTCTTGCAAGTGTACCAAGTGGATATACATTTCTGAACTTTTTATACTTTACATTCATTGGTACATTTCAAATATTGGTCACACTTTAGAATAAGGCCCTATTAGTTAATGTCAATGCATACATAGGCCTATGAATCTTTGTTACAGAAAATAAAATACAACAGTTCCACAACGAGGCAAGGCAGCGAATGATCCATCTGTTGTATTCTTCATTTCACAGGAAACGAAGGACACTTTTGGAGGCTGCATGTGAAGGAGGCTTAGAATTGGATCAGCCTTCGTCGTGCCACGGTGACTCAATCGGATGCAGCCTCTGAATTGGGAAGCAGCAATGGATCCTTCATGGCCTTACCTTCCCCAGAATTCATTGCGCACAATTGACGACAGGATTTCTTTGAGAGAAATTGCCGAATTACACTTTTAAATGCAAGTAATGCTTTTTTAAACAAACAAACAAAACATTATTTTGGCTAAAGACAATTTCAAAAGAAAGTATGCAATAAAGCATCAGTTGTATAAAAAAAGTATAATGATTAAATTACACTTAATTTTACACTATTGGTTCTTTTCGGTCTCTATCCTCTGTGAGTTCATGGAGTAATGGAGTGTTTGAGAATAGGTTTGTTAAATACATGGACAGAGGATAGGTTTAGAATACTTAGATATAATGAATTCTGTTTTCCTTCAAGAAACCTATATAAATAGAAAATATTATAGGGTAGACTGTGTACAGTTGAGACACCTTAAATAACTTGCGCGCGCAGCATGCACAAGTTGTGATTTTTGCTGTGCACATGCGTATTAGTGTCCTCTTTTATCCTGCAAAATCTGAAGACTGGACGCGTCTCCGATCAGAAGATATCTGCAAAAGTTTTTTTTCTAAGGTAAGGCTTGCATCGTTTTTTGCGCACTCAACTATGAATAACCTATTATCCTTCTGTGACTGTTAAACGTAACTGGTACCATTACAAACGTTATTCTGTGCCCTAAAAATTGGCATATTTCATGGTATTGAGTCATGCAAGCTCAATGCAAAATCTAGAGAAATGTGCGAAGTGGCCAGCGGGGGATAGTTGAGACACCGTACCCCAATAGAGTTATATTACAAAACACGCTGTTTATTTGTTCAGTGTTATGATAACAGGTTAAACGTCATAATTGGCCAGCATAGGACGCAATTAAAAATACAATTTCATATTTATTATATTTAAACTGTAATACAGTTACTGTATATTATTAATGAATATATTTTTCTAACATGCATGTTAAAGATAACCTAGCAAGTTGTCAAATAGACAAGGTGGTAAAATGATATCTGTTTGTTAAATATCTTGTTCATGTTTTATACATTTTAACGGTGCTAATTTACATCAAATTAATGAATTTAGAAAGGATGAACAAACAGACATGTTGCCCAATTGTTATTTTCTTCATTTCCCTCATTAGAAATGGGTGTCTCAACTGTACCATAGTACTGTCTCAACTGTCCCGTACATTGGTACAGTTGAGACAGAGTTGACACAAAAAGCACCTTATTTTTATTCGCTAATTGTGGAAAATATAAACTACTTATGGGTATTATTGATTGATAATATATTTGATTGATAATATATTAGTCTACAAGCTAATGTAATGTCATGTGGCATTTCATGTGAAAATTCAATTCTTTTCAGTATGTATTTTTGTGTGAAAAATCAAAACTCAAAAAGTTCAATACAGTCTACCCTAATGAATGGGATGTGGTGGGAGAACAATTTGCTTTTAGTCATGGAACAAACAACAGTGCCCGTTTTATTTTATTTGTTGAAGAAATATAAAAAGGTCTTTATTGCTAACAGAGTTTGGGGTAAACATGTAGGTCCTATTTGAAACTATACACACACACACACAAATTGTGTATAGAAGAAGACTGGAGCTAAAAAAGAAAGGATCCTCATGGTCAATGTTGTGAGGTCTATATAGTTAAGTTTATTTAGTGAATGTGAAGAAGATGATGAGTGTAGAAGTGGTTTAGAGTTGCCTATTAAATAAGAAGAAAGTAGTGCTACATAGATTCTATTTAAGTGAGATGTGGAATAATAGGCTAATGAACGCTTAAATGTTTTATTACTGACTGATATAGACAGGGGACCTGATCTGCACGCCTGTATCGCACACCCGCTTTCACTACACAGCGCACACCGCCCTCTACTGGCGAACACAGGTATGAATAATCTGCTGTGGCTCCTACAAATGCATTAATCCGTGTAATAAATATGTTTGTTTTGAGTTTATCAGCACACAAAACTGACTGGAGTTATTAACTGTAAACCTTACTGGTGATTAAACTCAAGTCATTTGCCAATAAGGGCAACCATTATACACTAACTTACTAACTAAGAGTGAAACTTCTCGCCATATTAGACATTCTCTGCTATAATGTTGGTTAGTAAGTTAGTATATGTTATATGTTAGGTCAGCATATCTTCAGAAGGCCACCTTCAAAGTTCTACCACTGGACCATTAAGATACGTTTAAGTAGGCGGATCTATGTATGTAGCCTATTCGGACAAATTCTAGAGCTGACTTTATGTAGGCCTACAGGACTCGTTGCACAGTTGATTTTTTTTCCCTTTGAAATAAATAGCAAAAAGTCATAGCTGAGACTATGTGCATGATTATGCTGTATTATTCTACTTGATAAAAACGTATTGCAGCGAGATTATGCGTGCAATAGAACTAGAACAGCTACGTCCGTGTGACTGTTATTCATGCGCAATTGAGCATCCACATCAAAGAGCAGGGCCTCGCATTTCAAGTTCACACAGGGCCTCGCACCCCACCTGCGACGGCGCTGATTTCAAATACATAAATATTGACAATTTGTAGGCTGGCCTTTATGTATTTACTTATTAGGGTGGGGGTGCTGCTTTTGTATAAGAAACAAAATCAAGTCTATGAAACTCGTCAAAACTCTGCGAATCACAACAAGCGAATCGGTGGGTTTTGACATTGTTGATGCTTTCAATCGAGTTGCGTGTCCTCCTGGATGAACTTTCACCGATGATCCTTCAGTGACAAGCACTAAAACACTGTAACGAGATGAATAATTGTGATTTCATGACCAAATGTTTTGATGGAAATCACTTGACTTGGCAATCACAATCATGATCTGGATCAATGTGATCATTTGCATTTAATCATTTAACACATGCTTTTATCCAAAGCAACTTACAAGTGATGAACATCACAATGTTATCATAAAGTGACAACTGATTTTGATTTCTGAAGCTTGAATATGTTTATGGGCCAGAATCTAAACCAGAGCCCTGTGTGGAAAAACTCAAAATTGAGAGATATAAACTCGCAATTCTGACTTTTTTTCTCGCAATTGCGAGTTTAGGCTAGCCTATATCTCGCTTCTCGCAATTCTGAAATCTTTTCTCAGACGTGATACACTGTAAAATCTAATTAGTTGGACTTACTTAAAAAAAAGCATGCAAACCTATTGCCTTAAAAAAAAAAAAAAAAGTAAAGTGAAATAGGAATAGTATGTGGTACTGACAAATGCTTAGTTAGTATAGTTCACTTACACAAGAGTTCTAGTAATTAAACAAGAACTGTAGAGAGTGCTTGATAATTTACTTTAAATAAAATATAATTGTTACCATTGTTGTGTTTTGCATGCTGAATGTTGAAGTCTGTGTGACTCAAGTATGATCAATTGCAAGATTGTCACAAATATAGAGGGATTATATCAACACAATTAAAAGTTTCACAAGATGTGTAGGACATAAGTGTTAGCAACAAAATTACAAAAGATCATTAATTGACATGAAATATGTTATACATCATTCATTCATACATATACATACATACATAACTTCTCTTCATTTGAAACCAAATAACTGATTTCTTGTTGCAATCACTGCATCAATGGGAAGATAATTAAAGTTCCAAGTGTCCAACCAAAGGGATCACTAATTGCCATAAAGGTGACTAAAAACATTTTAGGAAAATCAACATCAATTTATGAAGTCAGCTTATGTGATGTTCTCTCAAATAGTCACCTTCCTAAAATAATTGCCTAAGTCATTTTTTGACAAAAATGAATTTTTTTTATTTATTTTTTCATAAGTCATCTTCTCATGATGCTGGCCACCTCTGGTAAAATCACCCACATCCTCAGTTGAACAGATCATGCAATTCTACCCCTGTAGTATAATGGCCTATGTCAAGAGTTTGACTTAGGCTGTTTTATTTTGCCTAAGTCAAAAGACAATGAGACTTAGGCAATTTTACAAGCTTTTCAAGATGGCAGTTGCATCAAGAAGAACGAAAATCTACTCGGCCTCTGAAGTTAGGTTCAATTTTTTGTGTTTTCTGAGAAACCTGCAAAAATGACTTGGGCAATTATTTTAGGAAGGTGATGAAATGTATCAGTTGTATTCAAATTTCATCATTCAAGATGACTTTGGGAAATGAGTGAATGCAAACAGAGTCCATTAAGTGAAAAGTCCATCTCACAATTCTGACTTTATAACATGCAATTACGACTTTATGTCAGTGTCACGCAATTCTGACTTTATAACACACAATTGCGACTATATCACAAAATTCTGACTTTAAAACTTGCAATTGCGACTTAATATCTCGTAATTCTATAAAAATAAAAAATAGAGATGAAAAAACAGAATTGCGAGATAAAAAGTCACAATTACCTTTTTTATTTTTTATTCTGTGGAGGAAACAAGCTTCCATAGGCTCCGTAGAATAGTTATTGTGGTGAAAAGAAAACAATACATTTAAAACAGTGCCATCTAGTGGCCATTAGTTCAAACAGGTAAGGTAGGCTACTGTAGGTGAAGGTAGGATTCCAATCCGTTTATTAAACTGGCCTGAACTGTCAATCTACAAGTTCTAAATGTAAACTGACATCCTGAGGTGACATTCAATTGTAACTGACATCATCCTCTACTGCAGTTTCCTGTGTTAACACCGTGACTGTGATGTTATGTTTATGTTATGTTTATTGTACGGCTACAAACCACAAAGAGAGAGAGAGAGAGAGAGACAGAGAAAATGATCCTAAGACAGTTTTTAAGCGAGTAAGTGAAATTATATTTGATAAGCAAACATAGAACTGCAAATACTCTAATTTGACATATTTTTGACTATGGAATGGTAAAATACTTGTCATAAATATGTATGTAAGAGCTCCTGAAAAAAATAAAACAAATTCCTTGTGTGTTTGCGCACACTTGGCGAATAAAGCTCATTCTGACTCTGATTTTGATTCAGTTATCTTTAAGCTGATCACATTCTCATTCTTTTTGCTTTCCAGGGTGAAATAAAGTTAGGTCATTTTATGATGAGACGTGAGGAATGGACACTGACGGAAGTTATTTATACACCACTGAATAATATTTGTTAAATCATAATTTCAAAATTCTTTATACACTTACAGTAAC
This sequence comes from Leuciscus leuciscus, assembly GCF_965113295.1. Classification (NCBI taxonomy): domain Eukaryota; kingdom Metazoa; phylum Chordata; class Actinopteri; order Cypriniformes; family Leuciscidae; genus Leuciscus; species Leuciscus leuciscus. Next base: position 189,930 of record NW_028118543.1, read on the forward strand.
ATGTTTTTGAACAAGTTATTGAATTTGCATTGAATATGTTAAAACAAATGATCTTGTTGTGATTATGTGGCATCCTAAAGCACCAATTTCTGACTAAACTTTAAACAACATTGGCTTGATGGATACATTTATTATCAATGTGTTTTCTATTTGTAATTTTTGATGAGATTACAAACAGTTAAAAAAAAGCAAATAGCAACATTTCTAAAGAAGTGCATATACAAACAAAGAAGTAAAACTATTTTCATGAGTTCACACTTACATTTGAGGGGGTAAAGTTTAATGCGTATTTGGCGTGCTCTCCGGAGGGAGGGCTCCGAGCTCGGAGTTCGGCCCGAACCCAGAGTACTCCCCCCCTATGTAAGTGTTTAGGACTAGAAGTGTGGAGAAGGGGTGGTGGGGGGATGCTGCAAAAACTGTCAATGGATTGAGGTGAGACTGCTGAGTGTATATATACCTCTTACCATTGATTGCTGAGTGCTCTCCACTTGTGTTAATTATCTGAACGTGCTCCTCCCGAACTTTGTTAATAAAACCTCTTTTGGATGCATTTGCTTGTGGGTGATGTCTAGGTAATGACTTTTGAACATCCTAAATGTTTTTAATGCCATATAGTTTAGTGACCATTAACCACATCTTGTTTTTCATAGTTGTCAGTCACACTGGACATTTATAACCACACATAGCGCTTTACCACAGTGAACCACTAATGTGAAATGTGCTGTTGTATCTGAGCTACAGACCACAGCCGGTCCAGAAAGTGTGTGATCATTTCAGAGAACAACAGATGGAAATTCTCATCACAAGACTGCAAATGAGTTTATATCTTCTTATTTTAATGCATGATGGTTGTTTGAAAGGGCATTAGAGTGGATTGGTTCAGTTAATCCAAATTTAATTCGTAAAAAAAACACAAAAAAAACAGTGTTGAAGGGGTCATGAACTGGATTATGTTATTATTTTATAATGTTTCCTGGGGTGACCCTATAATGTTAATATGATTTTTACATCAAAAATTGTCATAATGTCGAAATAAAAGGCATTTTTTCTAGCCTGGGCGGTTTTCAGTTTGGCCGATTGGAAATGGAGCGTTCTTTGATCGCATTCTGTATATAATTTAAACAGTTTAAAAAATATTATTTTCATCCTACTTAGAGAAACGATGTGAAGTTGATCTTTTAGTCACTGGCTTGATTTACTGATGCATAAACAGTATTGAACGATTTTGAGAGAAAGATAATCTGTCTGAACTTGAATAATTACACATCAAAAATCACTGATCACAGATCAGGCATTAGAATAAACATGGTTACTTACATGTGGCGTAACCCCCTCGAAAATTAGATGATTCATCTCAAGGGGTTAATCCTAATAAATTCATTTCTAATAATGTGTTCTCATTATGAGTTTGCTTTTAGATTTTTGTCCAGATCACAGATGAAAAAAACACAACAGCCAAACTCCTCATGAGGATCCTTTGTGTCTCCATTGTCACAGTCGATCTTCAACTTTCACTGCTTGTGTCTGAGAGATTATATTCAAGACTCTCACTAGCTCACCTTAAATAGTCAATAAAGCAGAGCTTAACCCTTGTGCTTTGTTGAAAACCCTGTAACACCTTTTGTGTACTCGGTCAAAAATGACCGGCCTTTTAAAAATTGCTTGTAAATCGTTTGTTATGCTATATTATCACCAAATATTGGATTCAATCTTTTTTATCAACTTGTCTGTCAATTGGCACAGGTTTTCTATTTCTTTTTGGAACTGATTGATCATAGGCCTATAGACCTCATCGATCTGAGCTCATGCACCTCAGCTTTTGAGTAATGAAAGCCTGATTTGTGGATAAATTTGTCAATATTCAACAAAATATGACAGAAGTGTGCTTTAATATTTAACTAGGAAGTTTATTTTGAAATGCTTTTATTTGTACAAAATGTAACAAAGTCACACTTGTGGAGTTCACGGTCAAAAATAAATTACAAAAAATTGCTTGTAAATCGCTCGTTATGCTATATCACCAAATATTGGATTCAATGTTTTTGACAACTTGTTTTATTTCAATTAGGACAGGTTTCATATTTGTTTTTGAAACTGATTGATTGTTCAAAAAAACAAAAAAACGACTGAACGAATGATACACGGATTCTATATAACTTCCCAATATTACCCTTTTTGTTTTTTAACGTCTTGTTTGGGGATGTGTGCGTACAGTAGCCTATGCAAAGTAAAAAAAAAAAGTTTATTTCTGTTTATGCCTTTGCTTGTGAATCTATCCCATAACATGTTTCATTTGTTTATTTGCTAAGCCAAATAAACACTGGTTGAGAGTTTTTTGGCTGATAAATTGCATAACCTACTCTGTGCATTAGGTGCTGTTCTCCACTAGAGGGCGAACTTTCTATTACTGTAACACAATTAATTAGTATACTACATACAAATGTTTCACCCAAAAACGAAAATTCTCTTATAATCTGCAAAATATTAGTAGCCTATGCTGTTATCTTTTTTCCCATTCAATTACAGTCAATGGGGACTGGCTCTTTTTTTTTTAACCTCAAAAAGGACTCGGAAGCAATAGTATCATTATAAGTGAGAAGAAGAGAGAAAGTAATTCTGATTCTTAATAACACGAGGATTTATATGTGAACCTGGACCACAAAACCAGTCACATGGGTCAATTTTTTTTTTTAATTGGGACAAAAAGGACAATAGGACAATATTTGTCTGAGATACAGCTATTTGAAAATCTGGAATCTGAGGGTGCAAAAAATCGAAACAAAATAAATGTTTTATATATTTACGGTAGGAAATTTACAAAATATCTTCATGGAACATGATCTTTACTTAATATCCTGATGATTTTTGGTATAAAAGAAAAATCCATAATTTTGACCCATATGTGTTGGCTATTGCCAGAAATATACCCGTGCGACTTGTGACTGGTTTTGTGATCCAGGGTCACATATTTCTTTAATGATCTAGCTTAAATATGATTAAATACAGTACAAACTGTTACAGAGAAAAGGCTGGATGTAAGTAAGCAGTGTCATTTTTCCACCAAAAGTGCATTTCAAATTTAAAGGAGATAAAACAAAGCAATTAAGTGAAACTTCTTTTAACTTTCACATAAGCTAAAGGGGTCTAATGGGACCTTTTTTGCCTAAATAAACATATATATTCTATTTGAATAAATTGATATAGATAGATTTGCGGCATCTTTAGGCCTCCATTGGCTCAGTCCTCAATCTCCTTCAGACCTGAAGGAAAGATGATCATGTTATACGTTTTTTTTATTTTATTTTTTATCAATACACAAGCATCATATTAAGATGTCATATTAATATAGGCTCGTACCTTTCAGTCTGAATTGAATCCAGCGCGCTGTTGGATCAGAGCAGTACTTGTCTTTCTCTGTGTAGAATCTGCAGGACAGATATACAGTACCACTGAAATGAACACAATATCAGGCATATAAAACTGTGAAATGTGTGTAGAGAGAGCTTACACTATAGCATCCACACATGGACTCAGAGCATTCTGATGCTTGTATCCAATCAGTTTACAGTTTTGCTCGATTGCTTAAACACATTTCTTGAAACTATGCCTCATATTCTCAAAACAGTAAACACAAATCTATAACATCTCACCCAATTCCCCAAACATCTTATTTTCAGGTCAAAATGAAGCTCTACACTCAAAACCATTCACTCTTGCTGAAAAACCAAACTTTGCCCTCAGACATCACACACACTACAACATAGTCTTACACACTGGTGCAATACATTTAAAACAACATTTCCAAAACTGGTAAGTTATGTTGCTTGTGGTTGCTCTATCTCTATCTATATGTGAGGCAATTTGATGCATTTCTTTTTATTACAGTAGTGCAACAGCGACAGTACATGTATGTGTTGTAACAGCACATAGTACAGCTCTCAAAAGTTACAGAGCAGTCTGAAGTAAATCTCCTGTACCTGTTTTTCTCCCGGAAGGTTCTTATGATTGAGGCGACGGTGAAGCGACTCAAATTTGGCCTTACTTGTATCCCAGCCTCCCTCATAGTCATACCATGGACAAAGACATGGGCAACTAGAGTGTCTTGTCTCCTTGCCCTTGCCCTTCACCTTCCTCATCCTCTTCCTTCACCTCTTCCTCCACTCCCATCTTCATCTGATATTGAATACTAATGCTTTCTAAATGACAACATGGTGTAGGCAATGAGAAATGAAGGGATTTGTGTGTAGAGTTTATAGTGACAGTTCAACAAATCTGACTCATGTGTCAAAACAGGGGAATCGTGTTTATAGTTTCGGGAAATGGGTGTGCTTTTTGATAAATGGCGTTATGGTTTTGAAATTTTAGTTCTAAAGCCTGGTTAAAGTATTTAAGCAATCAAGAAAAACTGTGACAGCTGTATTTCTGCATGATTTGAGATAGATGTCATGCAGAAAGGGGAGAGCAGACCCTGTGATGTACTCAGCTAAGTGCCCTATATACTCTCTGCAGAGCTTTACAGTCCTGATTAGTGCAGTTCCCATAACACACTGAAATACATTGAGTTTGTACGCTTTCTATTGTTGCTGAATAGAAAGTTTTCAGGATTGCTTGAGAGACCCTGAATTTCCTCAGCTGTCGTAGATGGTACAGTTGTTGTCTGGCTTTATTCACCTGGGAACTTGGCTTGTACATGTACAGATCAGGTCAAGTTCTCAGAGATGTTTATTTCAACATATTTGAAGCCTCTCACCCTCTCTACGGGGGTCCCGCCAATCAAGAGTAGGGAGAAGGTTCTCTGCTGATGGTGAATCCATAACAGATTGCATTTAGCTATAGCACAGTTTTCTTTGATGCAGCCCTTATCAAGATCAAGATCGTCTTGTTTTCACACATACTGTATACAGTACAGTATAAGTGCTTTGGAGATTTCAATCTCTGTCTCTCTTTCAGATCGTCGGCCCACTAGAGTTGGAGTGACTTGCTGTAAGGAAGTGTCGAAGGGAAGAATCCCTCCTGAAGTTACAGTTTTTTTTCAATTGCTTACACACTAAAATTAAAACTTTCCCACAATTAGCAAAACCTTACAGTCACGGAGCAAAACTCCGGCCGAGATTTGCACGATTGTAAGCACATGGTCAGCTTCACACTTTTTGCAAAACATCATGTGGTGTTGGTGAATATATTTTTACACTCTCTCTGTGTAAATGCTAAAAGTGTTTTAAGTTGAGCACAGGAGTGTGTAACTGATTCAAACAGAATTAGACCATTATGATGGTTGTTTATGTTATGACAACAAAATAAGGTTTTATAAGACATTGTATAGTTTTGACGAAAGTGTTCCATTTTGCAAATGATCTGAGGTGTTGTGCTACTTTGGTGTAGTGTTGTGCTAATTGTGTGAAGGGGTGTGAAAAACCGAGCCCTGTTTTCAAAATTGTGCTTAAGCAATTGAAAAAAACTGTAACCTCCCTCAGTATTAGTCCGTGGTTTATTACATGGTCCACAATTGTTTCCAAAAACAACTATTGTCAAATGTATACAAGTGTGTTTATTGTTTTGCAAATCACTGTGTGTAATGTTTTGCAAAAAGTGTGAAGCGGACCATGTGCTTACAATCGTGCAAATCTAGGCCGGTGTTTTGCTCCGTGAGTGTAATGTTTTGCTAATTGTGGGAAAGTTTTAATTTTAGTGTGTAAGCAACTGATGCAAAATCGGATTATAAATGTTAAAAAAATCATTAAAATCAGTAGATCCATTAGCCTGGATGCCAGCCGAACTTAGCCCTGCCCACAACATTTGAGGTCGGGAAGTATTCTGACTAGAATCTGAGTATGACAACGTCAGCCTATAGATCCATAATAATCAATAACAAAGGCTCTTATAAAAATACAAATCCAATGATAAAAAAATCCTCATCCTCAAAATCCTAAAACTCATATCTGATGAGTTAGTAATCCACTCAACACAGAAAAAGCCAATTTCCTAATTGTTCACACAGCTGTCTTAATTACAACAACTACAAAAGGGGAAGAGAAAAACAACAAAGAAGACGAATGAGGAGAAAATAAAAATAATAATAAGAAGAATGAGCAGTGGAAAAGGAAGAGGTGTAAGAGTGAGAGGTGGTGGACAGGGTAGAGGGAGAAGAAGAGGAAGAGGAGATGGAGAAAGAGCAAGAAGAGCTGAAGATGTAGAAGGAGCAAGAAGAGCTGAAGATGTAGGAGAAAGAGAAAGAAGAGCTGAAGATGTAGGAGAAAGAGAAAGAAGAGCTGAGGATGTAGGAGAAAGAAAGAAGAGCTGAGGATGTAGGAGAAAGAGAAAGAAGAGCTGAGGATGTAGGAGAAAGAGAAAGAAGAGCTGAGGATGTAGGAGAAAGAGAAAGAAGAGCTGAGGATGTAGGAGAAAGAGAAAGAAGAGCTGAGGATGTAGGAGAAAGAGAAAGAAGAGCTGAGGATGTAGGAGAAAGAGAAAGAGAAAGAAGAGCTAAGGATGAAGCAGCAAGAGAAAGAAGTGCTGAGGATGTAGGAGAAAGAGAAAGAAGAGCTGAGGATGTAGGAGAAAGAGAAAGAAGAGCTGAGGATGTAGGAGAAAGAGAAAGAAGAGCTGAGGATGTAGGAGAAAGAGAAAGAAGAGCTGAGGATGTAGGAGAAAGAGAAAGAGAAAGAAGAGCTGAGGATATAGGAGAAAGAGAAAGAAGAGCTGAGGATGTAGGAGAAAGAGAAAGAAGAGCTGAGGATGTAGGAGAAAGAGAAAGAAGAGCTGAGGATGTAGGAGAAAGAGAAAGAAGAGCTGAGGATGTAGGAGAAAGAGAAAGAAGAGCTGAGGATGTAGGAGAAAGAGAAAGAGAAAGAAGAGCTAAGGATGAAGCAGCAAGAGAAAGAAGAGCTGAGGATGTAGGAGAAAGAGAAAGAAGAGCTGAGGATGTAGGAGAAAGAGAAAGAAGAGCTGAGGATGTAGGAGAAAGAGAAAGAAGAGCTGAGGATGTAGAAGAAAGAGAAAGAAGAGCTGAGGATGTAGGAGAAAGAGAAAGAGAAAGAAGAGCTAAGGATGAAGCAGCAAGAGAAAGAAGAGCTGAGGATGTAGGAGAAAGAGAAAGAAGATCTGAGGATGTAGGAGAAAGAGAAAGAAGAGCTGAGGATGTAGGAGAAAGAGAAAGAAGAGCTGAGGATGTAGGAGAAAGAGAAAGAGAAAGAAGAGCTGAGGATGTAGGAGAAAGAGAAAGAAGAGCTGAGGATATAGGAGAAAGAGAAAGAAGAGCTGAGGATGTAGGAGAAAGAGAAAGAAGAGCTGAGGATGTAGGAGAAAGAGAAAGAAGAGCTGAGGATATAGGAGAAAGAGAAAGAAGAGCTGAGGATGTAGGAGAAAGAGAAAGAAGAGCTGAGGATGTAGGAGAAAGAGAAAGAAGAGCTGAGGATGTAGGAGAAAGAGAAAGAAGAGCTGAGGATATAGGAGAAAGAGAAAGAAGAGCTGAGGATGTAGGAGAAAGAGAAAGAAGAGCTGAGGATGTAGGAAGAGATGTAGGAAGTAGAGGGAGAAAGAGATGGATAGATTGGAGGGCAATGGTATAGTGGAAAGAGAAAGAGTAGAAAATATAAGAAGAGATGGACAGAGAGGAAGAGGAGAGCAAAGGTGTAAGAGGAGGGCAAGCTGTAAGAGGAGGGAGGAGAGGTAGAAGGATAGGGTACACACTTGTTTCAAATGAAATCGGAGCAACACTTATTGACCATATCATAAATCATGGTCTCTCACTGAGAGAAGCTGGGCAGAGAGTTCAGTCCAATATAAACAGATCCACAGTGGCTTCAATTATCCGCACATTTCAGAGGGAAAACCGGTAAGTAACTATATCATTCTACTTCTACAATGAGAGTCCATGTAGTCTTGTTTGACACAGGTCTAGATTTCTACAGTAAATGTTTCTGCTTGTCCAAATATTTTTCAGATTTGAAGTTAGAGAACATTCAGGTGGACTAACAAGACTCCTTTCAATTGAACAAGAGCATGCCATTGTTGACATGGTGGTCCAGAACAACACCCTCCACCTCAAAGAAATTCAGCAAAGAATAACACAGGACAATCAATTGTTCCACAATATCCACCAATGCTGTCTCTCCACAATTGATCGTGTTCTAAGGAGAAATGCAATCCGAATGAAACAAGTATACAAAGTGCCCTTTGAGAGGAACTCCGTTAGAGTGAAGGAGTTGCAATTCCAGTTTGTTCAAGTGCAACCCAATTACTGCACTTTTACTGTCAACACAAAGATATATATTTCCTGAATTTTAAGTATGTGTCCATAAACTATTCCATGCTACTGTAAGTGAAGAGATTTAAGCATATCTATGTATACTGCTGCTTCAAAGTGTGAACTCAAACTTCAGCAACAGTTTCACAGTAGTATTGACTGCAATCAATGCCATTACTGTAAAACACTAACTTACTGTATTGTACCTTGTGTTCTTTTTACTCTAGAGAATCTTGGAGTTGGATAGCAGTGCAACTCATTATGAGTACCTATATATTGATGAAGCAGGCTTCAATCTTCACAAAAAAAAAAGGATAAGAGGGAGAAATGTGATTGGCCATCTTGCTATAGTCAATGTCCCTGGACAACGAGGGGGCAACATCACTCTCTGTGCCACAACTTCTACAACTGGTGTTGTGGCACACAATGCTGTCTTGGGACCATACAACATGGCAAGGCTCCTACATTTTTTTTTAACCTCCTCAATGAAATCCTCTTTCCGCAGGGTGATCAGGAGCAAATGGTGCTGAATTTTGTAGTTGTTTGGGACAATGTCCAATTCCACCATTCAGCACTAGTGCGAGAATGGTTTGAGAATCACCCACACCCACATTTCAGGATGGTGTTCCTTCCACCATATTCTCCTTTCTTGAATCCAATTGAGGAATTATTCTCCTCTTGGAGATGGAAGGTACATGATCACAACCCTTACAACCAAGTAAGTCTTCAAGCGATGGAAGAGGCCAGTGGTGATATTGGGGCACAAGCATGTCAAGGATGGATACAGCATTCAAGGCATTTTTTCCCACGATGCATGACTCGTGAAAATATTTGCTGTGATGTTGATGAATTTCTCTGGCCAGATGTAATTGAGAGGCATTATCAATAAATTAATTGATTCAATGAATGCAGTAAATTTTATTGTCCCCACCACTTTTAAAACAAAATGCACACAAACGTGTCCCTGCTTGATATACAACCACTGATAAACATAATAGATTTTGATGAGGAAAATATTTTTTGCGGAATAGAACCCAGAACCTCTGACACGCTTGGCAAAAGTTATACCACTGGTCCTGGACAATAAAGTACAACAGTCGGATCTATGTATTTATTCACGTGAAAATTCTTGCCACTAACAACATATTAGATCTCATTAAACGCCAAATTAAACCCAATGTACGATTTATCGATTACTGGACATCGTAATGCTATTGTACATACATCTGATTTATGATTTAGCACTGTAACCCCCCTCACATACACCTGTCCCACCCACTTTTTAAAACAAAGTTAACCCACTTAATATAATTACAGTCTTTTTTTCACGAGCTTCAACAGTAAGCTACTGCCTTAATCACCTTATAGGGTTCATGTTAACGTAGTAGATAGCCTACTGTTCTTTGCAATATGTGCCTCTAGAGAGCAGCACAGTATGTGTTATGCATATTATGTGCACTACAGTGCTGTTTTGCAGATGATTAATATTGAGGGATGGTTAAAATTTTGGAAGGCATCACGTCATGATAATTTAATAATAAAAAAACCTTTCAAACAGCCAGTGTGAATATTAATATTTGTTCAGTATGGGACACTCCTGATGGAGTAATATTTGTACACTAAAAAATTATGTTGGTTCAACAACAATTCTAATAAAATAACACAACTGTTTGCATCAACCTTTTTTTAGTCATGGCTCTAATGAAATTGTTAAATCTAAACTAAACTGAGTTAGAAGAACTTGATCATTTTTAGCTACTCCTATTTAGTTACTCCAACAAATGGAGTTGTGGCCCTGGAAGTAATTAATTGGATCTTTTTCAGTTAAAATCAGCAGCTAGCATAAGCTAATTTAAGTTAATGCAACTTATTAAGCGTGTAAATTTAATGAACAAGTAAGATATCTGCCACTGGCATTAGCACAGTAATTGCTCATATAGTCATTTACCTGCAAGTATCGACTCTTCAGCACAATGGTAAACATACAAAAACATAAACTCAACATAACATAAACTATTTTAAATGTCGAACATAACAGCATTTAACACTAACAGGCATTTTCCTTTACCTAAAAGCACATAAAATAACACTTAATTTCAACATTTATTCTCCTTATTCAGTCTTATGCAAAGCATATGCAAATAAATCTACTGCCCAATTTCGAAGTTAACAAGAAAATTTTAAGTTACTTCAACTTATTTTTTTTAGAAAATAAGTTAACAGAGACATTTGAGTTTACATTACATGCAACATTAACTTAATGTAATGATCAACATTATTATCTCAACAGAACTAGTTCTGTTTGTTGTTGTTCAAGATTTTGATTGACCTTTTACACCTTAAAGTTTATTCAAATTAGGGGAAAATAGTATGTATGCATCATCTGAAAACATGTTTGTCTGTGGAGGGTGTGTCATGATCAAAACATTTCGAACAATTTACTTGCATGCAAATAGTTGAAAGCATTCAGCGGTTTCAAATGTATGAGCAGCAGTACATACATGTTCAACTTTCTGACAGAATTCTTCTTACAAAGTTATGGTAAACTTACCAAGACCAAAAGTATTTGGAATGTGTGTAGTAATAAAATAAATATTTTTACTTGTACACTAATTGTAGTGTTGTCTATTGGGTTGAACAAAATAGAGGCATGATAGCTAGCTAGATAGACAGACATACTTTATCATCTCAGGAATAAGTCATAAAACTAGCTAAGAAACAAATTTCATTAAGCCTACTTTAATGATTCTTCCTCTTTTTGTAACCCCATATTTCTCTCTGTGCATTTAGATTTCAGCTTGTTTATATGCAAATGAAATAAGAGACCCAAGTCAAGCGCATATATATATATATATATATATATATATATATATATATGCGCTTGACTTGGGTCTCTTATTTCATTTCATATATATATACAGTGAGGAAAATAAGTATTTGAACACCCTGCTATTTTGCAAGTTCTCCCACTTGGAAATCATGGAAGGGTCTGAAATTGTCATCGTAGGTGCATGTCCACTGTGAGAGACATAATCAAAAAAAAAAAAAATCCAGAAATCACAATATATGATTTTTTAACTATTTATTTGTGTGATACAGCTGCAAATAAGTATTTGAACACCTGTCTATCAGCTAGAATTCTGACCCTCAAATACCTGTTAGTCTGCCTTTAAAATGTCCACCTCTACTCCATTTATTATCCTAAATTAGATGCACCTGTTTGAGGTCGATAGCTGCATGAAAACACCTGTCCACCCCATACAATCAGTAAGAATCCAACTACTAACATGGCCAAGACCAAAGAGCTGTCCAAAGACACTAGAGACAAAATTGTACACCTCCACAAGGCTGGAAAGGGCTACGGGGAAATTGCCAAGCAGCTTGTTGAAAAAAGGTCCACTGTTGGAGCAATCATTAGAAAATCTCCCTCGGACTGGGGCTCCATGCAAGATCAGAGAGAGTATAGAGGGACCCAATGTGTCACTTTTGAGTGATTTATGGCCCCTCTAAGCCCCGCCCCCTTTTTGACCGTGGGAATATTCCCACGCTAGCTCCTCCCACTTATGGGCTGTACGTACACCGTGGGAAAATTGGACTTGTGGCACGCCTCCTTATGGGTTGAACATCTGAAGCGTGGGAAAATCTCCCATGCTCAGTAGTTCTAAACAGTGTATATTAAAACTTTTTAAAGAAATGTACAATAAAGACAATAGTCGGAGATGAGATCAATGTTTTTTATTTATTAAACAAGACATATGTACATTCAACACTTTTAAAACGTTAAAACATCAATGAAATAAGTTTAAATTGAATTTTTTCTCTAAAAAGAGTTATTAAAAAATGAGTTAGTGTTATTTTAAGATGTTAAAACATTAAAACAACTTTTTCATTTACAAAAAGATCATTTTTACATACCCAGTTGTTAAAAACTCGAAGGTTTAAAGACAAAAGTGTTTTCCATGTGTATTTTTTCTGGAGCAAAGTGAAAAAATGTCCACACACGCCGAAGATTTGTCAGGACTGAGAGTTTGTGAAGGCTGCAGAGAGACAGACCCAAGCTCCGCCTCTACCCCCACCCACAACAGATGTCACCGTGGGAAATTCCCACATCTCCTATCCACTCCCAAAAAGAAAACACATCCGGTCATCTCAGTGGCCAGACTTAAATGACCAAAGAATCATGGTGCAACAGCTCGAAGAGACCACACCCCCTAACACACCCCTCTCAAAAGTGAGTGGTCAATTTCGATTTAAGGGTGTGTGTAAAAAATGACATCACTAACGGGAATCCCCCTCCCACAGCGTCACAGTCACATGAGATGTTTAAAAAGGAGCGCAAACATGACAAGAGATACTTGTGATTTTACAAAACAAATCTGCAATGGCAACGGCTGCAACCCCGAAAACACCTGAAAAAAGCATCGATGTAGCTATGGATGATTTGACTCTAGCTCCACGAAAAAAACGTGGAACGCACGGGCCCTGTTTAACACAATTTCTTCACGAACCGGAAGATTCTGTGAAATACTTTTCTGGAGGACGTGCGTGCGAAGTCAGATTGGTTAATGGATAACGACGAGCGATTCACAACGAATACAACAGAGGATCCCAATTTGTTTTTTTACGGAAAGGGATTGGATTTTATTTTATACAGGAGAATGGAGAGATTTGAAAGATGATGGGGGTGAACCGGTTTTCATAGCAGAGTGGGCTGGATTAACCACGGTTGCAAGATACCGACTTCTCACGGATTATATATATATATAAAAAAACACCCAGAGGATTACGTTTACATACTTTTTTGGAATGGATGTACCCAAATGTTCGTAGCCTATTTCTGAGGATGAGCATTTAAAATAGCCTACTACGATTTAAAATTCATGTTTCAATGGAATGTTTACATGTGTTGGAACAGATTTTTTCTAAAATCACGTAGCTTTTTTTTAAAATGGAGCGACGCATTTGGATCTGTTGATGGATACGCACCAATAGGATTACCGGCTGCAACAAATGGATACCCACAGAAAAGCATCGATTGGCTGAATACATTTTGTGATTATTTAATCCTTTCTATGTAAAGTATTTTGAATTGCCAGTGTATAAAATGTGCTATATTAATAAACATGCTATGCCTTGCTTCGCCTATGTCATAGGAGAAATTATATTTAACTCACACTCACACAAACACCGACCCCCACTCCTCCCCACTTTTGGACTGAGCCCTCCAACGTGGGAAAATTCCCACGGTCCACATTTAAAGGTGTACTTTTCACAATCACATACAAAAAAAGACATTAATACAATGTTTATCATTAAAATACAAAGGGTGGTAAACACACATTTTAAAAATAATATATAAATTTAAAATACACATGTCGTTAGCGTTCATACATTTTTAATTAAAGAAAAGTTTTGCTTTCCATATATATGTAAAACTTTTTACAAACACGGCATAAAGTTAAAATGCAATGGTTTAGTATTCGTACATTTTACAACGTTATCTGAAAATAGTTAGAATGTGGTCGTTCACATACAGATAAAAAAAAAAAAAAAACGTTCAAAACAACGTCAACTAAAATACAATATGCTACTAAAGTTTAGTTTTAAGTTCCGTATGATACTACATCACTCATCGCCGGTAGAAACATGAATGAGTATAGATCATGTGTGAAGCAGAGTCTCCGCCCACCTAACGCTAGATTTATTTATAATTACACTAGTAAATAACATTTATAAAAAATAATAGTTGTTTAAAAAAAATAAAAACTCATGTTTCAGTTAATTTTGGACTTTTGGTGAAGTTAACAAATATTCACTACTGATTTATTCACTCTTCGATAGGATAATCCACATCTCCCAATGGAGAAATCTGATCATTGTTTGAGAATGCGTTTTGGAGTAAAAAAATAATAAATCTGTTCAAAACTATGTGATTTAAACTGTAAAACCGTGAAACGTAAGCGGCAGGCAAACAGTTTTCTTTTCACAGACATGTAACACTTTCACATATAACTTTTTAAAATGATACAGACCTTTAAAATACAAAGGTGTAGTATTTAAAACGTTAGGCCTATCAGAAAAATTTAAAACAAGTTAGAATGTTTTCCTTCACCTACAGATTTTAAAACCTGTAAAAAAAAATATTATAGAATGTCTATAGAAAGTTATAGAATGTCTTTCACGAACGACTTTTAAAGATACCAGAAAAATGGTAAATTATGTTTTTTAAACAATGTTTCAAACGTGAGCAACATATCAAACATATCAAACTACAACAGTTAAAAAATACATCAAACAAATAGATTATAAGCAAAACTTTTTAACATAAACTTTTGTTTAGTTTTTAGCTAACAATATCTCTTACGCTGTCCCGCAAAGCACATGAATGAGAAATAGAGTCTCCGCCCACCTAAAACTCCGCAACGTATGAGAATACACATGCGCAGCGCTAGCCTATAGCTACAGATTTAAATCTTGGTAAAAAAAGACTTATCAAAACAACGTTCAAAATGTTTACATTTTTTATTTAGGCTAATTTAGTTATTAATTCACTATTAGATATTTCTAGCCTAATATTTTCAAGCATCTGTCCACACACACACACACACACACACACACACACACACACACACACACACACACACACACACACACACACACACATACATACGGATGAACGTCTTAACTTTTACGACATCATAGAGAGAGAGAGCATCACTTTGTACCATGCTGTGTTATGCCTAACGAGAAATGATCTCTTCTGAACTCTGAATGGCATTGTGGGCTTTGGGTGATACTGTAAACTTTTGGTTTTCTTTACAAGAAATTGATGAAAGCTATTTTTAGAGTCGACATGAAATCAAAATTTATCCTATTTACTTTGTTAGCGCATATTACTAGTCTTGTGGTGAAAAATTAATCCGTGCAAGTTAATACAGGAAAACTGGTTGGTCATGGTAATCTTTAATCAAAGTCTGAAAAGCGACTTCCGGTCTGGAAATGGCGTTTCTTTTCTGATGACGTCAGTTTGACGGCTTAACCACTCCTTAAACCGTCTGCTATGAGCAGAGATGGACAGGAGGAGTCTGTTCAATATTCCCTTTCACTTGGAAATACGTCACAACAGTGGAGAAAAGTCGTTTTGCAACTTCCGGTTCACGGGGACTTTAAAAAACATTAATACAACTCTTTGCTTTACAAAAACTGTTTATTACACTAAAACAAGACACAAAATAGGATATTTCATTTACCCCTACAGTAGTCATAATAGTTATTTCTTTATTTTTATTCTGTATTTTTACAGACCTAAAACCATGAGGCTTCAAAGTATGGATTGGAAGTAAATTACCAAAGACACAAACGATTTTGAACATTTATACATTTGTGTGTTGCAAAAGCAGAAGTCTATCTTCTTTATATAAAGAATCACCTTTATTTATGCTTTAATTTCTTTAAAACAATCTGGTGACCTGCATTATTTCTGTGATTACATGATTAGTAATATTGCGAGAGGTTTCCTCACACGTATAAAAACTCTTTAGATGTCTTTGTGACAAACACAACATCTTCACTTAAAAGACTTTTTTTTAAATGTATGGCCGATCCTTTTTCTTCTGACAAACTTACATTTCATATTAATTACCTGAGGCGTTTAACAACCACATATAGGGAATGCATGTTAATTAAATGTTCGAGAAAGCTAATATTGGTGTAATCTCTGAGAGGTCTCACCCCCAGATGCAAAACTATGCGTTGGGATAATCCAGACATAGCTTTACTAAAAGAAAATATTATGGAAGTCATTTTCAAACTGTGCGTAGGCTATGCTTCAACATGTAATTATACAATATTTTATATATTAATATCATGGTTCCATGTTGTTTGTTTGTCTGTTAGTTATTAACTAATACCTTTATCTTTTAACTAACACTTCAACATCCAGAACAAAATTAAAGAGATGTATGAGCTAAGGATGTTCTCTGACCCCAAATAAACGGATAATGGAATGTTCACAATCTACAATATACAGTTAGATATTCTCCTACTTAGTATGTGTAATAGTTGTGCTTAATTCTTTGGGTGTATTTTTACACACCCTATGGACTAACTTTAAAACATAATCTTTATACACGAATCACACATGTCCTTATAATCCATGTAAGATTCAAAAGACCAAATCACTAAGAAAAGAGCCGTTTATAATAAATACACAAAAGTTTTCCAAATGATGGATTTATTACTCCGCTAGATTTAGTCATCTTGTTCAGATAGCACAACGCTGTTTCACATGTTGTATGTTGGACTGTATGTGTTTTAGGTGAAGACGTTTCTTTGAGAGCTGAAATAAATGACAATTAAGAATTTAAGTGATAGTCTTTCTGTCTGACTAAATTGATACTTCATTTAGTGCAACTTTCCCTCTATCTACGAATTACACAAAGTGCATGCTGTTTTACACTTAAACTATTACAACAGAATCACATCTAACTATTGCACTGAGAGAGGCATATTCATCCAAGCTCGAGGCTGTTAAACTTCCACACTTTGGTAAAACCTAAATTCTAGAGGTCAATTGGGTTAAAAGTAAATGCATCATCATGAGCCATTTTAAAACAAATACAGAAAAGCCACTATAGTGACCAGTTTTAGCGTGTGAATTGACATTTTACATATTACGCTGTTTACATCTTGTTTTTGTACAGTTTTTGTTCATATAGGAATGTATGAAAAACATGAACAAATATTGCATAAAGATAATTAAATGACGGTCCTTCAAGTATGAGAGTGACTAAACAAATCATATTTATTTTAGAACATCTTTCTGCTATGTCTACGAAACATTGACGTGAAAGATGAGTATTACACTTCAAACTCGTCTAACTATTACACTTATTTTGTTATTATTACACGTTTTTTTTGTGTGTGTCACTAAACAACATGGTTAAGCTAATGAATTACAGTTGATACGTGGTATTTTTTTACGTGAAAGGAGGGAAAGGAATATTTAACATATAAAAATAAAAATATTTTAACCTAAAGTCAATTTCAATGGTTAGATCAATCATCTAACAATCGACAGTTATATGTGAAACAATTAGAGTTGGTGTAAATTTGCACATCCAAAAACTGTTGTTACTTGGATGATGAATATCTTCACTTTATGATAGGAAAGTACGGACAGCGCCTTTGACCAATCCTCTACATATGGGACACTTGCGCAGAGAAGGCGCACATTCTTTGCACACAACTAGGTGACCACAGGGCATGAAGACAATGTTCACTTCCTTATCCATGCAAACTTTGCATGTGCGCTCCTCTTGAAGTCTTCTTAACTGTTCCTCCATAGGCAAGTCTGAAAGATCTTGACTCGGTGATGCAGCTTCATTTGTCTGGGTCATCAGTTTTCTCAGCAGGCAGACATCATTCTTCTTGATCCAGTTGCGGAAGACTTCTGCTGCTGCATTTCCTTTCGACAGGACTAACTCAATGAGCTGCCCTGTCTGCTGCTTGACTATAGTGCAGTTACGAATAATGTCATACTCTTTCTGTGAGATGACGTTCTCCTCTAGAAGATGGTCCATTAAGCTCTGCACGCTTTTTAGCTGCTGTGAGATGACATGATGATGTTTCTTAAGAAAAGTAAAACCATCTGATGCCATTTCCTCAGCAAGAAGCTCTCGCTCCTCCTCTCTCTTCTCATCTTCTGCACTTAGTAAATCAGACACCAACTCTTGAACGGTTTTGTAATTTACTCCACTTGCGAGAATTTTGCTCTGCACGGTTTGCTTCACCAGGCCACGCTCAAATCCCATCTCTAAAGCAGACTTCACCACAGGATTGTTCATCATCACTGCATCTTCTGAACGGTCTTCTCCAGGATCCAGGTGTACAACAGCTGGATCAACAAATTCTCTCGAGTTACTGTCTCCATTAGTCAATAGCTGTTCAAATAGTCTTGGAAATCTTGCTTGAATCTGATGAACAAACTCTTGTCCCTTTTCTTGCAACAGGTATTCACATCTTGGAAACCACTTGGCATGCTCTACCCATGGATCATCACCAGACTCCCAACATCTGAGTCCACCATCACAACAAAAGCACTTCACGTCATCACGACGACCAACATAGTAAAAACCAGCCTTAGCCAATTGGTCTGGTCGAACAGTTATTCTTGAGGGCCAGTAGACAAATGTGAGCAACCTTTCTTCACACTGTTGCATTGCCGAGTTAGATACATTGGAAAGGTCGCCGGCAGATAAAGGTACATTATCTGCACAGTCACCTCGAACAAAGCGGCAGTTGGGGTAATGCCTCTGGTGCTCTGATACTGCCCGATCTCCCGGTTCCCAGTTGCTAAGCTGGCCTCCACAACTGAAGCAAGCCACTCTGTCGCCCTGGCCAAGGTAGTAGAAACCACTTTTAGCAAGCTCGGCTGGACTTATTGGTGCAAGAGTCCAATTCTGAAAGGTGTCAAGGCGTTCCTGTTCCCGACGCATGTCAGGACTGTGACAAGCCGGAGGTCCCTGGTGAGACATATCCTGGTGAGACATATCCAGGTTTAAGTAACCCACCAGCTCCTCCATTTGGTCTGAAACGGATGCCGTGGTGGTCGATGTTACGGGTATCGCAGGGCTGTAGGATGGCTACTTTGCGAAACGGGAGAAAAGGCAGGGTGTGAGGACGACAGGAGGTTTTGTCCGGGTTGTGTGCGAAGTCCTGAAATATTTATCAGGACAACAGCTCACTCCGCCCTGCTGGAGGGGTTGTCATCATGACGCCGTAAACTGCTGTAGGCCTATAGGATTACATATAATGCCACATTGAATCAGAAGTAGCGTCATGGAGAAGTTATGCATATGCCACCGGAGAGATGTCTATAATTACACCAAAATTTTATATATAAAAATATACATATATTTTTAAAACATAGCCTACAGTATGCATGGGTGAATTGTACGTCATAAGATCTGTAACAAGCATGTAGAAAGTAGTTATAGGATGTATTTCATTTTGCCTAGGCTTTAAGTTAATTTTACCAACTATTAAGATGTTAAAGTTCATAGACCTTTAGCACATTCAAATGTATTGAGTTAAAATGAAAACGTGATATCAATATCGCATTACCGAATTCATGGGTGTTTAATAGCTTCAATAGTTATCAAGCACCAGCTGATTTAAGTTTTTCTTCAAACAAAAGTAATTTTCTGACAAATCATTGTACACATACCCATGTGTTTTGTTGTATGCACAGATTTTGAGGGTCGCTTATAGAAAGATGTGTCCTTTGTTTCGCGGTATTTTTAAAAACATAGATCTACATAGATGTTTTACACGATAAGATATGTCAGAGAACCTTGTACGACATTCTATATCCGCATAAAGGGTTAAAATGTAAAATATACATTTTAGCGCTATTTAAAAACTAGGACGGTATAATAATATAATGTAAATGTCTCACGTGAAGATGATGGTTTAAACCATAATTTTATCAAATCAAGTCAATTCATGTGAATACTGTCGTATATGAACAAAGAGAAGACCTAGAGTTCACTAACATCACAGCTAACTGTAGGAAACAGATATCCGGGGGAAAGTGTAAAGAAAACGCCATACAAAACATTACAATCACACCCGACATACCCATACAAAACAATACAATCACATATGATAAGTGTTACGCTAGTGATGATAAAAATTGTTAAACAATTTCAAAACAGGGTGTTTCAGAAGAAATGTTTCAGAGTCGGTATGCTCCGGTGAAAACTGTCTGAACTTTGATGAGGCCGACAACAATATAGGGCTGTTAAACATGCGGTAGAATAACAATGTTCAATATAAACAAGAATCCTGCTCTAATGGATGACAAATTTACACCAACTCTAATTGTTTCACATATAACTGTTGATTGTTAGATGATTTATCTAACAATTGAAATTGACGATAGGTTAAAATATTTTTATTTTTACATGTTAAATATTCCTTTTCCTCCTTTCACGTAAAAAAATACCACGTATCAACTATAATTCATTAGCTTAACCATGTTGTTTAGTGACACACACAAAAAAAAACGTGTAATAATAACAAAATAAGTGTAATAGTTAGACGAGTTTGAAGTGTAATACTCATCTTTCACGTCAATGTTTCGTAGACATAGCAGAAAGATGTTCTAAAATAAATATGATTTGTTTAGTCACTCTCATACTTGAAGGACCGTCATTTAATTATCTTTATGCAATATTTGTTCATGTTTTTCATACATTCCTATATGAACAAAAACTGTACAAAAACAAGATGTAAACAGCGTAATATGTAAAATGTCAATTCACACGCTAAAACTGGTCACTATAGTGGCTTTTCTGTATTTGTTTTAAAATGGCTCATGATGATGCATTTACTTTTAACCCAATTGACCTCTAGAATTTAGGTTTTACCAAAGTGTGGAAGTTTAACAGCCTCGAGCTTGGATGAATATGCCTCTCTCAGTGCAATAGTTAGATGTGATTCTGTTGTAATAGTTTAAGTGTAAAACAGCATGCACTTTGTGTAATTCGTAGATAGAGGGAAAGTTGCACTAAATGAAGTATCAATTTAGTCAGACAGAAAGACTATCACTTAAATTCTTAATTGTCATTTATTTCAGCTCTCAAAGAAACGTCTTCACCTAAAACACATACAGTCCAACATACAACATGTGAAACAGCGTTGTGCTATCTGAACAAGATGACTAAATCTAGCGGAGTAATAAATCCATCATTTGGAAAACTTTTGTGTATTTATTATAAACGGCTCTTTTCTTAGTGATTTGGTCTTTTGAATCTTACATGGATTATAAGGACATGTGTGATTCGTGTATAAAGATTATGTTTTAAAGTTAGTCCATAGGGTGTGTAAAAATACACCCAAAGAATTAAGCACAACTATTACACATACTAAGTAGGAGAATATCTAACTGTATATTGTAGATTGTGAACATTCCATTATCCGTTTATTTGGGGTCAGAGAACATCCTTAGCTCATACATCTCTTTAATTTTGTTCTGGATGTTGAAGTGTTAGTTAAAAGATAAAGGTATTAGTTAATAACAAACAGACAAACAAACAACATGGAACCATGATATTAATATATAAAATATTGTATAATTACATGTTGAAGCATAGCCTACGCACAGTTTGAAAATGACTTCCATAATATTTTCTTTTAGTAAAGCTATGTCTGGATTATCCCAACGCATAGTTTTGCATCTGGGGGTGAGACCTCTCAGAGATTACACCAATATTAGCTTTCTCGAACATTTAATTAACATGCATTCCCTATATGTGGTTGTTAAACGCCTCAGGTAATTAATATGAAATGTAAGTTTGTCAGAAGAAAAAGGATCGGCCATACATTTAAAAAAAAGTCTTTTAAAGCCACACCGTGGACTTTGTGACCTAAAGAGTTGACGCATACGAGTTATTTTAAATGATTCCTCAGGCCAATATACAGCGTTTGACACTATTAATGCTCCGATCGGGGCTGCCCTCTTGAAATACCGCCTATGTAAGTTTGGAGAAGACGGACCGTCGTTGGCCAGGTCATGTGACCTGGAGAACGTATCGCTTTACGGCCGTCACGTGACCATAGGCTCTGATATACTCATGGAGCTAAGGCATTTGCTACTGTTTTCCCGCCTGCTCGGCTCGCGGACATGGCTGAGGCAATAAAAAAATTTAAAACTCTCCCTCGTCGTCCTCCTCGTCCTCTCCCTGTTTCGGGAGAGGACTCTGAAGATTCTTCAAGCGGTGAAGAAAATGACTGACAATAAAACGAACATCGGCATAAATGTGGATATATAATGTAATATTTACTGCGAAGTCTGGAAATCGTGTAACAAAACTGATATAAGTCACAACATAGCCTACTGTTGTTATTTGTAGGCTTCAGTTTCTTTGTCCTTTTACACATTCATATATGTGTGTATTATTATTAGTGGCTTATATGATTTTAGATACAAACGTGTATGTATTATTAGAGGCTTATATGATTTTAGATTCAAATTCATAGGTTACTACAGGAAAAACACAAATAAAACGATGTAAGTCCGATCTAAAGATAAAATGACTCCAAAACAAGCACAATAACAACTTAGTTTTAGGTATAAAACGTCTATAACCTGCTCCCGCCGATCGACTGTCCTGACCTGCACAGTTTATCTCCAACCCTAATCAAACACACCTGAAGCAACCAATTAACGTATTCAGGATCGCTTGAAAATTAAAGACATGTGTGTTTGATTGGAGATGAACTGTGCAGGACAGACGATCGGCAGGAGCAGGGTTGTGCACCCCTGGTCTATGCGACTTACCTGATCATACATTATTTTCTGTTCACTTTTTGTGCAATTAATTTATTAAGTGGATGTCTTCTAGGCTTTTGCGACAGTGCTGCGGCGCTTGTGGCCTCTAGGGGCGCTAGACGTGAAAGTTACAGGTCTAGCGCCCCTAGCGCCCGCAAAAGTTCCGCGGTGTGGCTTTAAGTGAAGATGTTGTGTTTGTCACAAAGACATCTAAAGAGTTTTTATACGTGTGAGGAAACCTCTCGCAATATTACTAATCATGTAATCACAGAAATAATGCAGGTCACCAGATTGTTTTAAAGAAATTAAAGCATAAATAAAGGTGATTCTTTATATAAAGAAGATAGACTTCTGCTTTTGCAACACACAAATGTATAAATGTTCAAAATCGTTTGTGTCTTTGGTAATTTACTTCCAATCCATACTTTGAAGCCTCATGGTTTTAGGTCTGTAAAAATACAGAATAAAAATAAAGAAATAACTATTATGACTACTGTAGGGGTAAATGAAATATCCTATTTTGTGTCTTGTTTTAGTGTAATAAACAGTTTTTGTAAAGCAAAGAGTTGTATTAATGTTTTTTAAAGTCCCCGTGAACCGGAAGTTGCAAAACGCCTCGGTTACGACTGTAACCTCGGTTCCCTGAAGAGGGAACGAGCGTTGCGTCGAAAAGCTGACGCTATGGGAACGCTTTGCGTGATGACGTCTTGAAGCACATGTAAAATCAGTCCAATGGTGTGGCGGAACGTCAGAGGCGGGTGACGTCACGTACCAGGAAGCTATAAAAGCCGGCCCGAAACAGAAAACGAAAGCTTCGTAAAGTCTGAAGTCGCGCTGACAGGCATGAAGGAGATATGGCAAGGCGACGCAACGCTCGTTCCCTCTTCAGGGAACCGAGGTTACAGTCGTAACCGAGGCGTTCCCTTTCAAGGGAACTCCCGTTGCGTCGAAAAGCTGACGCTATGGGAACGTCTATACCAACGCCTCCATAGCTACAAATGTCTGTCCTGTGTGTAATCATGTGAGCAGCACTAAGAAGACAAAACATGAGACCCTAGAGTAGAGTCTAAATCCAGAGAGTAGAACCTGACGAAGGTGTGCGGTGAGGACCAGCCTGCCGCATCACAGACGTCCTGTAACGATACTCCTGATATAAGGGCCTTAGAGGCCGCCATACTCCTAGTAGAGAGCGACCGGACAGCCAAAGGAGAAGGCTGTCCAGCCGCCTCATAAGCCAGTGAGATAGTCTCAACCACCCACTTGCTCATCCTTTGCTTAGACACTGGACCTCCCTTGTTAGGGGAGCAAAAGTCACTTTTACGCCACAGGGCAGCTCTGTGGACATACGCGTCTAACGCCCGAACAGGGCAAAGCAAATTATTCGCCTCCTGGTCCGATTTCGAAAGGGAGGAGGACCTCCAAGTGCCACGAAGGAAACGAGATACCAAGGGGTCTTTCCCCACAGACATTCCACCCAAAGGACTGTGGTAAGCACCTATGGCCGCCACATAGACCTTTAAAGTGGACGGGGTCAGACCTGCAGTGAACCGTTCCTGCAGGAACTCCAGCACTGTACCAATTGGGCAGTGGACTGGGTCCAACCGACGGTCACTACACCAAGAAGTGAATACTCTCCACTTCAGGGCATAAAGTTTCCTCGTGGAGGGGGCTCTGGACTGTAGAATGGTCTCAACAACCTCGGTTGAGAGACCTGACTCTATGAGCTGGGCCCCCTCAGAGGCCAAGCCCACAGGTTCCACAGTTCTGGCCGAGGGTGAAATATCGAGCCCTCTGCCTGGGACAGAAGGTCCCTCCTGACGGGTAACTCCAGAGGATGCCCGTCGAGGAGGGACACAAGATCGGGAAACCATACTCTGCCCGGCCAGCGCGGGGCTATAAAAAGCAGGCAAACCCGGTCCCTGCGAACTCTTTCCAGAACTCCCGGGAGCAGAGCAACTGGGGGAAAGGCGTACAGACGTAGCCTCGGCCACGTCTGTACCATAGCATCCAGTCCCAGAGGAGCTGGATGCGTGAAGGAGAACCAAAGTGGACAGTTAGACGTCTCTCGAGACGCAAACAGATCCACTTATAATTTCCATATCAGCTCCACCACCTCGGGGGTGGAGCCACCATTCCCCGGGCCTCGGCCCCTGTCTCGACAGAGTGTCTGCTCCTATATTCTGGACCCCGGGGATGTAGGCTGCCTTGAGTGACAGCAACTTCCCCTGGGACCACAAGAGGATATGGCATGCCAGCGCAAACCCCCTTGATATAGGCGACTACCGACGTGTTGTCCGTATGTACTACACATGGTGTCCCCTGAGACCTGTGATAAAGCTCCTCAGAGCCCGGAAGACAGCTAACATCTCTAGGCTATAGAATGCCAGGAACGATGATGGTCTTCCCACAGACCTTGAGATGAGCGACCCTCAGGATCGCTCCCCAACCCGTGAGGGAAGCATCCGTCGTTAGCAGTTTGCGACGACAAGGAGCTCCCAGCACTGGGCCCTGGGACAGGAACCAAGGTTTCTTCCACATAACCAAGGCACGTAGGCATCACCGCGTGACCTTGATTGTGCGAAATGGGTTGCCCCTCGGGGAAAAACCCTCTGGTCCTGAGCCACCACTGCAGGGGCCTCATGTGCAGCAGTCCAAAAGGTATCCCGTTGGAAGCTGCTGCCATGAGACCCAACAGTCTCTGGAACTGTTTGACAGTGAGTAGCTGGCCTAGCTTTACACTTCTCACAGCTGCCAGGATGGAATCGAAGCGTGGCGATGACAGGCGCGCCTGCATCGACACTGAATCCCAAACCACGCCTAAAAAAGTGGTCCTCTAAAATGGAGAAAGCACACTCTTCTTGGCGTTCAGCCGTAACCCCAACTCTTTCATATGGGCGAGAACAACATCTCGATGTTGAACCGCCATCTAATGCGACTGAGCTAAAATCAACCAATCGTCGATGTAGTTCGTGATGCGAATACCCCGGAGGCGCAGAGGCGCCAGAGCTGCATCCACGCATTTGGTGAAAGTGCGGGGTGATAAAGCTAGGCCGAATGGAAGAACTCGATATTGGTATGCTTTGCCCCCGAAAGCAAACCTCAGGAACTTCCAATGACACGGACGAATGGAAATATGCGTCCTTGAGGTCTATCGTGACAAACCAGTCCTCGGACCTGATCTGTGGCACGATTTGTCTCAAGGTTAACATTTTGAACTTGAGCTGCATGTACTCGTACAGAACTCGAAGATCTAAAATGGGACGCAATCCCCCGTCCTTTTTTGGAACTATGAAGTACCGGTTGTAAAACCCGGTTTCCCTGTTGGAGGGGGGTACATATTCTATGGCCCCTTTCTCTAACAGAGTGTTTACTTCCTGTTCCATAACCAGAACCTGCTCGGGGCCCACCACTGTGGGCAGGACCCCCATAAACCGCGGTGGGCGTTAATAGAATTGTATCTAATACCCTTTTTCCACGGTCTGCAGGACCCAACGAGAAACATTTGACAGTAGCTTCCACGCTGTCAAAGATTCTACTAGAGGTACCAGTCTCTCGAGACTGGTTTCTGGATTTTGTTGCTGTTGAGTAGTCGGTTCGTCGCCCTGTAACGGCGCACCGGCAGGGAACGACCAAACAGACTGCTCCAGCACCCTCCTCAGAGGGGGCGGGCATCCCGAGGCCACTACGTTTCCGGGTGGACCTTGAGATATGTGCTCGCCGGAGACCGCTGCGCCCTGTAACACCGGAGGCGGCAGGGTTGGCAGAACGGTCCCCTGAGGGCACCGAAGAGAGACGGCACCGTATTTTTCTCCTGCTGTTGAGTAGTCGGTTCGTCGCCCTGTAACGGCGCACCGGCAGGGAACGACCAAACAGACTGCTCTAGCACCCTCCTCAGAGGGGGCGGGCATCCCGAGGCCACTACGTTTCCGGGTGGACCTTGAGATATGTGCTCGCCGGAGACCGCTGCGCCCTGTAACACCAGAGGTGGCAGGGTTGGCAGAACGGTCCCCTGAGGGCACCGAAGAGAGACGGGCACCGTGAAAAGAGGTGTTAACCGCTCTGCTTCGGGGGGACTACCCTCATTTGTCCTGAGCCCTCAGACATCAGGACTTTTTCCCAGCAGCCTTCTTGGCGGTAATAACGGTCCGCAGATCCGTTTTACCCCTCGAAGACTGCTGGGTTTGAGAGCGCCCTCCGTGTCCCCGAGATTTTTGTGGGGGAGCACGAGAGGACACACTCTGTTTTTGAGTGGCACGATGTTCAGCGCTCTTTTTAGAGGAGTGAGGCTGCTCCCGCTCAGCAGCCTCAATGAAAGAACGGCGGGGGAGAAGTTTTTGTAATGCAGCTGCCTGTTTAGCAGCTTCCTGAGATTTAGCTACCGCACTGTTTACTGCATCACCAAATAAACCAACAGTGGAAACCGGAGCATCTAAGAGAACGTGCTTTTCTTTCTCTTTTATATCGCTCAAATTGAGCCACAGATGCCTCTCAGTGGCCACCAGGGCTGCCATAGACCGCCCGATTGATTTAGCGGTCTCCTTGGTGGCCCTGAGAGACAGATCTGTGGCTCTGCGTAGTTCAGCCACTGTGTCAGGACCAATTCCCCCGCCCTCCTCTAAATCCCCCAATAATTCTGCCTGATAGGCTTGCATAATAGACATCGTATGCAGACACGCTGCAGCTTGACCAGCGGCTGCATACGATTTATGAACCAGAGATGATGTGAATTTTACTGGCTTAGAGGGAAGTGAAGGAGCTTTCAGGGAAGATGCCGTTGCTGGAGAGAGATAGCTCGCAAGCGTCTCCTCCACCTTCGGCATCTCCCCATAACCATATTCTTTAAATTTGTGAATGGAAGAATAGTGGGATGTTTGTGGTGCATACACTCTGTATGAAACCGGTTTTCCCCACGATTTCGACACCTCGGTGTGGAGATCGGGGAAAAACGGAAGGCTTCTTCGCTGAGGCTGTGTACGAGATGGCAGGAAGCGTTCGTCGAGCTTACTTTTCGAACGAACGTCCTGCCTATCCTCTGGCCACTCAATAGATAGTCTGTCAACTGCTCTAGTAATAACATCGAGCAGTTCCTCAAACGCATGAGACTGAGGTGGCGAATCCTCAGACTCAGCTTCAATACTCACAACATCCAACTCCTCAGAGCTGGACAGTTGCAGTATTGGTGCCTCCATCGGGGGGGAAGAAACCGCAGCGCGTGCTTCCACACCCTGATGAGAGGCACTGGATCTATCAGAAGGATGTTGAGATAAGGCAGAGCCCGTCTCAACATCCACTGATAGATCCATTTGCGAACCCCAGGTCTGTGATTGCCGCCGTGCCTCGGCAGCGGCGGGACCCGAGCCCTGGGGAACGCGATCGGGATCGGATCACGATCGCGGGATCGCGATCGTGAACCGAGCCAAGCGGGATCGGAGCGAACGCAATGGAAGCGCGTCGCAATGCACACAGTCACCACCCTCGAGTGCTGACTGGGCATGCTCCTCACCCAAACAAACAACACAAAGAGTGTGAGTATCACCTCCCGTTAAATAACGCGGGCAGGGATGGACACACACTCTAAACTGCTGCTTGCTCGCCATACTGAATATATATATATAATATAGACAGACAACACCAAATAACAAGGACAGATTCAACACAGAGCGCAACTGAAGACTCAGAAAGCTTTCGTTTTCTGTTTCGGGCCGGCTTTTATAGCTTCCTGGTACGTGACGTCACCCGCCTCTGACGTTCCGCCACACCATTGGACTGATTTTACATGTGCTTCAAGACGTCATCACGCAAAGCGTTCCCATAGCGTCAGCTTTTCGACGCAACGGGAGTTCCCTTGAAAGGGAACGACTTTTCTCCACTGTTGTGACGTATTTCCAAGTGAAAGGGAATATTGAACAGACTCCTCCTGTCCATCTCTGCTCATAGCAGACGGTTTAAGGAGTGGTTAAGCCGTCAAACTGACGTCATCAGAAAAGAAACGCCATTTCCAGACCGGAAGTCGCTTTTCAGACTTTGATTAAAGATTACCATGACCAACCAGTTTTCCTGTATTAACTTGCACGGATTAATTTTTCACCACAAGACTAGTAATATGCGCTAACAAAGTAAATAGGATAAATTTTGATTTCATGTCGACTCTAAAAATAGCTTTCATCAATTTCTTGTAAAGAAAACCAAAAGTTTACAGTATCACCCAAAGCCCACAATGCCATTCAGAGTTCAGAAGAGATAATTTCTCGTTAGGCATAACACAGCATGGTACAAAGTGATGCTCTCTCTCTCTATGATGTCGTAAAAGTTAAGACGTTCATCCGTATGTATGTGTGTGTGTGTGTGTGTGTGTGTGTGTGTGTGTGTGTGTGTGTGTGTGTGTGTGTGTGGACAGATGCTTGAAAATATTAGGCTAGAAATATCTAATAGTGAATTAATAACTAAATTAGCCTAAATAAAAAATGTAAACATTTTGAACGTTGTTTTGATAAGTCTTTTTTACCAAGATTTAAATCTGTAGCTATAGGCTAGCGCTGCGCATGTGTATTCTCATACGTTGCGGAGTTTTAGGTGGGCGGAGACTCTATTTCTCATTCATGTGCTTTGCGGGACAGCGTAAGAGATATTGTTAGCTAAAAACTAAACAAAAGTTTATGTTAAAAAGTTTTGCTTATAATCTATTTGTTTGATGTATTTTTTAACTGTTGTAGTTTGATATGTTTGATATGTTGCTCACGTTTGAAACATTGTTTAAAAAACATAATTTACCATTTTTCTGGTATCTTTAAAAGTCGTTCGTGAAAGACATTCTATAACTTTCTATAGACATTCTATAATATTTTTTTTTACAGGTTTTAAAATCTGTAGGTGAAGGAAAACATTCTAACTTGTTTTAAATTTTTCTGATAGGCCTAACGTTTTAAATACTACACCTTTGTATTTTAAAGGTCTGTATCATTTTAAAAAGTTATATGTGAAAGTGTTACATGTCTGTGAAAAGAAAACTGTTTGCCTGCCGCTTACGTTTCACGGTTTTACAGTTTAAATCACATAGTTTTGAACAGATTTATTATTTTTTTACTCCAAAACGCATTCTCAAACAATGATCAGATTTCTCCATTGGGAGATGTGGATTATCCTATCGAAGAGTGAATAAATCAGTAGTGAATATTTGTTAACTTCACCAAAAGTCCAAAATTAACTGAAACATGAGTTTTTATTTTTTTTAAACAACTATTATTTTTTATAAATGTTATTTACTAGTGTAATTATAAATAAATCTAGCGTTAGGTGGGCGGAGACTCTGCTTCACACATGATCTATACTCAATCATGTTTCTACCGGCGATGAGTGATGTAGTATCATACGGAACTTAAAACTAAACTTTAGTAGCATATTGTATTTTAGTTGACGTTGTTTTGAACGTTTTTTTTTTTTTTTTATCTGTATGTGAACGACCACATTCTAACTATTTTCAGATAACGTTGTAAAATGTACGAATACTAAACCATTGCATTTTAACTTTATGCCGTGTTTGTAAAAAGTTTTACATATATATGGAAAGCAAAACTTTTCTTTAATTAAAAATGTATGAACGCTAACGACATGTGTATTTTAAATTTATATATTATTTTTAAAATGTGTGTTTACCACCCTTTGTATTTTAATGATAAACATTGTATTAATGTCTTTTTTTGTATGTGATTGTGAAAAGTACACCTTTAAATGTGGACCGTGGGAATTTTCCCACGTTGGAGGGCTCAGTCCAAAAGTGGGGAGGAGTGGGGGTCGGTGTTTGTGTGAGTGTGAGTTAAATATAATTTCTCCTATGACATAGGCGAAGCAAGGCATAGCATGTTTATTAATATAGCACATTTTATACACTGGCAATTCAAAATACTTTACATAGAAAGGATTAAATAATCACAAAATGTATTCAGCCAATCGATGCTTTTCTGTGGGTATCCATTTGTTGCAGCCGGTAATCCTATTGGTGCGTATCCATCAACAGATCCAAATGCGTCGCTCCATTTTAAAAAAAAGCTACGTGATTTTAGAAAAAATCTGTTCCAACACATGTAAACATTCCATTGAAACATGAATTTTAAATCGTAGTAGGCTATTTTAAATGCTCATCCTCAGAAATAGGCTACGAACATTTGGGTACATCCATTCCAAAAAAGTATGTAAACGTAATCCTCTGGGTGTTTTTTTATATATATATATAATCCGTGAGAAGTCGGTATCTTGCAACCGTGGTTAATCCAGCCCACTCTGCTATGAAAACCGGTTCACCCCCATCATCTTTCAAATCTCTCCATTCTCCTGTATAAAATAAAATCCAATCCCTTTCCGTAAAAAAACAAATTGGGATCCTCTGTTGTATTCGTTGTGAATCGCTCGTCGTTATCCATTAACCAATCTGACTTCGCACGCACGTCCTCCAGAAAAGTATTTCACAGAATCTTCCGGTTCGTGAAGAAATTGTGTTAAACAGGGCCCGTGCGTTCCACGTTTTTTTCGTGGAGCTAGAGTCAAATCATCCATAGCTACATCGATGCTTTTTTCAGGTGTTTTCGGGGTTGCAGCCGTTGCCATTGCAGATTTGTTTTGTAAAATCACAAGTATCTCTTGTCATGTTTGCGCTCCTTTTTAAACATCTCATGTGACTGTGACGCTGTGGGAGGGGGATTCCCGTTAGTGATGTCATTTTTTACACACACCCTTAAATCGAAGTGTGTTAGGGGGTGTGGTCTCTTCGAGCTGTTGCACCATGATTCTTTGGTCATTTAAGTCTGGCCACTGAGATGACCGGATGTGTTTTCTTTTTGGGAGTGGATAGGAGATGTGGGAATTTCCCACGGTGACATCTGTTGTGGGTGGGGGTAGAGGCGGAGCTTGGGTCTGTCTCTCTGCAGCCTTCACACACTCTCAGTCCTGACAAATCTTCGGCGTGTGTGGACATTTTTTCACTTTGCTCCAGAAAAAATACACATGGAAAACACTTTTGTCTTTAAACCTTCGAGTTTTTAACAACTGGGTATGTAAAAATGATCTTTTTGTAAATGAAAAAGTTGTTTTAATGTTTTAACATCTTAAAATAACACTAACTCATTTTTTAATAACTCTTTTTAGAGAAAAAATTCAATTTAAACTTATTTCATTGATGTTTTAACGTTTTAAAAGTGGTGAATGTACATATGTCTTGTTTAATAAATAAAAAACATTGATCTCATCTCCGACTATTGTCTTTATTGTACATTTCTTTAAAAAGTTTTAATATACACTGTTTAGAACTACTGAGCATGGGAGATTTTCCCACGCTTCAGATGTTCAACCCATAAGGAGGCGTGCCACAAGTCCAATTTTCCCACGGTGTACGTACAGCCCATAAGTGGGAGGAGCTAGCGTGGGAATATTCCCACGGTCAAAAAGGGGGCGGGGCTTAGAGGGGCCATAAATCACTCAAAAGTGACACATTGGGTCCCTCTATACTCTCTCTAAGATCTCACCTCGTGGGGTCTCAATGATCCTAAGAAAGGTGAGAAATCAGCCCAGAACTACATGGGAGGAGCTGGTCAATGACCTGAAAAGAGCTGGGACCACCGTTTCCAAGGTTACTGTTGGTAATACACTAAGACGTCATGGTTTGAAATCATGCATGGCACGGAAGGTTCCCCTGCTTAAACCAGCACATGTCAAGGCCCGTCTTAAGTTTGCCAATGACCATTTGGATGATCCAGAGGAGTCATGGGAGAAAGTCATGTAGTCAGATGAGACCAAAATAGAACTTTTTGGTCATAATTCCACGAACCGTGTTTGGAGGAAGAAGAATGATGAGTACCATCCCAAGAACACCATCCCTACTGTGAAGCATGGGGGTGGTAGCATCATGCTTTGGGGGTGTTTTTCTGCACATGGGACAGGGCGACTGCACTGTATTAAGGAGAGGATGACCGGGGCCATGTATTGCGAGATTTTGGGGAACAACCTCCTTCCCTCAGTTAGAGCATTGAAGATGGGTCGAGGCTGGGTCTTCCAACATGACAATGACCCGAAGCACACAGCCAGGACAACCAAGGAGTGGCTCTGTAAGAAGCATATCAAGGTTCTGGCGTGGCCTAGCCAGTCTCCAGACCTAAACCCAATAGAGAATCTTTGGAGGGAGCTCAAACTCCGTGTTTCTCAGCGACAGCCCAGAAACCTGACTGATCTAGAGAAGATCTGTGTGGAGGAGTGGGCCAAAATCCCTCCTGCAGTGTGTGCAAACCTGGTGAAAAACTACAGGAAACGTTTGACCTCTGTAATTGCAAACAAAGGCTATTGTACCAAATATTAACATTGATTTTCTCAGGTGTTCAAATACTTATTTGCAGCTGTATCACACAAATAAATAGTTAAAAAATCATACATTGTGATTTCTGGATTTTCATGTCTCTCACAGTGGACATGCACCTACGATGACAATTTCAGACCCCTCCATGATTTCTAAGTGGGAGAACTTGCAAAATAGCAGGGTGTTCAAATACTTATTTTCCTCACTGTATACATATATATACAGTGGTGTGAAAAAGTGTTTGCCCCCTTGGTAAATATGAGCAAATATGGCTGTAAAAAATAAATCTGCATTTTTAATCCTTTTGATATTTTATTTTAAAAATGTGCACAAATCTAACCTTTCATTGAAGTAAAATAATTGAAAGTGGGGGGAAAATCACATTATGAAATAAATGTTTTTCTCCAAAACACGTTGGGAACAATTGTTTAAGTTTCTGTTTAAGTGGCATGCTATAAATTAATTCAGTAGTGAACTTTCAGCCATTACAAAATAGCATGGATAGTGCTGTTGACCTTAATCAAACTGATTCAAAGAAAACCATTATAACTTGAACCATTATATGTTAAAGTAAATGCATTCAACAACAATAAATAATGTTTAGCTTTCGTTTAACTGAATGTACTGTTTTGTGTAAACCGGTTTAACCGGACTTGTTTGACCTATTCCGGTGAAAAATGAACCTGGGGTAATTAACACATGGTTACCGAGTCGAACGTTCTCTGGGATGCGTTTTCATGATAATCGAATGTAAAGAGTTTTATCTCTAAAAACAGATTAGCTTATAACGCTAGTATATGGGGCATAGAATAAGTAAAAGTAAATCACTAGTTAATACCACTAACAAGGCTCAAAATAGCCTCACACTAACACGGTAGCATAATGAGGATCCCTACATGTAAACCAAAACATTGTGAACTTTGTAAGTGTACAGACAGTTTAATAAGAAGATACTTTATAAAGACAGTACATTACAGGCAGGAGCCATCTTGGAAAACAATAGGTTACTGTCGTAACCCCGGTTCTCTGAAACATCGAGTGGAGAGATCCACCTATGGGAAGGGCATCCGTACCTGACCTCTGCAGAAGCATCCAATTGCACCAAGTCTGGCTAGACAGACAGAAGCGCGCAGCCAATGCCAGGTAAGGCCACACCCCCTTACCTAAGGCATATAGCTGTCAGGCGCGCTGCTATTCCTCAGTAAGTATATTCGCTTCTCGTGCGGCAAGCGGGGCGAAGCTGGTGGATCTCTCCACTCGATGTTTCAGAGAACCGGGGTTACGACAGTAACCTATTGTTCTCTTTCATCATCTCGTTTCGAGATCCACCTATGGGAGAGACATGGACAGCTCCCCGATTGCCCAATACACTCACAGTGAGGTTCTGAAGGCCAGAGAAGGACGGTCACCTCAGAGAGGCGGTGCCTGACACGTCCCACAAACATGACCCTGCAAGGGTGACGCCACGCTAAACTGCTGTGGACAAGCAGGGCATGAAACATGCATGAGACCCATACATGATAATGACCCCCGCACCACCAATGCACATAGCTAAACCCAAGAAGGAATGCGAATGCTTGGTGACAGGAATGAACATGGCCAGCCGGCCCATTCACTCTTCGTTGGTTAACCCAACGGGGCTGTGGGAAAGGGCTAAGAGGACCCTACCCCTAGGACCGAATGTGCCACCGAGGTTCTGGTGACATCCAACCGGTAGTAACGCTCAAAGGTATGAGGAGAGGCCCAGCTGGCTGCGGAGCAGATGTCTTGCAGTGGCACTCCCCTGAACAAAGCCCAAGAGGCGGCTAAGCCCCTTGTAGAATGAGCTCTGATGCCCCCTGGGGGCTGCACTCCCTTTGCTTCATAAGCCATAGTATAGCGTCCACAAGCCAATGTGAGAGGCATTGCTTTGAAATGGGACTCCCCTTGTGCGGGGGAGCCCTTGAAACAAAGAGCTGGTCGCTCTTGCGGAAAGCACTGGTCCTGGTCATACATGCTTGCAGAGCGCAACCGGGACACAGAGCATTCAGCCCCTGATCCTCCGAGGAGGCAAAGGGTGGAGGGTGAAAAGCGGATAGCTCCAAAACCTCCGAAGTGAACACAGGGAAGCATTTCGGCATGAAGGCCGGGTTAGGCTTAAGGGAAACCTTATCTCCACTTAAGGAGAATTTGGCGCACGAGGGTTGAACCAAGAGTGCATGTAGCTCACTGACCCGTTTAGCAGATGCCAAGGCCGAGAGCAAAGCTGTCTTGAGGGACAGTGAGCTTAAGGGAAATACTTCCCAGAGGCTCAAAAGGATAAAGAGACCGCGCTTCCAGCACCATGGAGAGGTCCTACCCTGGAACAGATCTCCTGATGACCGGCAAAGAGCGGCGTGCACCCTTCATAAAACTGCGGGTTAGAGGGTGCTGCCTGACGGTGGAGCCCTCAAAACCCACATGACAGGCTGAAAACGCAGCCAGGTAGACCTTAATGGTGGAAAAGGACCTGCCTCTTTCCATGAGGTCTTGCAGGAAACACAAAATATCAGGCACCGAGCACTGATAAGATGTGAGACCACGCCCATCACACCACCCTTCGAACACTTGCCACTTCCAGCCATATAGGGATCGTGTGGAAACGGCCCTGGCATTCTGAGTGGTGGCGATTACACGCGGCGGGAGCCCCAGTGCATTTAGGTTTGTCCTCTCAAAGGCCAGGCCCAGAGAGTCACCCTGTCCGGGTGAGGGTGGTAAATCTCCCCGTTGGCTTGGGACAGTATGTCCGTGCGATGGGGGAGGCGCCATGGCTCGGCGTACAACAGAGGGATTATCTCTGCCAGCCACGGGGCTTTGAGCCACCTGGGTGCTATCAGAATGAGAGACAGGCCGTGCTCTCTCACCCTGGCCAGTGTGAAAATATCAGGCACAGGGGAGGAAAAGCATACAGCAGCACTTTGGGCCATGGGTGGGCCAGTGCGTCTGCCCTGAGGGGCGTGTCCACGTCCTTTAGTCGAGAAGAACATAGGACAATGGTGGTTTTCGCGCGAGGCGAAAAGATCTACGGCTGCCTGTCTAAATCTCATCCATAACATCTCCACTATCTGCGGGTGAAGGCGCCAATCCCCTTAGATTGGGTTTCCCCTCGATAGCAGATCCGCGCCTCTGTTCAGAATGCTCGAACATGAGTCACGCGTAATGACAGAAAAACCCGTCTGCTCCACACCAACAGCCTGTAAGCTAGAGCGTGGAGTTTCGACGAGCGCATGCCGCCCTGACGGTTGATATAAGCCACTGCCGTGGTATTATCGCACCGTACTAGAACGGGATGTCCCTGCAGGCGAGGCAGAAAATGATTCAGAGCTTTCCAAATGGTAAAAGCTCTAAATAGTTAATGTGCGCTGAACGTAGTCTGCTCAGCCACAGACCGTTCACCATTCTGCCTTCCTGGGTGGTTCCCCAGCCTGTTAAGGACGCATCTGTCGTCACAACTTTCCGCATCGTAACCGTCCCAAGGGGGTTCCCCGAGCGTAAAGTTCTCGCTCTCCCAATGGCGCAGGGCCGCCGAGCAGGCGCGCGTCACTGTTACCGAGCGGCAGAGATCGCGAATCGGGCTGAAATGTAGTGACAAAACCCATTTCGTGAACGCTCTCATTCTCAGGAGACCCAACGGCACAACTTGGATAGATGAAGCCATGAGACCCTGCAGCCTGAGGCATGTGCGATATTGTACTCTCGCCCCTTCTCTGAACTGAGACAGACAGTTCATCAGAGAGCGAACGCGCTCTTGAGAGAGACGCGCTCGCAAGGAGACTGAGTTCAATTCCAAGCCCAGGAAAAAGACATTCTGACTGGGAGTCAGATTGTTTTTGCTCGCATTCACCTTGAACACGAGGGATGTGATGTACGCGAGCACCCGGCCGGTGTCCAGCGACACCTTCTCCTTCGATTTGGCTATGATGAACCAATCGTATATGTAATTCAGAATTCTCAGCCCTGATAGTCTCAGGGGCGCCACGCCCGCCTCCGCACACAGACAGAAAGTTCGGGGACTCAAATTTCGCCCGAACGGAAGAACTGTGAATTCGTAACAAATGCCTTGGTAGGCGAGACGAAGATATTTCCTGTGTGGAGGGTAGATACTTATGTGAAAGAAAGCATCTTTCAGATCGACTGATGTGAACCAGTCGTTCTGCTTTATGGCACTAGAGAGCCTTGTGTCACATTCTGAAATTGTATTTCCTCAAATGTTTGTTCAACATTCGAAGGTCCATATAGGGCGGGGGGCACCACGCCTTTTGGAAACATAAAAATACCAGGAATAAAAACCATGGTTTATAAGATTGGGTGGCACCATCTGAATCGCTCCCTTGTTTAGGAGGGAGGAAATTTCTTCTTTCAGAATGTGTGAGCCATTTTCTTCTGTGTGAGAAGAGAGAACGCCGTTGAAAAGTGGAGGTTTTATTGCAAACTGCAGCCTGTAACCCTAGGTTACGGTACGCAAAACCCACTCGGGCACTGAAATGGCTTGCCAAGCCGCTTCGTGACTCGAGAGCGCCCCCGCTCGGGCCGGAGCGGGGGTGTATGGGCCCAGCTGGTTCATTCGTGATGCAAAGGCGCCATCTAGTGGGCACACTAGAGGCGACATGCAGGGGTTCGGAGGGATTTCCTCCCTCTGCAGTGAGAAGTTTTCTCTGCGGAGAGAGGTCTTCTCTCCAAAACGAATTCATTTGATTCGTAACTTTGTGTGTTTTGTGTTGGGCAAACACTGGGGCCGGAGCCTTTATTGACAGAGTGAGGGGAACATAGTGTGGTGTCCACTGTGCTAAACTTTCCCTCACAAGGCCTGAAAGTGGGCGGAAAACACACATATCTCCTGAACACATGAACTGGGCAGTCTTAAGTGCAGGCAGAAAAATAATATCCGCGGAGAGAGAAATTCTCTCTGTAACGGATTTATTTAATTTGTATGTTTTAAAGTGTTATTTAGTTATGTGTGTGTTTTGTGTTGGGGAACACAGGGGCCGAAGCCTTCCACACACAACGTCCACTAAAAACACACTGCAGGCAGAAAAATAATATCCCCGGAGAGAGATACTCTCTCTGTAACGGATTTATTTAATTCGTTTGTTTTAAAGTGTTATTTAGTTATGTGTGTGTTTTGTGTTGGGGAACACAGGGGCCGAAGCCTTCCACACACAACGTCCACTAAAAACACATGGCTGGGCAGCCGCAACTGAGCTGTGTGAGCCCAGCTAGTTGATTTGTGAGGCAAACGGACTCAGGGCGACATGCATGGGATCAGAGAGATTTGCTCTCTATGTTGGCAGATATATAAATCTGCACGAATTCATTTGATTCGTTTGTTAAATGTGTTGTTTAGTAATGTGTGTGTTTTGTGTTGGGAAACACTGGGGCCGAAGCCTTTAATAACTGGGTGAGGGGAACCAAGTGCGTGCAGTGTGGTAACACTGCTACGTACTTTTCCTCACGACAGCCCCGCTTGGGGGGGGGGGGGGTACACACACACAACGTCCACTAAACGTCCTCGTGGCCCGTGAACGCGGGCTCGATACACCCAACGGTCGAACAACAGGCAGGCCGCTTGCGTTCGGGGCCGCCTTCCTAGGAAGGCATAAATTGAAAGCCTCAACACGTAATCGTAACACATCAAGGCCCGTGAGACCGTGTTAACAGTCTAGCGGGACGCTCCAGTTTTAAGAGTTGTTTCCACAGACTGGGCGGTGGTCTCAGCGCTTACCCGTCATAAATATTCCTATCCTGGTCGGTGGCGCTCTGTGGAGCTGGCCACACAATGTTGAGACGAACGGCCGCTCGCTCACAAACTTCCAGGAGGATGGACAGAGGCAAAGCCGCGTGAGCGCTAGCCTAGGGAACGCTAAAAGGACCGCGTCATCCCCGTCGCCGGAACCGGCCAGTTCGTCAACGAGAGTAAGGTTTTCCCGCGAAGATGTCCTCTTCAGGGAATGCGGATTGGGCTGATGTCAGCTCAAATATTTAGAGAGGTGGCGCTCCGGGAGTCCCCCGGTAGTGCGTCATCATCACCGTGTCCCCCATCCGAGTCAGAAAGGCCGAGCACGGCGCGCTGGGCCGTGCAACTAAAAGCCGGCTTAGTAAAAAGCTACATGTAATTACAATGACCGCAATTCCTGGGTTCTCCAAAGCTTCTTGAGCGTGTTAAGCTCAAGCAAACAGCGCAGAACGAGAGGGTCCTTAGCGGCGATTATTAGAGCACCACACGCGGCCGGGCAAGCTCGTCGTGATAGGCTGGTCCCCGGAGAAGCGGCTGTTTAGACGGTCACATAGCCATGGGTGGGCTAGCGGTGAAGAACTCGGAAAAATCCGTGGCGGGCAGCCATGTAAGGAGGAGCAGGTGAAGGAAAGCGAGAGCGCGGGCGGCTCCGGATGCAAAAAACACAGCGGATAGGCTGAAGAAACGACTGTCACTCACGTCTGGCGGAGGCTGATCTGGCGATATGTCCTCCTGAAGACTCGAAAGTGAGCAGCGTAACGTTAATCCAACCGAACTGTGTCAGTGCAGAGATCGCGAGAAGCGAATGTCAACTGAGGAATAGCAGCGCGCCTGACAGCTATATGCCTTAGGTAAGGGGGTGTGGCCTTACCTGGCATTGGCTGCGCGCTTCTGTCTGTCTAGCCAGACTTGGTGCAATTGGATGCTTCTGCAGAGGTCAGGTACGGATGCCCTTCCCATAGGTGGATCTCGAAACGAGATGATGAAAGAGAACAGTCTCGACTAGTCGAGCCATGAACTGTAATGAACGAATGTACGAATGTAATTTCATCGGCTTCATTCCCCTGAAACAATAGAGATAAGTGTAAGTTACCAGAAAAAGGTTTGTAAGACTTAATCAGTTTAACAGGCCAGGTCATTAAATACTTTAACTTTATATATCAAGTGTACTTAATATTTAAAGTTGCTAACCAAACAAAAATAATTGAATTTAACAAATATAAACAACTTTTCAGAAGTCTAAAGATGAATACCTGTTCGTCTCGTGTACTTTTATATAATGACTTTGATGCCTTTAAGTTTCCTGAAAAAAGAAAAGAAATGTGTAATTTGTACAGCTGAACAGTTAAACTGAATTTAGGCAACATGAATTGTGATATGTGCCGCTAACCTTTTTTTGGTCTTTTTATTCTCCAGCACGTTGCAACCCAGTCTCACGGCAGTTCGTGAAGTGGTCACGTAATTTAATCTATTTATTCGTGGCAGGGACACGTTTATTTCGTTATTTTCGTAACTCCAGCACGTTTTTTAAACTAATGCATTTCAATTGGATGAATCTTTCGTGCATCCAGCACGATTCTTTCTGCCGTTATTTTCAATTGGAACAGCACGATTCTTTCTGCCGTTATTTTCGTAATTTCAGCACGTTTTTTAAACTAATGCATTTCAATTGGATGCATCTTTCGTAGCACGATTCTTTCTGCCAATCGGGCTGGAGCACAGAAGCTGTTTAATCAACATTTATTCACGAGATCTTATCACGGTTTATATATTTATTATGTATTATTATTTCGGTCTTTTTCGGTTATTATTTCGAAGCTGGATTGCTTTGCTGTTTATTGATAGGATTTTTAAAACTATAACGCTACATCTATCAACATTTATTTAGATGTCATCATTGTATTCATTAATTGACACACACTGTATTATTGTGTAAATGGCAGTTAAAAATCAGATAAATGTTTACCCTTATCACAATGTCATCACGAACAAAGTTCAAAACTCAGAAGAATGACTGGTTAAGACAATTTGACCATTGAAATTAAGAAAGCATATAGCATCCCTTGCATAGTGTGATTTTAAATCATAGTGTGATATTAATTCAGAATGTTTCTATCGGTATTTATGCCTATATTATACATAAATAACTTTCTCTTTTTTCTTTCTTTTTTTCCTCAGACAATATGGTTTCTAATCAAAAGAAATGCCCCAACTGCCCCCAGGTCATGCCCTGTGCCACTAAGGTTTGTAAGGCCTGTGGGGCAGAGCAGCCCAAGAAGGCTCGTTTGATGAAGAGGCTGCAGGCCCTTGATATGAAGAAGGGGGAGTGGCTTGCCAATCTTAAAAAAAAACACAATGAGGCAGCCATGCGGGACGAAGCCATCATTTTGGTGTGTACAATTAACACTACCTTTTTTAATAGGGTCGCCACATTTACCAGTCCTGATTGAGTGACATTTTTGACAGAAGATCATAATATATTTTTCAAATTCTTTTATTTTTATTTTTGAAAAGAGCGATTTAAGCCAGACTTCTGAAATATAGGGTTTACCGACCTCTAAACATTTTAAACACAAAATGCAACTTTAAGGTTCTCTTTCACACAGTTAAAGCCTAGTGCAGGCGTGTTAAACTCAAATACACGGTGGTCCAAAATTAAAAACTGGGTCCAAGTTGCGGGCCAGGTAAATCTTTATTGAAAAAGGTGCACAGTTCTAATAAGCTATATACATTAAAATAGAAAGATAAATATGGTTTGTATACTGTGTGATTTTGATTGTATCAGAAGTATTAAATATTAAGTATTAAATATTGAACAGTAATGAAATTGCACAGAATATCAGTGTTATCAAAAGTATTAAATGTTAAATATTGCACAGTAGGTGGGTAGAAGAAAGGTATAAGGGTTCGGGGGGTGAGTGTGGAGTCAGTGCCTGTGTGAGTTCAAATTGGTTATGGCTTTTGGGAACAGGCCAGCAGATTTAACCATTAAGGTCACTGACTGTTAACTTGAAAGGCATTAATGAACTAAGTAACCTTTGCCAAAAAAATCACTCTCCAGAACATTCTCATTCACGGTTCCATGCTGGTGGAATGATCTCCCCACCGTCATCCAGAATGCAGAATCCCTGAAAACATTCAAACGATAACCGAAAATTCATTTATTTCGTGAGCACTTAACCTTAAAAAAAACATACAGTATGAATAGGTTCACCAAAGTAAAGAACAAAGCTCAGTAATTTTGCTTTTGCTGGTCATAAGTGCATTTGAATTATGTCAATATGATCAGAGGAACTTAGTATAATATGACATGTAATAATGTGCAGTTTTTTGTCAATGTTTGGTCTTTGAACAAATTTCAAGTCTTGCCTCAAACTGAATTTACACTCAGGTTTTTTGATAACATACATTTTTTATCCTTTACAAATAAATGTCTTTGCAGCTTGAGAAGCTACATGCAATGGGCTACAAGCCACTCCTCCTCCTTCAGAAGGAAGGCAATGGGAAGAAACCTAAAATAACTTCCCTCACCCCAAGATGTGAGCTGGACCCGCTGGCTACACAACACCTCAGCAAAATGTCAGCATTTTATGAGTTGGTTTGTGCAGGTGAGATGTACAGTATATTTTTTTCAGTCGCCATACAGTGTACAGTTGATTGTCAATCCTTCCCTATTTTTTCAGCACTTATCAAATATTT
Organism: Leuciscus leuciscus; assembly: GCF_965113295.1. Taxonomy (NCBI): domain Eukaryota; kingdom Metazoa; phylum Chordata; class Actinopteri; order Cypriniformes; family Leuciscidae; genus Leuciscus; species Leuciscus leuciscus. The sequence goes on from NW_028118543.1 coordinate 232,300, forward strand.
ATATTTTATAAAACAAATGACAACCTTATTACATTTCAACGTTGTGGAATGTTGGTTACATGGCAAGACAATCGTGGCAAACAAGACACTGTCCACTGAAGGTAGAACTACTTTTTGTTGTGGAGAAACTAAGTCGAAAAATAAATAAATAAACAATACTCTGATGTTTTAAGGTTATAATTCCAGCCATGTTCAATACATAGCCCTGTTAATATAGGTTACCAAGTGTAGGCTAGTCTGAAAATTTGGTAAAACATAGTTGGGTTTTCTTTAGATGGCAGTTCGGTGTATGTTGCACCAAGTTTCCCTGTTTTCCCCATTGTTTTGCCTTTAGCTCATGTAAACTTGCATCCAGTGTGAAAAAATAGCCTATAGCCCATTTTTTGCCTGTGTTTCAGAAATATGTAAATGCATACAAGATAAGAAATATAGTCTTAAAATTATTTTGTGTGGGAATGTCAAATAATATGCCTGTTTGAATTTTTATAATACATTATATTTCAGCCTCATTCCTACTTTTTTTTCTAATCAAATTTGAACAGGTTGGAAGGCGAGTGAGGACACTGTCCTCACCCTAACCCTCACCCCCTGTGACGAGCAGGGCACCTCAGGAGAGGCGGGGCCAGAAATCCTCGTGGAGGAGGCGGGGCCGGAAGGCCTCGTGGAGGAGGAGGGTCCGGAAGGCCTCGTGGAGGAGGCGGGGCTGGAAGTCCTCGTGGAGGAGGCGGGTCCGGAAGGCCTCGTGGAGGAGGCGGGGCCGGAAGGCCTCGTGGAGGAGGAGGGTCCGGAAGGCCTCGTGGAGGAGGCGGGGCCGGAAGGCCTCGTGGAGGAGGCGGGTCCGGAAGGCCTCGTGGAGGAGGCGGGGCTGGAAGGCCCTGCTGTGGTGACGGCAGGCCTTTTGGAGAAGGTGGGGCTGGAAAGCCCTGCTGTGGAGGCAGAAGGCCTTGTGGAGAAGGCAGGTGAAATACATCTACCTAAAAAAGGTAACTCTTACAGCTAACTACAAAGCTCTTAAAGCAACATTCCACTGTGTTTTAGTTAATTCGCTCACTTGCTGTCTACCAGAGAGTTAGATTAGGCAGGGACATATAATTTTTTTGTATTTGCATGCAACATCCCAGTTCGACATATCCCCCTATTAGCCTAATTCAATTGAAGTCGGAGGGGCCGACTAGCATGTAAGCTAAAGGCTAGTTGTCTCCAACTGAAATCATTAGCTTAGATTGGCCCAAGTACTCCTGTGATTTGGCCAAGCTAAGCTAATGATGTCAGTTGTTACAATGGAGTTTATTGCACACATAACAGGGCTTGAATTTCGGCGCGGGATTGCGGGTATTGCGCATAATTTTAATAAATCCCGCAGGTCTCCCACTTATAATGCGGGAAATTCCCGCAAACATTGATGCACTTTAGCCTGTAGGTTGTATTAGTAAATGAATCCACACAGATTATAAAATCAAATCAGTAATTTTAAAACTGTCTGCGAGACGCAATTTCACAAACAGCGCGAGTGATTCAGCGGTGCTGTGTCTTCTATCAGCTCGTTAAGCGCTGCAAGCGGAGATAATACACTCTCACGTTTCGGGAATCGGGCCAGCATTGCATCATGAGTAACTAAAGTTTACCTTTTGCACGTCTTTTGAAGTCTTACCAGTTTATGCATTCACGCGATTTTAAACTATTCGGTACGTGCGCGCTGTCCGAGATGCTTTTCTCTGCGCACACACACATAGAGTAAAGCCGCCTCACACACAGCTCGTGGGTAACAAAAGTTATTTTTCGTGGATTATATCGCTTTAACAGTCAAAAACATGCAAAAATTATGTCATTTTCGGTCTTGGTGAGTATCCTGTAAACACAGTCTGTTATGTCTTAAATAAGCATAAATCGCACGTGACCGTATAATGAACACAGGATCCGTGCACTAGCTCTTAAAGGGACAGCAGCCATATGTGTCTGTCATTCATTTGGTTGTCAAAACAACAAAACATAGCTTTCATTTTAAGGAATCAGGATTAATAGCCTTTGTATTTAATTTAGTCAGGACTAAAATACTACCCAGTGTTATTTTACATTTGATTACTTTATTCAGTCTCTGTAGTATTTCTGAATACTAGTGTTAGACCGAAGCAAAAACTTTTCTCTTTATTTCTATTTATTGGTATCTTTATTCTATTGTATTTATTTGTGCTACTTTTTTCAATTTAATTCAAAGATTGAAATCAAGCTTCCTTGTGTTGGGTAAATTCTTAAGAACAAAATTACCCCATTGTAAAAATGCAATGAGTGAGCATACATTTAGGCGAGATAAATGTAATAAAAAAAAAGTCTAAACTCCCCCCTCAAATAAAAAATCCCCCCCATAAGAATCACCTAAGGGGGGATTTCCCCCCCATTTTCCAAAATGAAATTCAGGCCCTGCATAAGAAAGAGTATGGTATGTACTGTATCCAACAACTTTTTCAGCAATTTTGCTGGGCAACTTCTCAACCGATTGATTTAGTTCTGATTGGGTGTTCATGATCATTTTTGTGGTAGGACATAGGTTACACATGAGGGTGTGTGTGTGTGTGTGTGTGTGTGTGTGTGTGTGTGTGTGTGTGTGTGTGTGTGTGTGTGTGTGTGTGTGTGTGTGTGTGTGTGTGTGTGTGTGTGTGTGTGTGTGTGTGTGTGTGTGTGTGTGTGTGTGTGAGCGAGCGAGCAAGTGAGTGTGTGAATGTGTGCCTGTTTTAATGAACATGTATAAAAAGACATACCTAGATAGTCCTTAATTGTTTGCCATGCACTCCATACTTAGTTTGACATCTGATTTCTTCAAAACCACAGGGTCAACAGGGAAGAGAAAGCGGAAGTCAGGCATGTTTTGCATTTGTCAGGTTTTTTTAATGATATTGTTATTTGTAATAAATTCTATGATGAGCAAGACCGTTTCTGAATTGTTTGCCTTTTTTTAGTGGATATATGTATTTTTCTATCCCACAGAGGCAGAAATGGATAAAAGCAAAAGAAAACAAAAAAGTAAGTTTAAATGACTTAATACATTTGCATTCAGACTTGATATTTGATCATTTTGATGTGAATGCTTGACCTGGATATGTTAATGATGTTGTTGTGTTCCTAATCTGAGTTTTGATGCCTTCAGATTGCTCCTACCACACAGGCCTGGGTATTTATCCAATTAGGAGTGCTCTGAAAGAAAGAGTGAGAAAGGTAAGACATGCATAACTGAACACCATACTACTCTTTATTTGTTCTATTTACGTCAAAATAAAGTCAAGATGTTAAGTTAAAATACCCGTCAATCACAGAAGTAAAGATGGCAAATAGTCAAATAATGTAAATATTGTATAAAGTATATACTACAGTCTCTTGACTAAAATACTTTAAATATCATGGTAAAACATGAAACAGGAAACATGGTGGCTGTTACCAAAGCCTGATGCAAAAGAATTGTAAGCATGTATTGTTGTTCCTGTCATAGGGCCAAACAGAATTACTTATTGACTGGGAGCCTTGTGAAGCATGGTATGTGATCTACTATATGACAAATACAGAAATAAGATTGCTCTGACTCTCTATTTCACTCTCACTCTTACACATGTTTTGAAGTCAAACGCTTTTACCTAGACCTGTTTTGAAGAATGTGCAAATGTGTTTGAAGTTAACATTCCCAATCTAATAATTGAAATATCACATGTAACATCATTCTTTCCCTTCTGTTTTCAGTGGGAAACAGTGGACTCCTACTTGGGAGCCCAAGGAGTCATTTGTTTAAGTTTTTTAATTTTGTTCATTTTGTAATATATGTAGTTTTATTTATTTTTATTGTACATTCCATATTCAATAACTTTTTTTATAGTAATTTTGTTATATTTCTATTCAAAATAAAGTGTTGTTTACAAGCCCTGAGTTGAAGATGGTAGATGTTCAACATTTTCTGCCATTTCAGAACTGGATAATTCAAGAATGCCTAACATACAGAAACAGGTTCTTCTTTTGATATGTGGTTTATCAAGAGGTTAGTAAATTATTCAACCGAGCAAAATGTGTGCACAAATGGAAGCAGGACTCTTCATTCTCTCTATGCTGAGTAACTGACATGCTGTAAGTCAGATGCAATTTATTGTAAAAAAAAAAAAAAAAATTCCCTCACTGATGACAGTGTTAATTATTTAAAATGAATGTGCAATATCCATAATGGTCATCACAAACACGTTTCCAACCTGGCAGTTTCCAACATTCATACAATAGAAGGTGATGTAGTGTGATTATTTACAATATTTGATAATTTGTGATTGTTTTGGGGGGTTGTGTGTGTGATTGATTTAGCTGAAACTTTATATTCTTGGTGTTTTAAATGACCTTACATCTGTCCCTTTACTGATGTTTTACCAGTCACTGCTCCTGATAGGCTGATGTGGTCCCACTCCATTATTTGGTTTCAGTTCCATCAGTGGTCCTTGGTAAGGTAGATAAGTAAGTGTTGTACTGTTTTGGACATCCTCAATTTTTTACTTTACCAACTTCTGTACACCCACTGGAAAATGTCAGCTGAGCATTACATATTTGTCTCCCCCCAACCAGAAGCAAGCTGAAGAAGCCGGTCTTTCTCGTGTCCCACTTCTCTGTAGAAGTACCTCTCCACTGTTTGGTCGTTGATCCTTGGTAAGTACATCTTTCACTTTCATTTCACAGCCACACAATATGTCTGTGAATGACTGTAGTAATTTAATAAGTAAGGGATCATGTGTAGAACCCCAGTCATTATATTGAAAATAACTCCCTACAAGGCGAACAGGTCTTGCTTCATTCTGAAGGGACTTATTTCCCAATAATGACTGGCATTTTGGCCATAAATCTATGTTTTTCCAATTTGATTTTTAGGCTCTCCTGTTATATTGTGGTGGTGAGACTGTAGAAGGACCCAAAAAGAAGACCCAAGACGATAAGAATGCTCCAGTGGACAATGGTGGTGGTGGTGGTGCCGCTTTTACCTCATGCCGCTTTTAGCACACGGCTGTCCAATCAAACAGCCTGTTAAGCCTAAACACAACCCCACACACCTGTCCACCTATCATCTGCTTGCATCCCTGTAGTTTCCATTAAATGTATATTAAATTCAATTTTTGCAAAATATTGAGATATTTTTGTCACTTTCATACATATATGCATAGAGAAGACAATCATTTTGAGATACTTTTGTCACTTTCAAATAGACAACATTCAACAAAGTACAAATTAATTAAAAGAAGCAATGTCTGTAAATGAAATTAGTATGCATTACATTAATAAATATGGAATAGTTTTTAAATTTAGTATGTTAACAGTGTTTTATTGTTAAAGGTAGTTGTGCAGTTTGTGATCGGAGTTTATTTGATGTTTGTTGATGTTTACAGTCAAAAAGATTATTCCCACTACTCCGGGTGTGCCCCCAATGTGTGTGGAGTGGACACTCTTCCTCTGATTGAATGTTCATGTATTGATAATCCATAGCATAAGTAACAATAAAAATTATTTCCTTCTAACAATGACTCAGTGCGTAATTGGGTGATATTATAAAGTTCTGTAGTTTCATGCAGCCTGTTTATTGTTCTTTAGCCAAGCTGTACAGGGTGTTGCCTAGCAACAGGGGTCAGAAGTACACATTTTTGATATATTTTGTATAATTACACTTTTAATCGTTTGTCATTGAATGATGTGGTTCATATAACATAATTGCACATGAGATGGACCAATAACCGATATAATTGTAAACCATATCTTAAGTAATAAGCATAACACATTTCAGAAAGATCTGACAGTGTTTTAAGGATTCAAGCCCTTTTAAATGTGCCATTTTTTACACCTTCGGTGGGCTCTACTGAGGTAACCTGGGGTCCAGGGGCAGTAACATTTTCTCAGATGCTTCCTTCTATCTGGTTAAATATCATATGTAATTTTATTGCCACACACACACACACCAGGCATATCATATGCAGAGATACAGTACAATATCATGAGTATGTCATGAACAATAATCACGACCATAAAACATAAAGATATGTGCAATTTTGGCAAAATAAATTCAGATGTATATGTTTTGCTAAATATATCCAGTTTCATAGCTAACCTGCTTTGGCAAGTCAAGGGCTCAGACTCGGATCCTCAGACAGCATGTGGACAGTAATTTTCGGGACAAACCAGTTCACTAAATAATTCTCCAACCATTGACAGAACTGGTTAGGGTTAGGGTTAGGGTTAGTCATTGTCACAAGCTATAGGCTTTTAGAAAAATATATGGTTTTGGTAGTTGAATCAGCTGTCCTTCAGTGGTAAATAGGCCAAAATGTACCACCTGTAAAGTTGGTTCCACAATCTACAATATAGGGCTATGTAAACTGTAACCCATATGCTAAAAGCCTGTGCATGTCAGTTCATATGAATTAAGACATGTTCTATCCTCCTGCTTACTTCGGTGCATCATACTGCATAGCCCCATATTCTATATTGATGAACTAATTCTCCAATGCATCAATCTCATCCATGCCCTCATCACCTCCAGACTGGACTACTGCAACAGTACTCTCTATGGCAGTATTTACCATGCTCCTGAAGGACCCCCAACATTGCACATTTTCTTTGTCTCCCCAATCAAACAAATTAAATGTATTATTATTATTTAATGCCTCTAGTGCTGCTCTGTATTTGCATATACACTCACCTAAAGGAAGGATTATTAGAAACACCACACTAATACTGTGTTTGACCCCCTTTCACCTTCAGAACTGCCTTAATTCTATGTGGCATTGATTCAACAAGGTGCTGAAAGCATTCTTTAGAAATGTTGGCCCATATTGATAGGATAGCATCTTGCAGTTGATGAACATTTGTGGGATGCACATTCAGGGCACGAAGCTCCCGTTCCACCACATCCCAAAGATGCTCTATTGGGTTGAGATCTGGTGACTGTGGGAGCCATTTTAGTACAGTGAACTCATTGTCATGTTCAAGAAACCAATCTGAAATGATTCAAGCTTTGTGACATGGTGCATTATCCTGCTGGAAGTAGCCATCAGAGGATGGGTACATGGTGGTCATAAAGGGATGGACATGGTCAGAAACAATGCTCAGGTAGGCCGTGGCATTTAAACGATACCCAATTGGCACTAAGGGGGCTAAAGTGTGCCAAGAAAACATCCCCCACACCATTACACCACCACCACCAGCCTGCACAGTGGTAACAAGGCATGATGGATCCATGTTCTCATTCTGTTTACGCCAAATTCTGACTCTACTATCTGAATGTCTCAACAGAAATCGAGACTCATCAGACCAGGCAACATTTTTCCAGTCTTCAACTGTCCAATTTTGGCGAGCTCGTGCAAATTGTAGCCTCTTTTTCTTGTAGTGGAGATGAGTGGTACCCGGTGGGGTCTTCTGCTGTTGTAGCCCATCCGCCTCAAGGTTGCTTCACAAATGCTTTGCTGCATACCTCGGTTGTAACGAGTGGTTATTTTTCCCTTTTCACACCATTCTTTGTAAACCCTAGAAATGGTTGTGCGTGAAAATCCCAGTAACTGAGCAGATTGTGAAATACTCAGACCGGTCCGTCTGGCACCAACAACCATGCCACGCTCAAAATTGCTTAAATCACCTTTCTTTCCCATTCTGACATTCAGTTTGGAGTTCAGAAGATTGTCTTGACCAGGACCACACCCCTAAATGCATTGAAGCAACTGCCATGTGATTGGTTGATTAGATAATTGCATTAATGAGAAATTGATCAGGTGTTCCTAATAATCCTTTAGGTGAGTGTACATTTGATGTATGTTTTAAAAATATATTAATTTTTTTGACAATTGGTCAACAAAAGTTCTGAAATCATACATAAACCATTAAAACGTCCATATTTTTGATTGATTATGATATAAAGAGGTGTGCTGTGGTGAAATAAACCTAATTATGCTTATCTTAGGTGCTGTGGGAATTTTGATGCACAAGATATCTTCAACAACAACCGTTCAGAGAGCATATTTTTGACATGTTGGTCAACAAAAGTTCTGAAATCATACACAAACCATTAAAACATCCATATTTTGATTGATTATTATGATAAAAAGAGGTGTGTTTTGAGATAAACCCAATTTCACTGACCTTACCAGCCGTGGCAAGCTTGATGTACCGGATATACTTGTAACACCTTGTACAGTATATAAGTGTTACACCCATTAATTTATGAAATGTCAGCATGTGGCACATATTTTGATTCAGGGACCTCCAGCTGCTTGTGTGTTGTCAGGAGGCAGAGCATAAGATTGGAAAAATTTTGATTTCTAGAAAGCGCTATTGTCAGTGAATGAGTAAGGTGTGATTTTACTTAGCTCATATATAAACCTTACAAGTTCAGAAAAGTGGAACAACAGTGTAACCCTGACCAGGCTCCTTTTTGCCCAGGCAAAATTAAATGGGAGACCACACATGGATTAAGATACAAAAAATAGTGATTTATTACAGTAAATATATGAGATGAAAAATGAGAAATAAGCAATAATCAGTATAAATGATATGGTATGAAATAAAAGTGTGGCGTAATCAGTCATATGGCAAAAAGGCGAACAAAAAGAAAACAATGTGATACAGGAGCGGAATAGCAGCCATAAAAGTCCCTCACACTGCCCAGGCTGCAATCAATCGATTACAGACACCTGCCCGGTAGCTCCTCCCTGAGAGACACAGACACAAACAGAGTAAACATTAAACATGTCCCTATTCAAACTCTGGAAAACAAATGTAGTATTAATGTTATCTTTACTCAATTTGACAGGTTACATAAATCAAGGGTATTAAAAAAAAAAAAGACACTTTTCACATAATCATTACCTGCACTCCTCCTCTTCATTTTCACTGGTGTCTGGACTGCTGAAATCACTTTCATTTTCCTCTTCCAGCTCTATAGCAGAGCCCCGAGGACCCAAAACAGCCTTGTATTGAAGATGCACCTCTTTCAACGTATCCGAAACTTCAGATAGACGTCTTCTGCAGAGACAGGAAAGGCCCTTGTTTTGCTTGTCTGTAAGTGAAAAGTGAAAAACATCCAAATTACCATGACATACATTTACATTAATTCATTTAGCAGACGCTTTTAGTTAAACCCACAGTAGGACAACAATATGCAAGTGCTATGACCTTTCTCAGTTTGATCTAACGCAGTACAGAAAAGTTTTTGGGTTTATTTTTTGAAGAGAAGAGTAATGTTAGTATACTAGATCAAGTGCTTTTGAAAAAGATGCATCTTCAGATGTTTCTTAATAGTGGCTACGGACTCAGCAGCTCTGGTTGAGATAGGCAGATCATTCCACCAGCAGGGAAGTCATGGTAAAGGTCTGAGAAAGAGATTTTGAGCCTCTTTAAGATGGCACCACAAGACGTTGTTCGCTTGCAGAGCGCAAGTTTCTGGATGGCACATACCCACCTTGCTTTATAATATTTGTTATAACTCATCAAAATTAGATGGTCAGTGTAATGTTTTTCAACTGCTTTCTAGTAAGATATGTCTGTTGTTAGGTAAAGTTAAAGTATGGTGTCCTTAACACCATTACTTCCTTGTTTGATTGGTATGGTTACAAAGATGAAACTTGCCTTCCTCTGAAGTCTTTCTTTTAAGAGTTGCCTGCAACTTCTGCAACCATGAGCAGTGCTGGGCCATCTCCTGAACAAGTATTGTCCTTTCCTCCTCCAGTCTCATTTTCAGCATGGCTTTGTTGAACATTTTTAACTTGTCTTCGATTTGTGCTACAACAGAAGTAAAGAAAATGTATAAATAACAATTTTGACTTGAATCTTTACAAAATAAATCAGATGCCTCAGGAAACTCTGCTTACCGCTGCCATGAACCTCCCACGGCCATGTTGGGGATGGGTTGTCTCCTGATAGTGACTGCTCCACTTCATTTAGATCAATTGCCATGGCAGGCTCATGACTGTTATATGTCTCTATGTCTTTCAACAGCAGTCTCTTTCTCTCAGCAATTTTTCTCCGCAGGCGGTGATCTGTAAAGACAAGCAGAAGGTATAAAAAAATGACCAAAAATACAGTGAGCAATTATCTATAGACAATGTAATTCTACCATTTTGGCGGTATAGAGCCTGCTTCCGCTGCCTCACGTTAAGGTAACGTCCCTCAATGGACTGCTCTAGGGAAGTACCTGTTGTATCTGGAAACACAACACAAAAACACAGGCTTACAGAGATAGTGGAATGCAGTATAGTAAGCAGTAGACAGCTTAAATATCATGATCTATGATCGCCGCCAATGAGGAAGCACAAAGTGAAACATGTTATTGGTTCAAACTTACCACCAGCTGCCCATTTCCTCACATCAGACACCCACACTGCTTCATCAGTGCAAGCCAAGCTTTCTTTAAGCTCCGCTAGACTTGCTGTCTCCTCCTGAAGCCTCTGGCAAGTCTAATTCGACAGTTAAACAATACAGTTACACAAAGCTACACAATAACCACAAATTGAAACCATTTACAGAGAACACACCTTCACATATCTTGCAGACAATGCCCGATGCAGTGTTGTGAATTTTTTGTAGTTCCAGGCCATAGCATGGATTGTAAGCATATCCACACGTGCTGTTGAGAGTAAATGTTGAGTGAAAATCATGCAATAAAGCAATGTAATGCTAAAAAATTACATTAGAAGAGAAATTCTACAATTACCTCCTTTCGACATGTATTTAGTTGTTAAGGCACAGCGGGAGAGGTAGCTGTTCACCTGTTCAGCTTCCTCCCCTGCAGTTGACCCTGCTCCTTCTTGGTTTTTGCCACTCCATGTAATCTAGAAGAAGGCATGTAAGGGATAATGTAATGTCCGCCGATCATATCGGATAATAAGTAACGACAAGGCGAACCGGACCCTGACGCACAGCAGAGGGACTTATTTTCCGATGATAGTTAAACATAATAAACACTGAACATACCTCACACTTAGAGGAATGTGCTGTAGCGTGCATGACGCTTAGGAAAGGCCTGGTTGATGTTAGCCCCTGGAGATCAGGAAGGATGTTTGCTGATTTGTGTAAATATGGCCAGTATTTACACATTACATCCATGGCGATAAACCTTGGCTTTAAAGGGGTCATATAATGGTACATGCACTTTTACAAGTTGATTGCACTGAAATGTCTGTTGGCAGTGCCTGTACACAACCATCCTATCATGATAAAAATCCATCCAGTGGTTTTGTTTTAATCTCCTTATATGTTTGACCATCTCTGAAATCAAGCCGTTCGATATTGTGACGTCATAAGATCGTACGCCCCTCCCGCTATTGTGATTGACAGCCGTGTTTCAACACAAGACCCGCCCTGAGCAAGCTGTGACAGCCGTCGTCATAGTAGTCCGCCATTGTTGATATGCTGGAGTAGAATGGCGTCTAAGCGATTGTGGTGTTCTGTTCTTAGATGTAATAAGGAACACAGCAGTCATTTGGATGTTCCTAAATCCGAGCCGTTGAAGAAGCAGTGGCTGAGTTTTGTTTTTGAAGCAATATGCCCAAAGGATTGACGCGGGGATTCCCTCACGGGGATTCCCCACGATCGTCTGTGCTTTCATGTTTGCGCGAATCATTTCACACCAGACAGCTTCACAAACGAGAAAAAACGGATCGGTACCAACGTGTTCCTGCTGAACCTCCAGAAGATGTGAGTGTAATGTTTTATTAACCTTTATATTAGTATTTATATTAATCTTTGCGAAATTTGCAAACCTTGCTGCAGGCTTCACGATGAATGCGTCTAAGGTTTACACTCAGGGTACATTACGGCATGTTTTCTATGTACGACGTTCTCAATATAATTCATAATCCCACGTTTATAACGAATAACACGTGGTTATTGTGTTAGATACGGTCAGAGAATGTCTAATACGGTGTACCCACAGAACAGAGGGGCGGGGTGAGCAAAGCTCATTATCATTTAAAGACACATGCACTGAAACGGCGTGCTGAAAACAGAGCTGTTTTTGACCAGGTAAAATTAGTGTTTTCTTACAATACTAATGAGAATTTTTAATTAAAGTATATTACAAACTTTTAATTTAGACCCTAAAGAATCATATTAGCTTGTACAAAAATGGCATTATATGACCCCTTTAAACTCATCAACTCCTTGTGCAGATACATGGGGTAGGCAAAGATTTCACCTAGGGATATAAAAATTATTATTGTACATTCTGAAGAGATCATAATGGGAAACTCAACCAAGCAGGGGTATATAAGCTGCATACAAACAACAACAATACAAAGTTACATTTAACAGCAAACAATTTATTATAATCTCACCTCTGAACATATTGAGCGCTTTAAGGAGGAAACCATGCCGACACACCGCAACCTCCATGCCCTCTTCGTCCAACTTGAAGGTCCTCCTAGAAGTCTCCTTCGCTGCTGTCCACGAGGAGCTCCCACATCTGCCTTGTCCAGGTAGCTGTGATGTAAATGAAACACACTATAAACATACTGTATATACTCCTTGTAATTTGAAGCTGAGGGCAGTTTTTTCACCAATGCAAATACAATCTGGGCTGTAAAAGCATACTAATTATATTAAGAAATAATTTGAAACCTGCCTGTTTCACAGCTTTATGCAGGACATCAACAAATGTTGACACAGATGTGTCTTCTGCAATAAATGCTCCTTCAAAAAACGAAGAGTCGGAGCTGAGGAAGAAACCAAACAGAACATTAATCTATGCTGAATATTAAATATAAAAAAATCCAGATCAATCTATACTGGAAGAAAAAAATATCACCTTCCGCTTCGGAGAAACCGGTATAGCTTCCTGTTGCCATCCACAGAGATTGCCAGCATGTCTGGGGTGCAAGCAGGGCAGGTGACAGGTGCACCGCAGGACATGCTGTCTTCCTCAAAAGCACAATATGAAAATTCGAGGAAGCTGCGCTGCAGCGTGTCCCCGCACACTGGTCCTGACTGAAAGATGCATTATATTAAATGTTACTTTAGAGATGTCTACATATGGTAAAGAATTCTATAATATGGTGAATACTTACCCGCCCACCACACTTTGTACGTTGCTCCAGCAGCTTTGCCAAGGCTTGTCTGGACAGTGCCGGAGCGATGACTTTTAGTTCCCTCACACTGCTGAAAAGGTTGAGGGAATACAAAGTGGAAGAGCTGGTGGAAGCTGGCCAGTATCCACTGTTTATGAGGTCCATGAACTCTGGAGCCCACTGCTGCTGGCATGTTTGGCATGCAAACAATGGCTGGTGCATGTCATAACGCCCTTGGGTAATAAGAAAACAAACCCATGAATACCTGAGTTTTTAGAAACAATCAGCTGGCACACCTTAAGACACTTGGGCTACATCTTGAGTAGAATCACACCAGCATAGTTCAAATAAGTATATATTTTTTGGTTTATCATAATGACAAGATGTATTCTGTCGTTTTAGTTAAAGTACTATTATTTTCATTTTAAAGCAAAGGCAAAAAAAGGGGGAAACAGCTGAATATTCAAAAAAGATCAGAGTTTAGAAATATTACCATTGATGGAAATTAAAATGACTGCTTTGCCAGGTGACACAGTTATGCTGGGGACTTCACAGGGACATTTTTGAGTCACTCTCACCGTTGGCAAAATACAAGCTAGCAAAGGAAAGATAAACACAAAATGAGCCTACTAGATTTATTACATAAGAGTACAAAAGAGTTTTGCAATTACCTACCTTGGTCGTGTGAGCTGTATCCTCCCTCCCCTCTAACAAAATATTTAGATGGGGGAATAGCTTTAAAAAAGCCCTCAAGGACTGACTCCCTATCGTGGAGTGGCCATCTTCTGTGAGTCTTGCTATCGCAGGTTTCACAGAACCACTGGTCTGGCAGACACTCTCTGCATCTAGGAACGAAATAAATGAACCAATATAGTCATTGAACCAACTCTTTAAAACAGCCCTGACTCCACCATAAACGTGCAGTTTATCCGAAACATGAAGACATCAATTAGTGATGCACTCTAAAAACCTACAAAGTATGAAAGAACATTAATGAGATCTCACCTAACAACTGCAGGCTTGCAGCAATGGCTACAAAATGGTTGGCCAACATCCTGAGTTTGGATGAGGCATTTAAGGTGGAATGGCCTTGCCTCCTTCCATCTTTGTGAGGCTTGCTGCTGCCTGAAAGCCCATGATCATGATGCCCTCTGGATTTCAGGGGAGTCCGACATAGCAGAGAGGCTCTCCATGTTTTTTTCTGCAAAGACAAATATTAATTTAATTGACAAAGGACCATTTCTATGCAGACCCATGATTTCATAAAAATGGGTAAATATATTGCCAATGCTTTCAGTAACATAAATTTCAGAACTTTTCCAAATCAACTTTCCAACAATCTAGGGCCAAATTCAGCATACTTTGAAACATGTATCAGGGTAAATTGTATGAACGTGAAAATTGAGACGTAATTCCATTGGGACAAAATTGAAAATACTAAATGTGTGATTGAAACTACCAAAAAAGTGGTTCAATAATAGGACTCAGGCCATTGTGGACACAATTTGTGGCTTTGATGATTTATAAGCAGTTGATGTGGGTACAACTGACCCTTCGCTAAGCCACGTCCGATACCGCCACAGGCCAATTCATGCCTTAGCAGGCCTTAACTAGGCACGGGAGGTCTGGCAAGCTTTCGAGTTTTAACATTTTATGCCAGAATTTTACATGAATCCAGGATTTGGGTGAACCCTGCTTTCAGAACTGCCTCAGAAAATTACATAAAAATAATTCAAATGTATTCGACCATATTTTACCAAATTCCACTTGAGGATCAAGACTGGCTGCAGGAAGATCTTCAGTGAGCAGGTAGTTCCCGATCTGGTTGTGTGTAACTACAACAGAGCACACAGAGAAATAAAACCAAGTTAGACCACCAACACAACTTGATTTATTGACATGATGTGTAACCAATTACTATTATTATTATTACCGGTAGCTGAGGCTTTGGGCCGCCCTCCACGCCTCCCCCTTGGCTTGCCACGCCCTAAACACACCCTTTTTGGGATTGGCGGAGGGGGAACTTGCCTCTGCTCCTCGGATTCTTTCTGGGGGTTGAAGTGAAAATCATGATTAGGCTGTTAAATATATTTTTAACAAAAGATGCAATGGATATGAAAAAAAAAAAAACTCTTATCATAAACTTTATACCCTATATATTTTGAGGTGGAAAAACAATTTCAGGAAAGAATCCTTGATCAATGCATTCAGTTTGGCTGGACCAAGGAGTTCAAAAGTAAAAACCAACTCTATACCCCTTTCATAAAAATGTTTGACAATTGAGAGCAGCTAGATACAATCACAGACTGAATGAGTCTGAGGTACCTAGGCTTATATAATAGTCTACAAGAGTGATTATTATAGCCTAAATATTTCTTCAACCATTAAGGTACAATGGATTTTTTTGTATGTGGTAATACATAGAATAGGACTAGGACCCAATGTAGGCACTCTACTTCATTGCATCTGAAAATTAATTTTAAAAAAAATAAACGCCTAAAAAACACCTACCCTGGCTTCAGTCAGAACATGTTCTAAGCTCATTTCAAGAGCCATCCGTCTCCCCTCCATGTAATTGTCATCTTGACAATCGGTGACACGTGTAGTGGTCATCACAGAAACGAGGGGCAGACAGAAAAAGAAGGACAGACACAGAGATGGACAGACAGAGATAAGAGACACAGACAGAAATGAGAGACAGACCGAAAGACAAACAGTGCACAAATCCAGAGAGGTTGGCGCTTAAAAGGGCCTTTGGTTGTGGTGGTGTAATGATAATCTACTAGTAGGTGGGTAATGTTAGAAGAATCTAAAAACAAAAACAAAAAAACACTTGTTTACGGGGAGGGAGTTAATGGGACAGAGACAATGAAATGACTTAACAATGGATAAAATATAACATTTTTGTGACTGTTATGCACAGAGCTAAATATACCTTTTTTTAATGAGCACTGAAGTGCTCAATTAAAAAACTAAAATGGACTTGGTTCTGTTCACTCTATTTTCTTTAGCGAATTTTTTTCTATTTTCTCTATTATCTTTTATTTCATATTGAAAAATTGTGATTAGCCACAATAGTAGTTATGAATTTGTATAGTTTATTATGGATTTATGTGGGTGTTTATTATATAATTTTGCGTGGATTTTTAACAATGATACGTTAGGCTGTAAAACTAACCAATCTGGCAACACCGTTCTTCATTCTGAACATTTAATGTTGGATAATAATTGTGGCCTAATGTAATACTGAAAATCTTATATTCCCCTATGATTGTAGGCTACCTTACATGATTATATATGCGACAAAAATGAACTTGAATTCAATTAACGTTAGCTAACTTTGCTAGCCTGCAAAAATCGATATTTTGGTGCAGAAAGCTATAAAGTCTTCGATCATTTATCGTCATAAGAATGAAATGGCCACCTTACAAAGTTTCTAAACACAACTTCTTGTCCTAATTCAACAGTTTTTGATGTGTAAATGTAAGAATAGTATCCATCTCTATTAATTAACTCTTCTACTTACCGAGTGGAAAATCGCAATGGACCTTGGGATCGACCCATACGGTGACGTCAGCGTTATTAATTAGAGGATTTAATAATAATAAAAAATACAAATAAAACTGATTAATTGAACACAATCGTAGCATATGATATATATATATATATATTTATTAAAATCAGCAAACCTCCGATAAAAATACGTTTTTATCCAGCATGCTCTAGTTAAAGCAGTCAGCGTCCTAACTTACCTATGACAAGAAAATGCTTAAACTGCTTACTTGCACGCGCCTTGGAGCGTTGTTAAACTCATCTTTTAATGCCGTTTTACCTGCAGTTGAGCGTTGGTTTGGTCAAACTCACCTCTGATTTCCGGTTTACCTGCAGTTGAGTGTTGTTAAAATCACCGCTGAATGCGGTTGCACACCGTGTGCGTTGTTAAACTCACCGCTGATTAACGCGCTAAACCTTTGCGCAGAGGGCACTTTGATATCAGATTGCGAGGGTTTTTAAACATCAAAAACCTGTTGGAGGGCCAGATAAAAATGTTCTAGGGGCAGCCATTTGACTCGCCCTGAATATTTTTTTTGGGTCGTGCTGACCCAAGACGTCAAATTTCAACGCTGCAGGCCAGGGTTCCAGAAAGAATCGTGCTGTTCCAATTGAAATGCATTAGTTTAAAAAACGTGCTGAAATTACGAAAATAACGGCAGAAAGAATCGTGCTGGATGCACGAAAGATTCATCCAATTGAAATGCATTAGTTTAAAAAACGTGCTGGAGTTACGAAAATAACGAAATAAACGTGTCCCTGCCACGAATAAATAGATTAAATTACGTGACCACTTCACGAACTGCCGTGAGACTGGGTTGACCAGTCACTACTGCAGCGTTAAACAGATTTCAACAAGATTTCAACGTCAAACAAACCAGACAACTCGTTTAAATAGTATTTTTCTACAAACTGTTAGCTAATAATTTTGTCAAGATGGCTACTGTAGTGGCACAGTCTCATTATATATTCGGATTGCGGACAGGAGTGAGGAATAATTTGTTGTATTTTGATGAGCAAACCATCATATTTCCGTGCGGAAACAACTGTGTGCGCTATAACATCAACCAATTTTACATTTTCAACTAGCAGAATAGTACAGAATCATATTAGCAAGGCTCCTCAGCTCCACTCCCGCCCCGCCTCTTTGCCTATTTTCTGTTATCCGGGAGTGACGCAAGGCCAAGATGGCGACGGCCGGCTCCGCCTACTTTAGGCTTCAAAAATGCTCTTCAGAAACCTACGGGTGACGTCACGGACACTACGTCCATATTTTTTTTACAGTCTATGGTTATCACACGCGCAACAACTTAAAAGATTTGAACGACACGTTTAATTCATCTATCTGTAAATATCTTGATATTGATTAAACTTGCTCATTTTGTGGTCTTTTTGAAGAAAGTGCTGCCCATTTATTTTGTGAACACATTTATGGTTTGATTTAAGTTATATTTAACCCTACTAATGTGACCCACCGTTATATCCTTAAAGGTATAGTTCACTTTGAAATTAAATGTTGGTATGTTTTAGCTTACCTCAAGGGCATCCAAGACGTAGGTGTCTTTTTTTCCGCAGTAGTTTCAATTTTGATATTTTTAGGTCAAACGGTTTCGCAGTAGCCAAGGCGACATCTAGTGTATATATCTATACCCGCCCGCGCTCTCAGATCACTTGGACGTGGCTGAGTTCAAGAGGTAAAAACGATATAAAAACTGTTCGTTTTCTCACACAAACCGCTCGTTTCGTGTCTTAGGCCATCAATGTGTACTTACGATGGGGAATTGTTTAATTTGGACGACGGGGAATTGTTTTAATTTGGACTCTGTGCATGCTGTTTGAGACAAGTGACCATCGACCTGCATTATATGACTGACAGACAAGAACGGTTTGACCTAAAAATATCAAAATTGAAACTACTGCGGAAAAAAAGACACCTACATCTTGGATGCCCTTGAGGTAAGCTAAAACATACCAAAATTTAATTTCAAAGTGAACTATCCCTTTAACGATATTATTTATTTTTATTACGAAATCCCAAAATTGTCATCTCTTGAATATGTTGTTAATTTCTTTATTTTATATCCAAACATTTTCATCCATTAATTTGTTTGGATAAAACTAAACAACATGAAAAAAAAAATGCAATATTGGATGTTGTGATCAATAACTGATATTTCTTCTGCCCTGGTTAAAATACATCAACTCAATGTGTCTGTTTACAAGCGCACTGTCAACTAACTAAACTTTTGGAAGTGGGGTTGCCAGATTTAAAGTTTATTCTACAACTTTTGTCTACTCATCACCCAGCTCATTAACAATATCATCCCCTCATCAGGTCCCATCAGAGTATCAGTGGAAAGGCAGTCATAGACTCTCAGTTTATATAGAGCACACATTGCCAGAATCCAGCCCAAACCTTTGTGACAGAAATAATTTAACTTAATTGCAAGCCTTGCAATGTGAATTGCATACATGACTACATGATAATGTTAAACATGACATTTACCAGACTAAAATGCATGTTTGCACCCAAAAATGAAAATTCTGTCATTATTACTCACCCTCAAGACTTTCGTTCATCTTCGGGACACAAATTAAGATATTTTTAATGAAATCTGAGAGGTTTCTGTCCCTCCATTGACATCAATGTCATTGCAACTGTCAAAGCCCAGAAAGGTAGTAAAAACATCAGTAAATAGTATATAACAACGTTGGTTCAACCTTAACCCTGGAGAACCCAAGAACACTTTTCTTCTTTGGAAAATTATGAACTATGCATTAAATTACTTCTATAAGTTCACTGAACACCAAAATATCCACTTTTTAAATTTTAACCCTTTATTCCCTAATTTAGGATTAGGGCCAAATTTGACCCATGGGCTTTAGGTGTATCATTTCACAGAATAACAATAACAAACACCGTCAATGCAAACTATTTTAAATTTAGGAAAATAATCAGTCAACCACACAGCTACATTTAACAATGTTTTTTTTTTGTTTTTTTTGCTTTATTTGTTGCATGTTAGAACTGGATATCAAATGTACAAACACTTTGGCCAATGGAAACAAGAACACAAGGCCAAAATCACGACTGAAAAAAACTAACACCATGGGTCTTTGCTTATCCAAAAATCTGTTCTGCTAGAGAGAGGAACTCACACTATCATCAGCTTCAAGTTGCTCCAATACTTGTGTTACAGTGACCTTTCTCTGCTGCTTTCCCTGTCCTGAAAAGGGAGTGGCCATACTCCCTGAAAAGATATACTACTTTATTTATTTCAAGGCTTTAGCCAAACACAGGACTGTCACCATTCTCCATAAAAGTCACTCAAAGAACCAGAGGGTAATTTTTGACCCAACATGTTTTTAACCCATACACCCAGAGGGTCATTTTGGGCCCATCGTTTTTTGAACTAGCTCAGAGTTGCTAATTTATCCCAAAATAATATAAAACATACTTCTAGGCATTCTGCAAGCTAATACTAATTAGATGAACAAAAAATACACAATTTTACCATCCGCTGGTTTGCTGAGAAGACGATTTTGTTTGGCTAGGTTTCCAGCTCAACAAAACAGCATGTGGTCAGCCATCATATTACTACCACTCTGGCACTTGTGAGTTCAATATTCATCCACTAGGTGTCTCTATGCAGGGGCCAGAAGTGGCACTCTGGGCTTTTGATGTAAAATTTGACCATTTTTTTTTTTGGGGGGTAGCAGCAATTAACAGGGGTCAAATTTGACCCCGTGGTTTTGTGCGCAAAATAACCCCAAAATAACAACATTGTTGAATAATCTCTTCTTTTCCATGTCATTCTCCTACACTGTTGACGTAGTGTAAACAGTGCAGCGCTTATGGATTGTACATCAGAGCGTAGGCTCACTATTGGCTAGCTCCTGGGTCATCACACACGACCAGAGTCGGCCAATAATAAGCCTACGTTCTGACGTAGAACCCAGAAGCACTGCACTGGCTTTTTTTCAAGGCTTGCACCTTGAAATCTATAACAGGGTTTGCGTTCTCGAGCCACCAGGCACTGTTTTGTGTAGATGAGTGGGCCGGAGAGCGTTAAAGGATAACTCTTGCCAAAATGCAACCTCTTTTTGTTAATCTACCCGAGGCAAACTTTCGTTTAAAAGCATAATTAGGATGGAAACGTCACTTTTAAGTTTGACCGTATTTTCGTTTTCGGTCAAATTGCCTTTTGAATGGGAGTGCTTGGGGCACGACTATGATAGCATCAAAAATCGCTATTTTTAAAACACTAAGAAGGCTCGACACAACATGAAACTTTGCTCTCAGTATCACCAGGGGCTCTACACATGAACTCCAGCATGGAGAACATTGTTTGTGTACACAGAGTTTACTAAAAAGAAAGATTTTGAACAACTCACTGAAGCTGTGTCCGCCGGCATTTTGACGGTCAAAAATAGTCGATCTGATAAATTTATTCTAGAGCTGCTGTAAAGCCTAAACAATCTATGTTACTGTACTTTCCTATTATCACTGTAAAGCTGCTTTGAAACAATCTATATTGTTAAAAGCGCTATATAAATGAAGGTGACTTGACACTGTTTACACTACGTCAACAGCGTAGGAGAATGACATGAAAGAGTAGAGATTGTTGAATGATGTCGTTATTTTGTTTTTGTGCACAAAAGGAATTCTCATCGCTTCATAATATTAAGATTGCACCACTGTAGTTACATGGATTATATAAACGATGTTTTGACTACCTTGAAAGTTGCAAAGACGTTGCTGTCTATGGGTGGTTCAGAAACCTCTCAGATTTCATCAAAAAATATCTTATCTTTGTGTTCTGAAGATTAACAAAGGTCTTACAGGTTTGGAACGACATGAGGGTGAGTAATTAATGACAGAATTTTCACTAATCATTTAACTGAAAACAACTTGCACTGACATATCTTAAAATATGTGACTGCCACTGTTTTGTCTCGAGATGCACACCAGTAATGTTTTTTTTTTTTTATTAGACATTTTTATAAAAGCTGCTTAAATACCCTAATTTGATTAAGGCCTAGACCCGGCTTAAGCTAAGCCCAGTATGGAAACCATGGCCATATTGTTTATACCAGTAGTCAGCTATTTATATATTATTATATTTATAATATTTATATGAATGGCAAATATGCTAATGACTAACCTCTGAACAAACTCAAGGTGCTGCCTCTTCCTGGTACTGCAAGCTGAACTCATAGGAGGAGGCAAACAGCGCTGCCAGGCCAGTGATGAAGATGCTGTGATCCTTTCACACACACCTTGACCTTCCAAACGTAATGTCCACTACTGGTCGCTTAGAGATTGACCTGTAATTAAAAAATGTTTAAAAAAAATTAATGAATAAATAAATAATATTAATAATTAAAATAACTATTGTGGGTTTCACTGTGGTTCGATGTAGTTGTCTATTCATAGTTCTATGAATAAAATTTTTCACCTAAACATTAAAATTGATTAGGGTTAGAATGTTAAAACGCACTGGCATATTATTTTGCTTGTTTTAAGCATAAACTCACTTAATTTTGACTTATTCTTTCAGAAAACAATCCAATTTTTACTTGTCTATTAAATGCTTCTTCATAAGAATTTTAGATATCTGGACTGGAAACAAGAAAAAAACACTAATTAAGAAAAACATATTTTGCAGTGGGGTGAGTAAATGATGGCTTTTCATTTTAGGTTAAAACTACCCAATGTTTACATACCAAGCAACATAAAGTGTGGACTCCACTGGCAAATGTAGATTGCAGGACATCAGCGTTGCAAATTCCTGAAACAATTTTTTAAAAGGACAGCACAACCATGATCAACAGAACCAAAACATAAAACATTACAGATTAATGAGATTTGTTGGATAATCTCTACTTATCTGCTTTAAGGATAACACCGTCTAACTTCTCTTTGAATGGTGGGAGTAGTTGTAGGACCATGGCATGGCAATCAGGAATACTAGCCTACATTTAAAAACAACATTAGGAACATGGATTTTCTTGTGCTAGCAAAATTCTGACAACGATTCAAAAGCACGATCAAAGAACTGACAATTTTTTTTATTTTTTTTTCACACAGATAGACTAACGTTATAACTGTGTAACACTACTTAAAAGCACTTACATTAGCACTGGACCGTCATCAGCTTCAAGGTGCTGGATACTGAAGGAGAGGTTTGATCAGGTTGGTCTGAAAACACTGCTGTGGTGGACCAGTATCCTGAATTTAAACCAAAGGTCACTGAAGGTGCAGCTGAACATGTTTAAGCTCCAAAACACATACCCAACCAGTTCAGAGGCCGCAACTATTCTGAGGAATCAGTTGCCTGAACTTCGTGGCCTTTTCAACCAAGTAGAAGCACTTGTACGACTTCTTGTGGTTGTTCCTGCCTCTGCTGAAGAGGAGAGGAGCTTCGGTGCTCAGAGGAGGTTGAAGACCTGGCTGAGAAGCACAATGTTGCATATTCACATTGTATCAGTCTATCACATTCACAAAGTAATACTGGATAAAGTCAGAAAGGAAAACATTTGCCAGGAGTTTATCCTGGTGAATAAGTACAGGAAGCAAGTGTTTTGTTCTTTCGTGTGAGAAGACGAGACAGGACAGTATAGAAGGGTGGATAGTTAGGATACATGGAGAGATGTGATTGAAAGGATAGATGGAGGGCAAGGAAAAATGTTCTTTATATTAAAGTTAAATGTTTGTTTTTATGTTTGTGAGATAGTGTGACAATCTTGCAGCTTGTGTCCCAAATAAGTAGTGCATCTATTGTGTTATCAATTTTCCCATACTTTTGGATTACAGAAGTAATGATTACAGATCGTTTTATATTTTCAGGTACAGCGGTTCGTTTTAAATAAGTTTATTTAACAGATTTTATTCACACACAAATTGGATTCAAATAAAACATTTGGAGTTGGCTAAATTAGTAATGTAAACAGAGCACAAACAATTAGCCTAAGTATATTAACTTATTTTAACTAAGTTAACAGTGCATAATTGTTTACAGTGCAGCATGAAAGTTCTTTGATTCTTTATTTTCTCCTCATTAATTCCACACAGCTTCAATAAAGGTTCAGCACATAAGCACAAATGAGTACACTGGTGTTTTCATGGGTGTGTGGTCTAAAGCAACGCATATAATAATATAAATCAATATATAACATAACAGAAACACAATTCAATAGGCTAACTAAACAGATGCATACAATGAGATGTAGCAGAAACACTTTCATGAACAATAAGCAACATCATTTGAATACATGAACACAAATCAATCACTACTTCTATGTAAAGCTTCCTTAAACAAGGAATATCAACCAACATAATAAATTGACTTCATCAAACAGTTAACATGAGCTGAAGTACATAAATCAAGTTGGTACTATACGCACACATCAAACGTGAGGAAAGCATGCATGAGTCTGTTTGCTACACTCACTCACTCCATGCGGACTGGTGTTTTCTATCGACGCTAATACTGAACGCCCCCTGCTGGAGATTGGCGGAGCAGCGTCTTAACGTGCTTTGACAGCGCGCTGTTTTTAGCTCAAATTTTAGTCTTGATGTGTTCCTGGACTCAAAAAACTGTAGCATATAAATTGCAATGAATTAATTAATTAACCTTTATGTATCCAGGCAAGTCACTTAAGAACAATATCTTATTTTCGACAACAGCCTGGCTGGCAGGAGAGATCTCCTGAAATTCGAACAAACATGATGAACAATGAATTATGATATATTTTAAAATATGTGATATGTGTATTTTTAATTGAATCGACACACTACCTTTGATCATTGAAAAAAAAAGTTTAGAAATTGTTTGGTTTGATTTCTTCCTGCCGTCGACTACTCAATGAAAGAACCATATTTGTATCGAGAGCATCGGTTCCCGAGCTGTGGAACATCTACGTTTACACTAGTAGTGCATTTTCGTTTTAAAACGCATACATTTATTTAGCTACGGTTAAGCCTGCCGTTAGACTATTTAGACCCGTCAGTCAAGTCCGAAGCAAGACACACGCAAGTGACATATTGCGTTATGGCAACGAAGTCTCAGACTGACAGATACATAAAAATAAAGGTGAATTTAGGCTACTTTAGTTTTGAACGTACGTTATCATGTTAATTATAATCCAATTGATTTTGTTTTATTGACCACAATATTATCACTGATATTTGTTTGAGATGGGCACATTTGATTAATTTTGGGGGGAAAATTAATGCACAGCAAGCCGTGGATTTTCCCTTACATATAAGTTTATAAAGATATACATTTTCTGTCAAAACAATAGCAGTTATCTTTGCAAGTTTCATTCGAAAAAAAACATTCGAAAAAATCCCTTGGCAACCGGCCGACGCGCGTCACTACTCGTGACGTCACAGGCAGAGTCGCCCATAGAACTCTTCTCTGGTTTTCTAGCAGTTCAGTTGATTTCTGGTCTGTAGTACAAGCGATCTGACTAGTATTTCTGTTACATCTGTGGTGAAAAATTGCTCTAATTGTTTTATATCTCTCGATCTGTGTTATATCTCATGATTTTTAGTATTTCATTTCGATCTGTGCAATTTACGTTCAGTGAACTTGTGATAAGTTAGTGACAGAACATCAGAGAGACATCTGGAGCAATGGGTCAGTGCAAATCTCACAGTTACATTGTAAAGGAAGATGCTGCTGCATCTGTGTCGCCAAGGCCTGTCCCAGAGAAAGTAGAGAAGAAGAAGAAAGGGAAGTTCCTTAGATGGGTTTTGTCTCGGAAATCCAAGAACACTTCCACCGAAGCCCAACAGAGTCAGTGCAGAAATGACAGCAGCCAACAGCCTGAGAGATGCTCTGATGTGGAAGCTGAACACAACAGCGACACTGAACACAACTCAGTGTACAGCAGGCACAGCTGTGTGTCTTCTCCCACCAGTGTGCCGGATGGTGATAAAGACATTACCAGGCAAGAGCAAAGTGGCATCATCTCACACAACAGCAGTCCTTCTCTACCTGTGCCATCTATGACTGAGGAGAACATCAACTCAGCTTCGACATCGGATGACATTTCTTGGAAGAATGAGGATGAAATTATCCATATAAGTTCAAAGGGAAAGACAGGTCAGTTTATATAACAAGCCCCAACATGACTCATAAAATGTGCAAAAAGTACCTACATTTTAACATGTTTTTCTGGACATTGTCTTTATTATCCAAATGAAAATGTGAACTGAGGATGGATTTTGGTTGTGTGAGGCACCACAATAATGTGTCCATTCTACAGCTATTTTTAATGTGAATTTTTAATGTTTTTTTGTGGTTTATACTGTAAATTTTGTATGTCCCTCTTTTTTTTTAACAGGGGAAGTCTCGCAGGACTATGAAACTATGAAAATGCTGGGTAGAGGATCATATGGATGCGTCTACGACGGGATCCGTTTGTCTGATTCAAGAAAGGTAGTTTTTTTGCACTCTTGGAAGTTGGAATTTAAATTCATTAAAAGTTACATCAAGGTTAATTACTGGAATCATGTGACCTCTGCACATATAGTTAATTAATTGTAAAACATTCTTACAAAAAAATTCTTATTTTTTCTTTCCCTTGGAGAACAGGTGGCAATCAAACATGTGCTGAAGACAGAAGCCATGGAAAATGTCCGTATTGTAAGTAGGCAATTCCTCTCTTCGTTTTATTACTCTCAGAGTACACAGTCACATTAATAATAGGACATTTTAACAAAATTTTGCAGTCACAAAAGGACCATTGTCAATAGCGTATGAACTTCCGAACCAAGCAGCTTTCTGTTAGTCAGCACAGTTCATTCGCGTGACTTTACCCTCACGCAAAAATTCCCATTAAAATGACAAAATTTTGCCCTGAAAATTTTTGCTGGTCGACAGTAAAAGTGACCGAAACTTTAGTAACTATTTCCAGTTTTTCAATTACTTAACTCTTCAAACCTATACTTACCCAAATGCAGGACATAATTCTGTAGTAATTCATTTAAATTAAACCATGTCCCCTAATTATCTCACTTTTGTATAACTATTATCTCTCCTGTAGGGTCTATTCGGCAAATCCCCTCCAAATGAGGTCGCTATGATGGCTCTTATGAACAAAAATCCCAGTGTTCCTCAAATAATAAAGCTGCTGGACTGGTACGAGACACCAGAGGAATATCTACTGGTCTTAGAGCGGCCCACGCCATGTGTAGATATGAGGATATTTTTACTGCAAAATGGTGGCATCCTCAAGGAATCGACGGCACGAGCTGTGATGCGTCAGGTTGTCACTGCTGCAAGAATATGCAGTGAGAGGGGCGTCTTCCACAGCGACATCAAGCTGGAAAACCTGCTCATCAACCCAAACACCTTGCAGGTCAAATTAATAGACTTCGGTTGTAGCAAACGCTTGAAGAAGTCTTCTTATTCGAAATTCAGTGGTACGTATTATTCCACAAATCTATGGTGAATAAATCGACAAAAAGCTATGGAAATACAAATTCATTGCAATGGACGAAATCTTGTTCTTTCTTCCAGGCACAAGAGATTATGCTCCCCCTGAGTGGGTCAGGCATGGAAAGTATCATGGCAAGCCTGCAACAGTGTATTGTTTAGGCGTACTGATGTTCAAGATGCTGTCTGGGAAGTATCCTGGCGAGTACCGGTACCTCCCTCAGATGTTTGGTGAGCCCTCCTACACAGAAGACATTTCCAAAGGTGAGAGCATGTGGACGGGTCATACAGGAACTTTTATTACTGCTTAAAATAATGTGAGCAGTTACACAAAGTATAACACTTACAATAATAACCGGACATCTCTCCCCTCTTCACAGAATGCAGGGATCTGATCCATTCATGCATGGAAAGTAATCCAGCCAAGCGGATTAATATGGAAAAGATCCTCCTCCACGACTGGTTCCAGGTATCGATCCTCACCTAAAAATGTTTGGAAATAAGATACCGTCATGAGAGGAAGAACGAGAAACAAAAGAAACCCAGAGAGTAGGTAAAGAAAAAACCTCATGTGCCTAAAAGAAAAAAGGTAAGGAAAGGAAGTATATGTAAGCGCTTTGAGGTCTCAGAAAAAGCGCTATATAAATGTAACGAATTATTATATATATATATATATATATATATATATATATATATATATATATATATATATATATATATATATATATATCCATATATATATATATCCATATATGCAATCACAGGTCAAAGCACAGCTTACATGCACTATTGGTTGACGATGAGACGCTATAGTCGCAGGACAAAACACCGCTCTTCCGTTCCGATAACAACATTAAACAGGTTCTCCCCACTCAGTGAATCACCCACTGAGAATCCTGTTGATTGTGCCCTAGTTATTGGTGATTCTATTACACAGAACATGAAAATAGAGACACCAGCCACCATAGTCACATGTTTGCCGGGAGCCAGAGCGCCTGACATCAAAGCAAATTTAAAAGTGCTGCTGGCTAATGCTAATCGTAAATTCTCTAAGATTATTATTCACGTCGACACAAATGATGTTTGACTCCGCCAGTCGGAGATCACCAAAATTAATATTAAAGAGGTGTGTGAACTTTCCAGTACGATGTCAGGCACTGTAATTTGCTCTGGCCCCCTTCCTGTTCGCAGGAGTGATGAGATAGTTAGTAGATTGTGTTCACTCAATGGCAAAATAATATAGAATTCATAGACAATTGGAAAAGTTTTTGGGGCAGACCTGACCTGTTGAAAAGAGATGGTATTCATCCCTCCTGGGATGGTGCTGCTCTTCTCTCCAGTAATTTGGCTCATAGTCTTAGAGATAAAACATGACAATCTGCGGCTGGTTTCACAAAGATAGACTTTGACTATGGCTTAGATATAGTAGATAGTCAGACTTCAGATAGACATCTAAATCAGACCGTTGCACAAAGCACTTAAGACTCTGACTATCTTAAGTAGGACTACACTGCAATGCATTCTGGGTAAAATAAGACATTTTCAAAACAAAAAACATGGCGGATCGAGTAAGCGCATTCAACCGCTCAGTGCAGTTTACCCCAGCGGAAAATATGTGTTTGTTGGAGTATAACAGTTACAAGGACATTTTACTTGAAATTTAGCGGAGAATGTAGTAACAAGAAGAAATGTTTAATTTGGAAAAAGATTGCTTCGACAGTTAAAGGGATAGTTCAGCAAAAAATGATATTAAACCCATGATTTACTCACCCTCAAGCCGTTCGAGATGCATATGTCAATCATTTTTCAGACGAACACATTTTCAGTTATTTTAGAAAATGTCTTAGATCTTTCAGTGGTTATATGTATATTTTTACGACAAAACCGCACGGATTACACCCTCAGAAGGCCTTCGTTTATCCCCCTGGAGCCGGATGGATTAGTTTTGTGAAGGATGCATGCACATTTTTGGGACTTGAAGGAGGTGGACCCCATAACTTGACATTATAACCACTGAAAGATCCAAAACATTTTCTAAAATAACTGAAAATGTGTTCGTCTGAAAAATGATTGACATATGCATCTCGAACGGCTTGAGGGTGAGTAAATCATGGGTTTAATATCATTTTTGGCCGAACTATCCCTTTAACAGCGTTAATCCGATCACTGAGCGGAGCGTTAAAGACGTACAGAAAAGATACAAAAACATGGTACAAGATACCCTGTATACCACCCATGACACAGAAGCTTTACTGAGACCCACTGTGTCACCAACAGCATTCAGAAAAGTTCCTGTTGCATAAAATCTCAACGCAGTGCAAACCTGCGCGCCATTCGGCGTCTGTCCGCGGCGCCCATCAACGGCTCAGGACCTTGTTCAAAATCCTGCTGTGCCACAGAGCGCCATTTACATTTTTGTCTCATATTTGTCTAAAATCGTCGTTAATGTATACTGACTTCACCCTGTCCTGCAATATACATTTAGTTTTACATTCATTTAAGGAAATCAGCTGTGTGGATGAAAACGGCTGATGTTATCGGATTTTCAGGTGATATTCTCAATTCATTCAGTTAACGGACGCTCTGAGGTAAAGTGTTCAGACTGCAGACTTTAGTTTGCAACGATTGTATTTAATTGTACAGTACAATCATAACATAGTACAGACATTATCTTAATTCCATAATGTCCTTAACCCTTGTGCATTGTTCAAATTCACTACCCTTTCGTTATGTTCGTGGCTGAAAACAGCCACTACTTTAAACTGCTGTAAAAATGTATCAGATAAATATTTTTTTCAATTTTTTTTGCATAAATCTATTAATCAACCTCAGTCCTGATCAAAACTACTAAATGTTTAAAACTCTTTAATTGCCAAATTCATAAATGATGTCACTGATTTTGGAAAAAAAAAACACAAAATGACTTATTTTCAATATAAAATGTGAATGTGGACTGGATTTTTTTTTACCTTTTATCACAGTCTTGGACATGTCAAAGATTAGAAATAACATTGGTTTTGATGCATTGTTAGTTTTTGTGCAGCATCAGATTTGAACTTTTTCTCTCTCATTTACTGTCCGTGGCTGTTTTTGCCCCATAGACTTCCATTATAACCACATTTT
Source organism: Leuciscus leuciscus (assembly GCF_965113295.1). NCBI lineage: Eukaryota > Metazoa > Chordata > Actinopteri > Cypriniformes > Leuciscidae > Leuciscus > Leuciscus leuciscus. The sequence continues at coordinate 262,475 of NW_028118543.1, forward strand.
TTGATTGCAAAGCCATGACACCATATAATCATGCATTTTTGATTGTTGGTGGTTTTCCCTGTTGGGAAGAGGTTAAATTTGTAATTTTTACTGTTGATAACCAGGTGGCACCATTAACCCTTTAGATAGGCCTGTGCAAAAAAAAACTTAGTTTCTGGCTTTTACATGGAGTATAATAGCATATTTGTGTGTGTGTGTGTGTGTGAGAGAGAGAGAGAGAGAGAGAGTGAGTGTGAGAGTGTGTGTGTGTGTGTGTGTGTGTGTGTGTGTGTGTGTGTGTGTGTGTGTGTGTGTGTGTGTGTGTGTGTGTGTGTGTGTGTGTGTGTGTGTGTGTGTGAGAGAGAGAGAGAGAGAGAGAGAGAGAGAGAGAGAGAGAGAGTGTGTGTGTGTGTGTGTGTGTGTGTGTGAGTGTGTGAGTGAGAGAATATGAGAACTCACCTTGATACGTCTGAGAAAATCAAAATATGCACCTCAGCTCTCAGAACTACATGGAGTAAACAAAAACAAAGTAAGTGTATTTATGCATCTGCTGCCTTTTGATGGTGAGAAATGCAGACTAAACAAAGCAAGTGGATTTAAACACTTGCATGCAAGCCTGCTGGTCATTTGATGGTGAGAAGAGCAGCAAGCAACATGAGAAAGGGCTTGACTTGTAGTGAAGTTTTAGAGATGATTATGCAGCCTGACCCCTCCAGCGAGCTGCAGGATGTATCGTCTTCTCCCTCTGACACCACAGACTCAGGAGAGTCAGATCCTGATTTGGATGTGGCATCCTCATCATCCTCTCTAGCTTCCACTGAAGGCGAGGAAGATTCGGAGGATCCTGGATCTGGGTGGATTGGGAGAAACGGCGAAGTGTGGTTTTCCACCAACGCGGAGACAACTTTCTTCAGCCTGCCAACTCCCGTGACTCCAGGGCCGACGCGCTATGCCATCGCAAGGGTCCAGAACATGGATTCTGTGTTCAATCTGTTTTTTACGGAGTAAAAATAGGAGGGGAAGGCGATGATCCCACAGACCCCATGTAGGCACGGAGATCTGTGGAGTCCACCCCGGTCCAGTCTCTCAATTTTTGTGCGGCGCGCATGGAGGTTGGTCATGCTGACAATGAGGTCAGTCATCTGCTCCGTAAAAAACAGAATCCGTTGAACACAGAATCCATGTTCTGGACCCTTGCGATGGCATAGCGCGTCGGCCCTGGAGTCACGCCTCTGGCAGGCTGAAGAAAGGGAATTGTCTCCGCGTTGGTGGAAAACCACACTTCGCCGTTTCTCCCAATCCACCCAGATCCAGGATCCTCTGAATCTTCCTCGCCTTCAGTAGAAGCTAGAGAGGATGATGAGGATGCCACATCCAAATCAGGATCTGACTCTCCTGAGTCTGTGGTGTCAGAGGGAGAAGACGATACATCCTGCAGCTCGCTGGAGGGGTCAGGCTGCATAATCATCTCTAAAACTTCACTACAAGTCAAGCCCTTTCTCATGTTGCTTGCTGCTCTTCTCACCATCAAATGACCAGCAGGCTTGCATGCAAGTGTTTAAATCCACTTGCTTTGTTTAGTCTGCATTTCTCACCATCAAAAGGCAGCAGATGCATAAATACACTTACTTTGTTTTTGTTTACTCCATGTAGTTCTGAGAGCTGAGGTGCATATTTTGATTTTCTCAGACGTATCAAGGTGAGTTCTCATACTCTCTCTCACAAACACAAACACGCACACACACGCACACACACACACACACAAATATGCTATTATACTCCATATAACTCCATGTAAAAGCCAGAAACTAAGCTTTTTTTTGCACAGGCCTATCTAAAGGGTTAATGGTGCCACCTGGTTATCAACAGTAAAAATTACAAATTTTACCTCTTCCCAACAGGGAAAACCACCAACAATCAAAAATGCATGATTATATGGTGTCATGGCTTTGCAATCAAAAAATGTGGTTATAATGGAAGTCTATGGGGCAAAAACAGCCACGAACAGTAAATGAGAGAGAAAAAGTTCAAATCTGATGCTACACAAAAACTAACAATGCATCAAAACCAATGTTGTTTCTAATCTTTGACATGTCCAAGACTGTGATAAAAGCTAAAAAAAAAAATCCAGTCCACATTCACATTTTATATTGAAAATAAGTCATTATGTGTGTTTTTTTCCCCAAATCGGTGACATCATTTATGAATTTGGCAATTAAAGAGTTAAAATCCTGATTTTTTTTTAAAACATTTAGTAGTTTTGAGCAGGACTGAGGTTGATTAATAGATTTATGCAAAAAAAATTGAAAAAAATATTTATCTGATAAATTTTTACATCTGATCCCTTACTTCAAAAGCACATATTGTTATTGATATGATTACAGACTGTAATCTAGATGTGCTGTGTTTGACAGAAACCTGGCTAAAACCAAACGATTACATTACTTTAAATGAGACCACCCCTCTAGATTACAGTTATAAACATGAGCCTCATCTGAAAGGCAAACGGGGAGGTGTTGCTGTAATTTATAGTAATATTTTTAGAATTACCAAGAAGTCTAGTTTCAAATATAATTATTTTGAAGTGTTGGTGCTTAATCTAGCAATATATAGTGTAAATGATAAATCACGTTTGAGATTTGTGCTGGCTACTGTATACAGGCCACCAGGGCACCATAAAGACTTTATCAAAGAATTTGCTGATTTTCTATCAGAGTTAGTATTGGCTGCAGATAAAGTACTAATTGTTGGTGATTTTAATATACAGTACATATAGATAATGAAAAAGATGCATTGGGATTGGCATTTAAAGACATTGTAATCATACTCTAGATCTAATATTATCACACGGAATAAATGTTGATGCCGTTGAAATTCTGCAGCAGAGCGATGACATCTCAGATCATTATCTAGTCTCGTGTAAACTTCATTTAGCCAAGGCTGCAAAGCCGACGCCGTGTTACAAATATGTTAGACCTATCACTTCTGCCACTAAAGATTGCTTTATTAATAATCTTCCTAATCAGTTTCATCATCTCAGCATCCCAGATAGCTTAGAAGAACTCGATATTGCAACAGAAACTTTTAACTCTCTCTTTTCCAGCACTTTAGACACAGTTGCTCCGTTGCGCTTAAAGGGATAGTTCACTTTGAAATAAATTTTTGGTATGTTTTAGCTTACCTCAAGGGCATCCAAGATGTAGGTGTCTTTTTTTCCGCAGTAGTTTCAATTTTGATATTTTTAGGTCAAACCGTTCTTGTCTGTCAGTCATAATTATAATGCAGGTCTATGGTCACTGTCTCAAAGAGCATGCACAGAGTCCAAATTAAAACAATTCCCCGTCGTCCAAATTAAACAATTCCCCATCGTAAGTACACATTGATGGCCTAAGACACGAAACGAGCGGTTTGTGTGAGAAAACGAACAGTATTTATATCGTTTTTACCACTTATACACAGCCATGTCCAAGTGATCTGATCTGACGTGTACGCAGACTGGTGCATAGATATATACACACTAGATCTCGCCTTGTCTACGGCAGTTCATTGGAACGAATGTCTTTAAGGCGACATCTAGTGTATATATCTATGCACCAGTCTGCGTACACGTCAGATCAGATCACTTGGACATGGCTGCGTATAAGAGGTAAAAACGATATAAATACTGTTCGTTTTCTCACACAAACCGCTCGTTTCGTGTCTTAGGCCATCAATGTGTACTTACGATGGGGAATTGTTTAATTTGGACGACGGGGAATTGTTTTAATTTGGACTCTGTGCATGCTCTTTGAGACCGTGACCATAGACCTGCATTATATGACTGACAGACAAGAACGGTTTGACCTAAAAATATCAAAATTGAAACTACTGCGGAAAAAAAGACACCTACATCTTGGATGCCCTTGAGGTAAGCTAAAACATACCAAAAATTAATTTCAAAGTGAACTATCCCTTTAAAGGGCATCTTGCAGGTTAGTATGGAAGCCCGTTTCCGCCACATTGAGTAAAAAAAAAAAAGATTCTTTAAGTCATAATAATGAGAAACTTTCTCGAAATAATGACTTAACATCTCGTAATAATGAGAAACTTTCTCGAAATAATGACTTAACATCTCGTAATAATGAGAAACTTTCTCGAAATAATGACTTAAAATCTCGTAATAATGAGAAACTTTCTCATAATAATGACTTAACATCTCATAATAATGAGAAACTTTCTCGTAATAATGACTTAACATCTCGTAATAATGAGAAACTTTCTCGTAATAATGACTTAACATCTCGTAATAATGAGAAACTTTCTCGTAATAATGACTTAACATCTCGTAATGAGAAACTACAGAACGCGCTTTTTCATTGCTTTTCTAGGCAAATGCGCACTAGACGGACGCTCGCTCGCTCTTCTGCAGCGTCTCGCGCATGACACGGCGTTCTAAAAATGCGGCGCTCAATTGAAAAGAAGTTCAGCTTTTAAAAACACGTCTCGACCTTGCGTTTTCCCCCATTCCACTGCCCAACTATGTTTAAATGTCCCCAAAGTCATAAACATCTTAAAGGTGATTTCTGTATTGATATCTTCCAGATGAACCTGCACATCAAATATCCTAGAAGCATCTGCAAAATACGTGTTATATTAACACACGTACCCATATATTTTATGAAGATGTTACACTTAAACTTGATGAATAAATGTAATATTCCAACGTTAATCTGATAGTTTTGTAAATTCATGTAACAATTTACCATGGTAACCATCCTGCTTCTGCATTCCACTTTCACACCTTATCGTGCGCATGGAAAAGTATGGAAGATATAGGCCTACTGATGATGTTATTTAATGATACTACAGATTGCACTTAGTAGATCACACTGACTTTAATGAAAACAACTGTTTTGCAGAGCGTGCCATGTTTGCTGTGATGCATTTACACGGCTTTGACCAGCGGATGTCGCTAGTGCGGCACGCCCTTCTGCTCCGCTGCTTTGCGCATGCGTAGAAGTGCGAGAAAATAAGTCATTATTACGAGAAACTTTCTCATTATTATGAGATGTTAAGTCATTATTTTGAGAAAGTTTCTCATTATTACGAGATATTAAGTCATTATTTCGAGAAAGTTTCTCATTATTACGAGATGTTAAGTCATTATTACGAGAAAGTACGAGATGTTAAGTCATTATTTTGAGAAAGTTTCTCATTATTACGAGATAAGTCATTATTTCGAGAAAGTTTCTCATTATTATGAGATGTTAAGTCATTATTACGAGAAAGTACGAGATGTTAAGTCATTATTTTGAGAAAGTTTCTCATTATTACGAGATAAGTCATTATTTCGAGAAAGTTTCTCATTATTATGAGATGTTAAGTCATTATTTCGAGAACGCTTCTCGTTATTATGAGATGTTAAGTCATTATTACGAGAAAGCTTCTCATTATTATGAGATGTTAAGTCATTATTACGAGGAAGTTTCTCATTATTACGAGATGTTAAGTCATTATTTCGAGAAAGTTTCTCATTATTACGAGATGTTAAGTCATTATTTCGAGAAAGTTTCTCATTATTACGAGATGTTCAAGTCATTATTATGAGAAAGTTTCTCATTATTACAAGAAAGCTTCTCATTATTACGAGATGTTTAAGTCATTATTATGAGAAAGTTTCTCATTATTACAAGAAAGTTTCTCATTATTACGAGATGTTCAAGTCATTATTATGAGAAAGTTTCTCATTATTACAAGAAAGTTTCTCATTATTACGAGATGTTCAAGTCATTATTATGAGAAAGTTTCTCATTATTACAAGAAAGCTTCTCATTATTACGAGATGTTTAAGTCATTATTATGAGAAAGTTTCTCATTATTACAAGAAAGCTTCTCATTATTACGAGATGTTAAGTCATTATTATGAGAAAGCTTCTCATTATTACAAGAAAGCTTCTCATTATTACGAGATGTTTAAGTCATTATTATGAGAAAGTTTCTCATTATTACAAGAAAGCTTCTCATTATTACGAGATGTTAAGTCATTATTACAAGAAAGCTTCTCATTATTACGAGATGTTTAAGTCATTATTATGAGAAAGTTTCTCATTATTATGAGATGTTTAAGTCATTATTACAAGAAAGCTTCTCATTATTACGAGATGTTAAGTCATTATTATGAGAAAGCTTCTCATTATTACGAGATGTTTAAGTCATTATTACGAGAACGTTTCTCATTATTACAAGATGTTAAGTCATTATTACGAGAAAACATCTCGTAATGAGAAACTTTCTCGTAATAATGACTTAACATCTTGTAATAATGAGAAACGTTCTCGTAATAATGACTTAACATCTCGTAATAATGAGAAACTTTCTCATAATAATGACTTAACATCTCGTAATGAGAAACTAAGTCATTATTATGAGAAAGTTTCTCATTATTACGAGATGTTAAGTCATTATTACGAGAACGTTTCTCATTATTACAAGATGTTAAGTCATTATTATGAGAAAGTTTCTCATTATTACGAGATGTTTAAGTCATTATTACGAGAACGTTTCTCATTATTACAAGATGTTAAGTCATTATTACGAGAAAACATCTCGTAATGAGAAACTTTCTCGTAATAATGACTTAACATCTTGTAATAATGAGAAACGTTCTCGTAATAATGACTTAACATCTCGTAATAATGAGAAACTTTCTCATAATAATGACTTAACATCTCGTAATGAGAAACTAAGTCATTATTATGAGAAAGTTTCTCATTATTACGAGATGTTAAGTCATTATTACGAGAACGTTTCTCATTATTACGAGATGTTAAGTCATTATTACGAGAAAGTTTCTCATTATTACGAGATGTTAAGTCATTATTATGAGAAAGTTTCTCATTATTACGAGATGTTAAGTCATTATTACGAGAAAGTTTCTCATTATTACGAGATGTTAAGTCATTATTACGAGAAAGTTTCTCATTATTTTGAGATGTTAAGTCATTATTACGAGAAAGTTTCTCATTATTTTGAGATGTTAAGTCATTATTACGAGATGTTAAGTCATTATTACGAGAAAGTTTCTCATTATTTTGAGATGTTAAGTCATTATTACGAGAAAGTTTCTCATTATTTTGAGATGTTAAGTCATTATTACGAGAAAGTTTCTCATTATTATGAGATGTTAAGTCATTATTACGAGAAAGTTTCTCATTATTACGAGAAAGTTTCTCATTATTTTGAGATGTTAAGTCATTATTACGAGAAAGTTTCTCATTATTTTGAGATGTTAAGTCATTATTACGAGAAAGTTTCTCATTATTTTGAGATGTTAAGTCATTATTATGAGAAAGTTTCTCATTATTTTGAGATGTTAAGTCATTATTACGAGAAAGTTTCTCATTATTATGACTTAAAGAATCTTTTTACTCAACGTGGCGGAAACGGGCTTCCATAGGTTAGACTACCCAGTGAGTCAAGGTATAGAAAAATAATGTAGGAACTAGATTAAAATATAAATATATACTTAAACGCTATTAAGGCTTCTAGAGTCGTTTTTGTGAGAAAATGTTACTTCCGCATCTGAAAACCGCCGGAAGTGACGTAACAGGAGGGAGTGCGGTCAAAGTAAACAATAGGAAAGCAATGGATCACAATGACAGTTCGGACGCTGAGGAAATTGTAAATGTTTACTCGTATGACGGACCTCAGCCATATAAGTTAATTATGAGCCTGCTATGCAGCCAAGAGAGCAGGACAGGCCAGGCAACTACTTTTATTTGTGTAAACTCACAACAACAAGAAAACGTTGTGCTTTTGTAAAATAAAATAAAATTGAACAGGGTGCGCGTTCATGATCTCTGTGAATTGGAGCGCGTCTCAAATTAACCCTCTGAGGTCGGAAAACGCGCCCCTGCGTTTTGCTGGATTTTCTTCACATTGTAGTACAATAAACTTAAATTACTCCGTCATTTATGGTGATACAGAAAAAAGAAATATAAAAAAAGAATCTGTGATATTTCTACTTTTGTATGTGTCCACTTACAATCAAATCAAAACATTGTGCTTTTGTAAAATAAAGAAAATAAACAGGGTGTGCGTTCTGCCTCTCCGTCGCGGTGAACTTTTTTTTCTTGAGCACGTCTATAAACTGAAACAAAACTCAGCGAATCCTTCTCACACATTTATGAGCCATACACCTTTATACACATTTAAGTGTGTACTTTTAAATGATCGGATTCAAACTGAAAACAAATATTCTCTGTTTAAGTAATTTGTATAAAACCAACAGGATGTCCAGTATCTCAAACGCTTGCTAATTACTTTTAATTCGGCCACGCCCACTCGCGCAAAAGAGATTCACATGCAAATCTCCACATGGAACGCGAACGCCCTCGTTACCTCAAACACAAAACACCAAAACACTTCACAAGTCTCTGCTTTTCGTCGAGTTTGGAAGACGCGCTGTGAGCTTACATTGGATTTACATCAGAAGAAGAAGAACGCGATTTGAAGACAAGAAAGATGTAAGGTAAGAAATTCTTACTTATTAGTTTATGGTATTGTTGCATAAACTTCACATTGCAGTTGAACTGTTGCTAGATATATGGTGAATATTATACTATTTAGACCCGTGTTTACTGTTAAATACTGTTTGTGGATATCTGCTCAAGCATAGATATGTATAACCATAATGTTTAATATTTTGGAGCGCGATGGCGTTTGAATGTATCATATTTTGGAGCGCGCTGTGGGTTTGAATGTATCATATTTTGGAGTGCGCTGTGGGTTTGAGTATCATATTTTGGAGCGTGCTGTGGGTTTGAGTATCATATTTTGGAGCGTGCTGTGGGTTTGAGTATCATATTTTGGAGCGCGCTGTGGGTTTGAATGTATCATATTTTGGAGCGCGCTGTGGGTTTGAGTATCATATTTTGGAGCGCGCTGTGGGTTTGAGTATCATATTTTGGAGCGTGCTGTGGGTTTGAATGTATCATATTTTGGAGCGCGCTGTGGGTTTGAGTATCATATTTTGGAGCGTGCTGTGGGTTTGAGTATCATATTTTGGAGCGCGCTGTGGGTTTGAATGTATCATATTTTGGAGCGCGATTGCGTTTGAAAGGAAAAATGCACCAAACATTAGGCTTTATGTTTTTACTATTATCTCATTTCATATCATCATAACGAATGGAAACATTTGAAGTAACATAAGATAATCAATATATTTTTCTCTAGCAGTTACTGAAATCTTTTGGAAGATTTATAGGCTGCTTTGTAAAATAAAATTATTTTATGCAGTACTGCACATAGCTTATGCCTACAAGGCACAACAAATATGGTGTTCTTTATATTATATATTGTTGGAAACATTTGTGTGTGTGTGTGTGTGTGTGTGTGTATTCTGTGAATTTTAAAAAGCAATTTTAACCAGAAAAATCTCAAATGTATTCCCAAAATCGTGCAGGCCTAGTTTCTCTTGATACCAGTATGTTCACTTTTTTCTTTTCTTTCAGGGACCAGATGCAACTGAGTCCTGCTGACTTCAACATTCACATGTGTCTCTGTACATGAACAGGGTAAAGTGAAAATCAAACACCTTGGAAATGGTATGTACAATGTTTTTAGGAATGGCACAAAGGTCTCTGTCTTTGGATCATTGTTTTCAATGTGCTCTTTTGTCATTTGTATTTTTGGATTGTGTTGTGTTGTAAATAAATCCAAACAATCTAAAAGCCATTCTTTTTTAAATCTCCTCATTCTTTGTGCAAGGTTGCTCTGAATGAGCAACTAATAGGGCAGTTAGGGGAGTGTCTTTGTCTTTCTCAGGTGTTAAAAGCTTACATATTCATGAGATGATCACGCCTCTTCGAATATGGCTTTGTCACACAAAACACGTCTTAGAAATTTTAAATCAATATATTGTCTTATCTGAATGAGCAGTCAGGGTGATTTTCACATAGTTTTGGAGCAAATATTCTAGGCTACGTCATACAATTTTCAAAAGTCTTGTGAAGAAATAATCAGTATGGGTTTCATGGCCTTATTTCAGTGACAATTTTTTTTGGTATTTTCACAAACCACGCATAAATGTCATTATCTCAAAACTACAAACTTTTACATACATGCTGCTGATATATTATTGTAGCAGAGTTTGTGCTGAATACAGTGTAATTAGACTTTAGCCATGAAAATGTCACTAGTAACAGAAAAAAACACAAATGTCAGAGCATGTCAGAACACCTCCAGGCCCAGAAAACAGCTCAGACCTCAGAGGGTTAACTGAAAAACAGTGTATAGACAAGCCTCACAGACATGAGAAATATAACTATCTATATAAAGTCTGTCCACCAACGAAAAAAATTCAATCGAAAGCAAATACGGTACCATCTGATTATATCGAAATGAATGAATCTTTCGAGTCGAATCTTTTTCAATGATCCACTCACGATTCGGCTGCGATTAAAAGCTATCAAGAGGTAAAGCTCATCAGTGATTATAATATAACGACTTAAATTGCAGTTTGTTCGTCACATAAAGCTATCATATGAATAAATAACGATATTTATATAACGGACGAGTCGTATTAGATCACTTGTATGATACTTTTGTGATGTTTTTTTGTCTTTTATTATTATAATTTTTTGCGTGACAGCCCCCAGTAGGCTAACGTTACTCATTCACTTTCATTACATCGACAAGAAGAGTCTCCATTAGGCTACATATTCAAAAATGTCCCTTTGTCTTCCATGGAAAGTCAACTTAAGGATTTGCACATGAAGGTGAGTAAATGATGGCAGAATTATCATTTTTGGAAGAACTAGTCCTTTAATATGCTTTTTAAGGCAGAGATTATGCATCGTCTGCAGAGCTAACGTTACTTACACAAAATAACATCTAAAGCGCATGTGACGAAGACAATATCTTTTAAAGTCTTTTAAATAAATGATTCTCTCTTCTATCCTTTTCTTTTGGTATAGAATAAAATACCAGTTCGGGGTTCCTCTTTCGGCTGTTGTTGCAGCCAACTGCACATCATTTTAAATATAAAACGCATGTGTATACTGATATTTTTCTAACGTCTGAACTCCTGTTTATACATCCATACTCCCTTAATTAAGATGTTTCAATATATTAGTATTAAACGCATTTTCTGATAATTTATATTTCAAGTTTTGACTGCAAATGTCACGTCCATTACGCTAGAACTGCCCAATAGTAATGTAAAGATGTGGTAGCATTGGATCTGGACGGGAAGGATAACTCTGGGAGTTGGAAGGGATGTGTCGTGATTCTGCCTTCTCACACCGCGACAGGCGACACAGGTTCGTGGATCTGAGTGTCGCGATTTCGGTTTCATTTCGCATATAGCCTACAGCCCTTATAATCATAGATGACGCCACGGGTTTTTATTTAAAAGAAAGAGCGTAGCCTACGTTTGTATGTAGGCTTATGGGAAATTTATATTCACAATAGCGAAGAAAAAAAAAAATCGGTAGGTCTTAACGCAAGTTAACTTATGTTTACATTAATTATTTGAGTGTTTTCCATGGTTGTGTTGACATTTCTGCCTTTATAACTGAGGGGATTATAATCAGAGGAAGGTTAAGTTTAAAATAAAAAAACCTTTCAATGTAATGTATTTGTCTCCTGGTCCTTATTTTAGATAGGTCATAAAAAAATATCAATAATTATCGATATCGACCGATATGAAACCCTTATATTGTGATACAGTTTTCAGCCATATCGCCCAGCCCTATTTCAATGTTTAAGTTTTCTTTACTGACTGACTCACTCATAAAAGATAGTTTTTTGCTGAAATAATGTATGTAACTTCTGTTGCTGTTTGCGGTCAGGGACTATTATTTCCAGCGGAAGGAAGGCTTTTAGTGATTTTACTTCATGAAAGTTGCACAGATACATATTTTTCGGCTTTAATAAATGTATTGTGTAGTAACTGTTTTATAAAAGCAGTAAGGTACTCAAGGCTAGTGTTGGATCATAATTAAATGATCACCTTAATGCTTACATGGTTGAAACCAACAAAAGCACATCCATGTATGACGTAGCAGAAGCGTTTTTGAACTGCAAGATTCTTTAATCTGTAGATAAAAAATTAAAATAAAGTACCTGATAGTGAAGTTTGTGGGATGAGAGACAAGATCTATAGCAAAATGATGGCCTCTCACGGTGGCTCCATACAAAGACCAGTCGCTGATGGAGGCACCACAGCCAAAATGGACAGGAGTTCTGCACGAGTCAGGTAAGCAGAATAAAATACACTGTAAATAAACAGTATTAAAACAAAGGGTTAAGTCACTAGTACACATGACCTTCCATGGCTTAATGCTTCCATAAATTAAATTTAGGAACTTCATTTTTAATATTCATAATAATTTAACAGAGGTGGAAAGTAACTAACTACAAACACTTTCGGGTAAGGTGTAAACAGCCCCTTAGTGGCGAAACAATGTAATCGATAAATGCGTTACTCTATATGCTGATATGCTGATTTACTCTATTTTGATCGCTATCGTAGACATCAGTGTTTATATTTGAACTTTGCACTTTTATCCCAGTACTATGATCATTTGAACTATTGTGTCACAGAAATAATGGTACTATGAGGTTGAAAAGGCTTTTCAATGCATTCAATCTCACGTCGCTTCCACGCGTCCACTTGAAAGGGATATTACGTCACTCAACACTAAAAGATAACGACACATTTCATCCTCTGTTGAAACAAAAGTGGCAAACTTCTGTCAACCTCATCTATAAGCAAGGACAAAAATAAAAATAAAATAATTTAATTCTTTATTAAGCAATATTATTTAACCCTCTGATTATCTTCATTTGGGACGACACTAGTTATCTTTGGGGTCCCCAGACAACAACATTTAATTTTGTAACAGAATAATAGTTGTTTTTTTTAAAATGTAATTTTACACTGTTTATTAATGTTTTTACTCAACATTTGTGCAGTTTTTGGAAGATTTATGATATATTTTCAATTTCTTTAAATAAATAAATATTTATTTAAATAGGCTTTTTACAAAAAACAGCATTTTATGTAAAATTCACTTTATAAAAGACCCATATTTCTAACTTTCATTCATGAAATATAACTTTCATTCAAAAAAATATCTCCAATATGGCCGCCGCAACACATTCACGCAGTCAGTCAGGTCCTGCGTGGATGTATCAAACATCTCGAAAACCATCAAAAAGATCTCCGTCTCCTCCACAAATTGCTCTATATTTAACCGTTGTTACAAGCGTGTATTTATTGTTATGTGTGTCACGTCTTTGTAGTATTAAAAACGATAATAGTGATCAAGTCTACCACTCAGCCAAATATAGTCAACATTTACTGTTTTCAAGATTCCTGGACAATGGCCGTGCAAGGCCCCCTTTAACAAAACACCAGCAGATCAACACACTCAGCCCTTCCATGGGATTTGTATACTTCACAGCTATTTTGCTACTGGCTGGTGATGTAGAAACAAATCCTGGTCCACCGCCTATGGATGTAAACAGCTTTGTTATCACTCAATCATCTCAACCCAGGCAGTTTCCGCAGCAATTTTGGCCACCATCGGCGCAGTTTACCGGGTTACCGCCGCAGCTAACATGGATACTACTAGCAAACAGAATAAACAAGATAAATTAACTGAACTTAAAATTAATAATGTAGTGGTGAAAGATCCATTCACTCTAGCGTCTGAGTTAAATTCATTTTTTTAAAATTCTGTCCAAGAAATATCTCAATTATTCATCTCACCTGAATGTGTTTTTTCTCCTGTAAACTGCACACAGCCTATATTTATGATAAAAGACATCACGGAACCAGATGTGGTTTCCATCATTGATGAGTTAAATAATCCCAAAGCTAAGGATCAGCTAAGGATCAGTTTGGAGTGGACACACATTTCTTCAAATTGCATAAAGAGTCTTTAGTTTGCCCCATTACACATATGATTAATTTATCAATCAAACAATCTGTTGTTCCACCAGACTGGAAGATGGCCACAATCACACCAATTTTTAAATCAGGTAGTAGATTAGACATAAATAATTATAGACCAATCAGCATCTTGCCAGTTATATCAAAAGTTATTGAAAAATGGATAGCAAAACAATTAATAAACCATCTAAATATATGCGGCTCCCCTTTACATCCAATGCAATTTGGTTTTCGTGCTCATCATTCAACTGAAACAGCTGTAAATGTATTTATGGAAAAGGTCAAACATTCTTTAGACACTCATCCTGTTGTCGGTGCTGTTTTTCTAGATCTGAAAAGGGCATTTGATTCTGTCAATCATCAGATGCTCCTGTCTAGATTAACAAATTTCAATTTTTCCGATCAAGCTATCAGCTGGATGAACTCGTATTTAGCCAATAGAATACACTGTGTCTCAATTGACAACATTAAATCTCCCTATTTAGAATGTCCAGTAGGTGTTCCTCAAGGTTCCATACTTGCACCTATTCTTTTTTCTTTATACATCAACGACCTGCCAACAGTATGCCAAAACATCAATATTTTAATGTATGCAGATGATGCAGTAATTTTTACACATGCAAAAACTGTTCAAGAAGCTTCTCAGTTACTTACATCTGTTCTGAGCCGTGTACAGGAATGGCTCAGTAAATCATGTCTACTACTGAACCCTAAAAAAACTGTTTGTATGATGTTTTCTAAGCGGCAGATTAATATGACTCGTTCAAATATATTTTTAAACCGAGAAGAACTACAGATTGTATACGAATTCAAATACCTTGGCATTGTATTAGATCCAACACTGTCTTTTAAAAATCATATAAAAAACTTATCAAAAATTGTTACATTTAATCTTGCAAACTTTAGATATATTAGACCATCTCTGTCACATAAAGTAGCCAAAATGTTTCTTCACTCTATGATCCTTTCTCATATTGAATATGGTTTTACAAACTGGTCACTCACAAACGCCACAACGCTCAAAAAAATGGAGTCACTCTTCAAACAAGCTCTAAAGGTTTTAGATCGGAAACCACTTTCATATCATCACTGTTTAATATTACAAAAATATAACCTACTAAGCTTTGCAAATTTCTTAAAGCTCAAATATGCATGTGCTATATATAAGATCTTACATGGCCTTGCCCCACCCCCACTAAGTGATTACATTAAAGTGAAAACAACGGGTGGAGGCAGAAGTGTAACCAGGGCCTGCATGAGAGGTGACTGTGTGGTGCCTCACAGACGTACAGTATTCGGACAATATGTACTATCAATTAAGGGGACAGAGATCTGGAACAAATTACCGGTTGCTGTGAGAGAAAGTCCGACTTTCCCCAGTTTTAAGAACCAACTTAAACAATGGCTTAAAATAAATCAAGTATGTGCCCACTAATGATAATTGTTGTAATTTAGATAAATGGGTACGGTTCATTGTATCATTTTATTCGTGTATGTATGTATACCAAACTAGATCCAGCACTTTGCAGCATCTAATAGCACTTTAAGAAATTGATAATGCACTTAATGCACTTTGAGTAGCACTTTATTGTGTATGTGTATATGTGTGTGTTCGTCATATGAGTATGCCATATTAGATGCCCTGTCTGCTAGTTGCGGCATTTTTTTTTATATGTGGTTGTTAATTGTAGTGTCTTTTAAATTAAGTCGAATCATGTTTAAATTAGTTGTTTAGCTGTGTCACTAGGTATTGTTGATGACCTCACTTGGGACTACAAATGTAAAATAGCCTGGGGGCTAACTTTGGCATATGTACGTCGCTGAAAAGCTATGTTCATTCGTATGCATTGTCCCATTCAAATAAATAAAAAAATAAAAATAAATGGGGATAACATGGATAATTTTACATGGTTTAGTGTAAACTTTTTGCCCATATTTTGTAAAATGTCGTTTTAAAAGTAAAAAATTATAATTTTAGCTACTAGATGGCTATAGAGCTCCACTATATGCTATTTGACTAACTGAAAGATATCTTTTCACAAGATTTTCCAGTTGGATTCATATCTAAATATTATGAAATCACAATTCTAACAATACATTTTTTTTTTTTTTTTACTGAAATTTTTTTTTTTCAAATAATGTTACATTATGATTAGAATCAAACCTGAAAAGGATAAAAGTTGAAATTTTAGAGTTTATCATTTATTTCATCATCTTATTTTCATATAATTGTACAAATGTGATCTACACTTCAGTTACTAACTGTAACAGAACAGATATGTACAGTTAGATTATATATTGAGTACAAATACATGACATGAACATTAAAATGCAATGAATTGAACAGCATAAGTTAACAAATAAGCAAATAATAAAGCCACCTCCGTTTCTCATAACAAGCGCGGGTGAAGCTCCGGGTGTAACGTTAGCTTCGTCCTGTCACTGGCCTGTAAATCGGGTTGGTCCGGTCGGAGATCCTTTATTTCTTAAAGGTCTTGTGAAAGGTTTTTATTTGTAAATCAATAACAGAATTTGGTTTAACTTCTGCCATTCTCTCTACGAAAATGATCAGCCTAGCGATGTTTTGACGTAGTCGAAGTGACGGTGTCGCCCGCGCACTCGCAGTTGAATGGCAGGTGACGAGAACCAATCAGATTGGATAAAATAACATGTATCCAATTCTGATTCGCCAGGGACGCAGCGACCTGCGTCCGGGGGAGAATCTTTAAGAAACCAATTAGAGACCAGCTTCAGGTCACATGCTGCCCGAAAATTTAAAGAGTCCATAGACCAGTGGTTCTCAACTCCAGTCCTCGGGACCCGCTGCTCTGCACATTTTGTATGTCTCCCTTATTTAACACACCTGAACCAGATCATCAGCTCGTCAGGAGAGACTCCATGAACTGATTTGAGTGTGTCAGATAAGAGAGACATACAAAATGTGCAGAGCACCGGGTCCCGAGGACTGGAGTTGCCATAGATCCATTTGTCCGGCGTCCCTCTCACATGAAACCAGAGAATGTCTAATAGGAAGATAATTGACACTCTCTGGTTACTTCCGGTTTCTGGACTGGCTGCAGTAACACGTCTCTGTCCATGCGGGGGCGCTCGCAGGCGAGTGCAGAATGAATGGAGGTCTATGGCGCTATACCCAAGTATTAACGTAAATTATATCATTATCACTTGTCTCACTAGTCTTAATATAACTATTACTGGTTATTAACTGTATTTCTTGTGAATATCTGGGCCAGTGACAAATAAGGTTTTCAACTGATAAAAAATTCAAAAAGGTTAAAACTGCACATCAAAGTAGTTATTATCTTTATGGGGGTGTTTTTTACTTATTACTAAAATCTCAATTTTAAACAATGTATTTTAAGCGGTTTAACTGAGAATCATGTGACGACACCAGTCAAAATGTCATACGGGATAACGTTAATGCATTTTCTAAATATTATGATATTAAAACTTTTCAAATCAATAATACTTAATGAATATATAAAGTGATGCAGTAAACAATATTTGGAGCACAGAAAAAAATGTTTTGCACAAAAATTTGTGCACGTTCTACGCAATGCTACGTGCTGCAGCGTTCTGAAAGCTGCCAGTTTACACCAATGAGATGAAATGGGACGGTGTATAGCAACAACTCTGTACTTCCATTCCAATTTTTGACTTTTCAACAATGTTTTTTTTACAGTTGGATATCATTTGTAGCATCATAAAATACAACGAGGACAGAGATAGTGAGAATCTTTTTTTTTATTTTTATTTTTTATTGCAAGATGTACATAAATTGGGATCACAAACAGGGAAAACAAATAAACAAACAAACAAACAACCAAAACAAAACCAATACAGTCAGGAACTGACAGATGCGCGTTTGTGTGTGTGCGTGTGTGCATGTGTGCGTGTAAAGGTAACTGGGTGGACGTGTCACAGTACATACTTTGAAGAACAAGAGATAGATGAAAAAAAAAAAAAAAAAGGAAGATAGTGAGATACTGACTACAGCTGCATTTCTAGTAGTGATGAAACTGAGAAATTGTCACATTTCCCTAATTCACTGCATTGTTCTCGGTTAAGGCTGTTGTTTTCTAAGGTCAATGTTTGCCAGCTCTTAGAAGTTGAAAATCTGACACTTGAGTACTGAAATTGTGGATATGTGTAAGTAATGTATAAGTTAATAAATATCTATGTAATGAAAATTCTTTCTTTTTTTAATTATTTTGGACAAGATTAAATATTAAGAAATGTTCCTTAATGGTAAACATGTTTTATTAAATCCATATCTTTTTGTTTGTTTAAAATAAATCATTTCAATTAATTTGTATTTTTAAAAATGAGAAATAATTGTATAATTAAATCTATATCTATTTGATTGGAGAAAACAAATAATGTCTAATACATATTTCTTAAATGTGATTTTTTATTATATTAAATCTATATATTTTTGTTTAGATCAAAAACAGAATTTAAATTAATTGACTTTCTTCAATAAGAAAAATATACTTTGTGCCAAGGTTTAGAAAATACATAGAAAATATTGGTTAGGGCAAGTTATTTATTTTTCATTGGCTCAAGTTATAAAATATAGATGTGAACCCTACATTTTTTTTAATTGGATGAATGAAAACCTTTTTTTCAGTGTGTGTGTGTGTGTGTGTGTGTGTGTGTGCGTACTGTTTTGGAAATATTTTTCTTTCTATATATAGATATGTAAACTGTATATTTATTTATTTGTCAATGACAACACACATTAATTAGCACATTAGGCTAATATGGATTTATTCCCATGGAAATTCTTGGCTCTAAGAATATATATTTGTAAATCTCATCAAAAGACAAAATTAAATGTTAAAACTAAATTCACTGTAAATATAATCTTAATTTGAGTTTCATAAACTCGGCGTTGCGTTTGAAATCCGAATTTTATTATTCTCCATTTTTTCAATCAATACATATTACATAGCGAAAATAACCTGCTGAAAGAAGCAGTTTTTTTGACAAGAGACATCGTTATGTTTCGCTCCTCTGTCTGCGCTTCAGAGAGCATCTAAAGCCGCTAAACGTAGGCCTATGGAACGTTGCAACCCAGAGTCCAGTGAAACCTGCAGTACCTGCACATGTCCACTTGATGGCGAAGTCTGTCAAGAAACCCCAAACATTATACTTCCATCAAATCTGAACACAAGGTGACAGTAAAGTCATGAGATATAGTTCAAATGCTTTTCATGTAAGTCCATAAACTAGTCTTAATTGTACTTTATCATAATCTCTCAGATGTTTTATTAATTTAGTGTTTATAACTTTATTAAAAAAGCCTGTTTATACTGATAGTGGCTTAATTGCTGGCAACAGCAAACAGTCTACAGTTACATAAGGAAATATTACTTGGTGGAATTATTCTTTTTGGATATTATTAATAAAAATGATTTATTTATCATTTTTATTCCTATTGCTGTTGTTGACATGTGTAGCTTATTTCTTTAAGGGTTGAAATACAAATAAATAAACTGACAAGGCAAACAAAAAGTTTTTCCCTCTTGAAGAGATAGTTCATCATCATTCACTCAAACACTCATGTTGTTCCAGACCTCAATTACTTTATTCTGTCAAACACAAAAAAAAAAAAAAAAAAAAAAAAAATTATAATAATTAATCATTTTTTTCCCCTTCATGTAGTAGAAGTCAATGGTAACCAAACCGGTTTGCTTTATCAACATTCTTCCCAATATCTTTATATATATAATGACTGAGCATCCTGGATTGGATCCTGTTTGTTTAAACGTGTATTCTCTTCAGAATGCATACATTTATCGAGCCGACTATGGAACCTTACCCTGGTATTCCAGAGTTCTCGCGAGAGCACAAGTTGAATTTGCTCAGCGAGTTAGATTTAGGTCTGGACTTCCAGGCTGTGTGGTGATGAGGGTTCGCCGTGAGTTTCCAGATGATCAGGGCAGATATGTTGGTTTCCTACCAGCTGATGATTGAATCTGGACACCATGGTGGAAATGACCTCCTCCTTGTCTGGCCGCTCATACTCCGCACAAAGGTCTGATAGTATGGGTATCTTAAGTACCTCATCCATGTATGGAGCAGGGTCCACAAAAACATGCTCAAATATTAGGTCCTGCAGGTCATCTAGGTACTCTGTGCTATAAAACAAAATGTATTTATAAATGTATATCCTGTTGATGATGTTGCTTGTGCACGACCAGCATTTTCATTGTAATAAAATGCAGCCAGGTTTAGTCTGCAAGTGCACAGACACAATTCAGGAAAATAGCCTATAGTGATGTAAAGTTATTTTAACAGCAGTTAAATTACCTGCACAACATTCCAAGAAATGGGAACACTGTTACGTCAGAAACGAGGACACAATGTGCAAGTAAAAAGCTTTTATTTAATAGTCAATGATGATGATGATGATGATGATGATGATGATGATGAATAATCCGGGTGATGCAGGCGGTGGCACAGGGACTTTGATGGTCAGACACGGAGTGATGGATGAAGTGCAGCGTGCTCTGATGA
Organism: Leuciscus leuciscus; assembly: GCF_965113295.1. Lineage (NCBI taxonomy): Eukaryota > Metazoa > Chordata > Actinopteri > Cypriniformes > Leuciscidae > Leuciscus > Leuciscus leuciscus. Next base: position 282,933 of record NW_028118543.1, read on the forward strand.
GTGATGACGTGATCCAGACATGAAACGTAATCCAACAAAGACGCGAAACCGGAACACAGGAACTCAAGACGGGACACGAGGCACGGGAACAGGATTGACAACACAGAGACTTCATGCAACGATCTGACAAAGGAGATGAGAAAGTGGTGAGCATTTCTAGGAGATGAGATGAGTGGCAGCTGGTGATGATGAGTGATTGCAGCTGGATACTGATCAACCGTAACGATCCGGACACACACACTCACACACATGTAAACAACAAGGCACGAGACTAGAGAGAGACATTGGATCTATGAACCGTGACAAACACCAAATTTTTTGGGGCAAACCGTAGAATGTCACTATGAAATGACTCCAAAGATGAAGTCTGGTGATGTGGACTTAGTTTGGTGATGTCATTCAAAATCCGCGTGTTTGTCATCACTTTCTCCAGCTTGTAGAATGCCTGAGTTCCTATGAGAAAGAAATGATACAAAAATTGCATTAATTACAACTAATAACTTTAATTTTAGGTTATTTACACTTCGACTAACAAAATGATAAAATAATTTTGCATCTGGCTTTATCATATGTTCAGATCTATCTACCGAAAATATATGCAAAATCGTACATATTTAATGAGATAATGCCTAATTTGCATAATTAAACATATACATTTCTAAAACTTGTAATACATTTTTTTTATATACTTGTGTAAGTAATCAACTGAGGAAGTTTCATGGTGATATCTATTATTTAAACATTTTACCCTTTTCACCTGTAGTGTCTTTTATAAAAATAAAAAATCCACCCGCAAACCGCCTATATTCTTTGATTTAGATCTGCATCTGATCATCACATTACAATTATTCAAATTCTTAGTGTTAAGCATGATAATATGGTAACATCACACTGAAGTAGGCTGATTTAAAATGAACATTTATTTAAAATAAAAGTTCTTCTTTTGGCAAAATTACATTTCCTTAATAGCCTAAACAGAGGCTTTACTCCCTTCAAGCTTAAATTGTCAATGTTTCATTACATCACTGTTTGAAAACACTCAGAATAATTTTTTGTAGCTTTATAAAGGGCATTTTCCCCTAATTTTATTAAATGTATGCTCCATCTTTCATTTCAAATTCTTAAATTTGATAAATATATTCAATTAAAATAATTAGACACTAGGCTGTTACCAATAAAATTAAATCATTTACATTGAAAAATTATAACTATTAAATTAGATTATTTTGAATATACAAATAAGGAATGTTGAAAAGAATGATACTTTCTGAAACTAGCGTTTTGTCATTCAACGTTGACACTTGCTTGAGAAGTTGAAGTCGTTCTCTATCGCCATGGTGGTTAAAAATGGTACGGTCCACAATAGGGGTGTCTGAAATCGCTTTACATTAAAATGTTCCTACAGTGAAAATAGGAGTTGACTTGTATTGTAACTGTAATTATATTTTTTCACAATATCAGAAAAATTATCTGACCCCCCCAAAACTGATATTTCTGTCCCCTACTGGGTCTTCATTGGGGGGTATAGTACCCCCCAGTACCCCCTGTAATTCGGCGGTCAGTTACAATACACTCCAGAGTAACACCACAAGCTTCCAACAGGGCAAGGCTCCTCTGTAATCCTTTTTCCATGTGGTAGCTTCCTCCCACTTCGTTACTCTGAAATAGACAAGTATAGGGAACGAAACAATCAACTTAGACAAACCAGAAGTTTTAAACTTCTCAAAATGTAATTTTTTTAAATACTGATATTTCTTCTCTCCCACCTGAACCAGCTCTGGTGTGTCCACAACGGTGTTGGTCTGAAGGTCCATCAATGTATAGCTTCCAAACTTTGCAGAGTGGCCTTTGAAAGTAATATTACACAAAGCATTATTACCACGAGTGCATTGAATTCAGTTAGATACTAGGGGTGTAAATCGGACAGTTCATCACGATACGATACGATATCGATTCTCTCAGCCAGCGATACGATATTTGCCGATACTTAAAAAAATTCTACGATACGATTCGATTCGATTCGATTCAGGGCTATATCGATCGATTAATCGATATATTTAGATATTATGTTCACACAACCAGTTACGTTTTTATTAACTCACAAATGCAACCAAAATATATAACATGAATGTTTAATTAAACTCTTTGAAAATTGCACACCCTCTCCCAATTGGGACATTTACAACAGAAGAGGTAATTTGCAAGTACTCCGTTCTTGTTCATTTTCATAAATCATGTTTTTTATTATTATTATTGTGCATTCCAAGTAATATCAATCAAACTGCAGCTGGGTTGTTTTGATTAATAATAATAATAATAACTTAAATACAGGTAAATTACAAAATCAAAGTTAATTGAAAGTATGCTTTAATATGTTAAAAGTTTTTTGTTTTTTTTGCAGAGCAGATTCACATTTCTCTGAGTCAAACAAAATCAAGTAATTGCTATGATAAATAATACAACACTCGGTTAATCTTCGTAACGTTAATCTCCTCAGCTGACATAGACGCCTGACAAACTTTGTTGTTGTGATAACGTACACGCAGTACAGAGAGCTTTTCTCTCACCACTAAACGAACTGCTTTAGTAAGGTTCTGTGAAAATGTTTCCAGTTTTATTTTCCTTTTACACCCTGAAGAAGATATCACGAGTTCATTGAAATTATCCACCCTCGATCACTTAGTCAGCTTTGACGAAACTCCTCTTAGCCAGCGCGTCTTTTCAAAGTGACATCTGACCTGAATACTGCGCACTGAGTAGCTAAAACGGACTCGCGTTCACCAACAAGGGTGCGAGTGCTTGTCTCTGCTCTGTAAAACATGAACTCGCGATGCCTTGACAGCGGACAACCGGCTTTTGTGAAAAAACGTAGGGTTTAGTCAGTCTTGTCAGGCGTCTATTTCAGATGAGGAGATTAATGTTATAAAGACACACCGGCAGGCGGTTGGTGAGTAAACGAAAATGTGCGCTTTGGCGGAAGGATGTTACGTGAGAATGTGGAGTGTCAAAATAAAGGTGTATATCGATATTTTAAGAGTGGAATCGATGCATCGTATCGTTAGACGTTATATCGATGTATCGTTACACCCCTATTAGATACTACCTATGCATGTTATGCTTCATGATCCGGAAAATACCCGAGCATCCATGCATCCTTCTTATTTACAACTATGTACCTGGTGAGTCAGCCCTCATGTCACCTCCAACGATGACCCTTTCCCTTTCACTCAGGCGATCTAGCGTCTCATTTTGCCATTTTGCTTGAGCACTAAGAAACAAAAACTCGTACTGGTTAACAAATATTAAATACAAAAGTAACAAAATATAATAATAATAAAAATAATAAAATTCTGAACCAGGGGTGTTAAACTCAGTTCCAGAAGGATCAACAGGCATACTTGAACTTTTTTGATGAGCCTTAGAGAGTTGATTAGCTGCCTCAGGTGTGTTTAATAATGATTAGAGGTAAACTCTGCAGTGCTGTGGCCAACAAGGAACTCAGTTTGACACCCCTGTTCTAAAACAAATGCAGTTTTGAAACTTACGACATGTCTGCTGTCTCCGTTAAAGTTGTGTCCGTCTCTGCTGGATCAAATGTATAATCTTGCTCTTCAGGTGCTACTACAGATGATGTGTCCATTAGGGTTTCTTCGTCATCCTCTTCCTCCAGTTCCACACGAGGTCTCTTTGATGGCCACTTTATAGGTGTAGAGGTCCTAAATATTAAAAGGTCCCATGACATGCTACTTTTTGTAGGCTTTAATATAGGCCTTAGTGGTCCCTAGTACTGTATCTGAAATCTCTTCCCAAAAATTCAGCCTCGGTGCAGAATTATAGCCACTACAAGCCAGTCCCAGAATGAGCTTCCTTCAGACAGGCCGTTTCGGTGTCTGTAGCCTTAAATACTAATAAGGAGGAGAAAGGTGGCGCAAGGTGGAGGGTGGGTGTGGCCTTGACCATCTTGCGCAACGGTACCGTGGCGTGCATGTTTACGTTGGATATTGCAATGGCACGAAGACACGCAGTCTTTCAAGCATTTCAGTTTGACCCAGAATCTGATCCAGATGGAGAAGCAACGGATGAAGAAGTTGCAACTCAGCGGCTCCAGCAGGACGTTTCCGAATGGTTAGTTTAAAATATTATGTCTGGATACAGTACTTTATTCGGATGGTTTACAGTTATTATCATGTAGCTAATGCTAACCTACTGTTGCCTTTTCATGAGAGATCTGTAACGTCTGTATTTATCTTATTACAATTACATCAAGCTCTGCGATCTTGAAATGCGGATATCGATCGTGCGCGCCATATAACCAACAGGAAAACGGTTATCCAAATAACAAAGACGTGTACAACACTCGCGTTACAGTGTGTGTATTCACACACATAAACTGCATAGCTGCATAGCTAATGTTACAGCCACATTCTACGTGTAACAATCTAGGTAACCATAAACAGTAAAGCAACACACTTATATATCATTAGTTGACTTACTTGTCCGAGGTGTGTAGCTGAGCCAAAGAGAGTGATCCAGACTTTAGTTTCAGACGTTCAGCAAGCCCAGCTCTGTATTTGACCCTTCGGTGTTCATTTGTACATCCAATTATTGAGCAATTATTATGCTTCGCTCGCTCAAAAGCCATAATATCTCTCGTGGACAAACTAAAATCGCGCGCGCGCGTTCCTACTTCCTAGCGCATTTTCTCATGGGCGGAAAATATTCTCTGGGCGGGCAAAGCAGAGACAGGGGAGGTAACATTTCCTCTTTATGACGTCATAAAGAGGAGATTCAAGATCAGCGTGTATGAGCCTCCATTTTCTCAAAGGCAGAGAAAGATAGCAAAAGCTCGATTTACACCGATTGAAATTTCTAGAAACTTGGGGACCATATACAGGCTAGGGGAACTCATATTAATGTTAAAAAACCTCAGAAAGTGAAAATTTCATGTCATGGGACCTTTAAACCAGCTGCTGGTGACAAACTGTCAATGTCTGAAACTGTATCTGTCGTCTGGACACCTGTAATATACAAAGTAGTTGTGTGTTACTGTTATGTGACACTTGTTGTGTAACAAGACTAGTTATAGGTCCTCTGTATAAGCAGTATCATATAATACATAAACATACCTGAACTCCTGTAGCGAACATGAAACGTCTTCATTGATGACTGAGTACCAACAGACTTGGTCAGCGGTTTTGCGTCTGTCTGGCAAGCAACATCTCTGGTTTGGCTGCTCTGTTCTGATGTGCTGTCCTTAACAAATAAAGATTCCACTATCAGCGTGATAAAAAAATAACAACATAGCTGGACTCATGGTGCTATCACAAACTTTATAAGTCTAACATGTTATTATGAACTTGACAAATTCAAAGGCAATTTGGAAAACCAACGCGTAATACATACTTCTAGATGTGTAGCTGGATCACGAACAGTTGGCACTGCTACATCCTTCAGGAGCCATTTTTTTGCAAAACCTGCTTTATACTGAGCCTCATTCAAAAAGCTGTCCGGTGTAAAATGATTGGCGCAGACATAAACGAATTTTGGTAGAGTTGAGGGAGCATTTTCTTCAAAAACAAACTTAATCCACCTCGTCTTCAGCGGTTCAGATTTCGGGAGTAAATAGAGAGAGGCTATGTGGATTATTACATCCAGCCCAACGCTTGGGAGACATTCTCGTCAGTGCAGCGATGGCGGATGTGATGCCCGAAGAAACATCTGTGGAAGCAGTTTTCCAGGATCTGGAGCAGCCTGAGGATGGAACATTTCAGATATCAAAAACTGTTTTTTTTTTATTTATTTTTTTATAATATTAATGATCAATGTCAGTGGTCACATCAAATTGTTACTTTGGTTTCACTTTATTTTGGTCCCTTTAAGACATTCTATAAGTCTATAAGAAACATTGCACCTACATGTCGACTAACTCTCATTAGAGTATTAGTAGAGTATTAGTAGAGGGTTAGAATAAGTTGACATGTAGTTGAAAAGTTACTTAAAGTCAGTAGAGTGTCTGTTGCTAGATCCATTGTTTTATTTAAAAAAATGTCAGCGCTGGTCGAGAAAATTATATTATAATGGGGGAAATAATTTTAATATTCTGTAAAAACAAGCCTTATTTTTTAGTGGAAAACAAGATAATACTTTTTAAAATAATGTTGGAGAAATAATGATTTACCATTATTATATAGTATCAAGCGCTATATAAATGAAGGTGATTTGATTATAACAAGAACATTACAATGAACACAAATTTGAAAATCTCACTACAAATAATGCAGAATTTAAGACAAAAGATAATAATCCTACTCTGCTTGTTACACTTCCACACACCTGAAACTGATCGAGTGAATCTCCTCAGCTTCTCCAATCTAGCGTTGTGTACGAACAAACCATGGATGTTGTAACATCTGCTCTAAGCTGGGGCGTTCAGCTGGATCGCGAGCTAGACACTGTCCAATCAGATCCCTGCAGTCTGTACACATTTTAATAAGGAGAGAGCTGGTTAGTCATGACCATGTGACCTGGCATTTTTGAAAACAGCGATGCTCTCGGTGTACGTTGAGCTACAGTATATATAAAAATTCTGACACACTACAACCTTTAACTTTCTGTACAACTCGTTTGCTTTATGTGTGTTTATCCATGTTATCATCATTATTCACTCACGTTTGGATAAGTTGGGGTTCTGAAATGTAACTTCGGCTTGTGTGATTTCCGTTCTATTACAAAAAGGAAGACATGCGTTTGACAACTCGTACAGCACCACTCCTAGAGACCAGACGTTTGCAGGGACGGCGTGGAATCGAGGTTCTGTAAAGACTTCAGGTGGGCAGTAATCCAGAACTCCTGTAAGGAAGACATTTGCACATTGTTGAGCTTTTTTTTTAAAGCATCATCCAAAAATTTGTAAGTCACTACCTTCAGGTTTCCACACTCCCAAAATGCTCACCCCTGTATCTGTTTCTCTCGTAGCCTTCACTACTAAACAGCTGACCGCAGCCAAAGTCTATCAGCTTGAGATCTAGCGTGTCTTTCTCAAACAGGACATTCTGTGGATGAATGTCACTATGGAAAACACCATGATGGATGCAGTGTAGCACTGCCCGCACAGCCTGTCTCATGACGACCCGTGAGAACCAGTCACTCCAAGGTTGACGATAGATTATGTCAAACAAGCTCTCGCAGTGCCCCGGATACTCCATAACCAGAGTGAATTCTTTAGGATGTTCAAACCACTCGTACAGTTGTATGACGAAGGGGCTTATGGGTTCTAGCCTCATCATCATCAGCAGCGCCACTTCTGTGACGAGAGGTTTGGGATTCCCAGGCTAGAGAGAAGAAGCAGACAGAAGGTTAGCTGGGTAAAAATCTGAAGAAAACATCATTTTGAAATGTACTATTCTTTGATCTTTTTAGATGCGTTCAAAAGAGCCTTTTCAGCTCAAAGTTATTTGGTGCCTCTAGGCTTATTTGTTGATCACATTTATACCTAATGCTTCCTACGGGTGTATTAACTACAGTAATCTGCACTTAAACAACTCAATACACATTCAGGTTTTGGCCAACTTACAATATAAAGATAACGATAATTGGCACTCTTGAGCATCCGCTTGATGGCAACCTGCACAAAAAAACACAAAAAAAAACAGTTTCAATAACAGTAACAGTTTTCAAGCACCTGGCTTTGTATTAAGTATTAAACCATCTGTAAATTGTTTTAAATGTGTTTTGATGCATGCAAGAGCAAAATGTTTGTGCAATTCAGTAAGATTTACCTTTTTGCCATCAAATTTGCGTGTTCCCAGGAACACTCTGCCAAATCCTCCGGATCCAATTAACTGTTCCACGTTATAGAGAGACTCAAAGGACTCTGAAAAACAAACAGAAAAATATGAGACAATTATTAGCTTGCTAGATTCATTGTTTTATTTGAAAAATATCAGTGCTGGTCGACAAACAGTAAATGTGATCGGACGTGTTAAAAACTTGACTCAGTTATGCATGAAATAGCTAAATCTCTATCTGTAGACTTTGCACTGCCAAGCCTTATTTCAGTCTCACCTGTTGAGCTCTCGTTCACAGGAGAAGCCTCCACGGCACCCTGAGCAGTTCGGCCAGTTGATGTCTCTGTTGGCTCGACAGGAACTTGACCCGGCAGCGGAGGACACAGAAACCCTTCGAGGCTGTTGGACCTGGACAAACCCTTTTCGCTTGGGCTCTCCCATCCATCGCTACTCCAGCTCCCCTCGACGCTGTCTGAGCCTCGGCTGCACAGATTCAACGACTCTCTACTTCCTCTCTCGACATGGGCCTCAGGGAGGGACCAAGATGAGGATGGCGTGATGCCCGGAGAGGAATCTGTGGAAACAGTTCTCCGGGATCCGGAGCGGCCTGATGATGGAACATTTCAGATATCAAAAACTGTTTTTACTATTATTTATTATATTAATTATCAATGTCAGTGGTCACATCAAATTGTTACTTTGGTTTCACTTTATTTTGGTCCCTTTAAGACATTCTATAAGTCTATCAGAAACACTGCACATGTCTACTAACTCTCATTAGAGTATTAGTAGAGTATTAGTAGACTTTATTTAAAAAATGTCAGCGCTGGTCGAGAAAATAATTTTATAATGGGGGAAATCATTTTAATATTCTGTAAAAACAAGCCTTATTTTGAGTGGAAAACAAGATAATACTGTTTAAAATAATGATGGAGAAATAATGATTTACCATTATTTGGCTTGACGCCGGAGTGATCTGAACCAGGTGACGATGATGGTTCAGGAAAAAAAGGCTCCACAACAGTCACAGCATCACTGGAAGAGCTGCTGAAAACACCCTTCGTATCCTCCAAGATACATTCTGGAGCTTTTTCTGAAATGAAGAAAAAACAAATGAAAACAACTATTAGACCCATCTCTGACGTCAAATTAAGCAATGACATAATGATATAACTTACATTTTACTATTCAAATCTTAATAGTGTAACAAAGTCTCTGCTTAATATCTGCAAACTCTTTATTGTGATGCTCCTCCAACAGACATTCAGTTGTCTATAAGTAACATTGCACCTACATGTCGACTAACTCTCAGAGTATTAGTAGAGTATTAGTAGACTGGTAGGGTTTAGGGCTGGGACAACGCGTCGAAGTCATCGATGACGTCGATGCAAAAAATACGTAGACGCAAAATATGCGTGTCGATTCGTCGACCTGTTTTCATTTCTCTAAAAAACGTGTGCAAATTACTTCACAGTGTGTACCTTAAGTGCGCTGATACGCGATGGCCATCATTCTATCCATCCAGGGCAGGCGCGTTGTTAGACATGTTTTTTTTATAGCCCCGGATCTCAAAAAAATTAATTTATTGATAATTATTATTAGGCAAAGTGGCAACCAGCACGAGTCCACGAGCCGTGAGAGCAGGGCGAGGCCAGTAGCGTGAGTGTTAATGAGTCACCTGAATTCAAGTTCAAGCACCGGTTTCAAGTTTCTCACGGATGAACTTCGGGGGCGCGCGCGCCGCACCGGTTTCAAAAAAATAACGCAGTCAGCACCGCCGCACAGTCTTCAGTCACACCAGATGTTGTCAGGCTATATGTCAGTAAAACTCAGAAAAACGAACTTACTTACGTCGTGCCAGCCGTTTGCTCGCGGCTCAATCACGCGCAAATGCGGCGCGCCCTGTATCACGCAAAATAAACTAGCATGTAACGTCGTGTTCTGTCGTCAATTAAGTATTGAAATAACCAAAAGGGAGATTAAAGCTGCGTCAAAACTCTATGTCGGGGCTTTTGTATTCCTTTGTAGGCTAAATGTTACACATTTTGGCGTAGCCCTACTCAATTTTCATTATTTTATCAATATTGCAAAGTCATCAAAACTAACTAAATATTTTGTGACCAAAAATGTGAAAAATAGGCCTACATCTAGCCTAAATGATCGTTCATGACATTCTTTTAACTATAAGCCACCCAATTTGTCTAGATCTGTATTATTTCCTTTGTATAATGTGCTTAAATATTGCTGCGCAGTCGTGTGATTTAGTCTGCTTGATTAACATTATTACAATGTATTCCTAACTCTGATATGTAGCCTATAAGGTCCTCGAATGTGTTCGAATATTTCACCAGCATCAGCCTTTTCACTATCACTCCGCTTGTCTGTGTTTGCACAACTTGCATCATTAGGCCAGTAATGGTGACAAGTGACTGTCTTTATGAGTGAACAATTGAAATTTAATTGAACTGATTTAATAGTGCCAAAAACATTGATTAACTCAAGAAAGAAACAAGTTGCTGAAACCAATCTTTAATGCTAAAAAGTTTACATCTATGCAAAATAATCCTTGAAAGATTTCTCATTTAAGGCCATTCCTGTTTGGAATATGTGATTGTGTATTGTCAACAATAAGCAGAAACATTCTGCATTTCCATTTTCTAGTGTGGATCATTCATTTCAACATTTATCCTCATTCTCATGTTTAAGAATCTGTTATCTGCTTGACAAATAATTTATGCTACTGCCGACTGACATGTTTTTAAAGCTATTGTTATCAAAAAATGTTGGCCATCAAACACCTTAAAATGTACATATGTAAGTCTGAGAAATAAAAATTTTCTCGGGGGAGCATGCCCCCCAACCCCCCTAACTACCTCACATTTGAATGTGTGTGTCTGTGTGGTAGTATGGCCTGGTGTGGCCACAGTGCCAGGACTGAATTTTTTAACCAGTCTGCCCCCCCTGCATATAGGCCTACAATATACATTATTCTCTGTATCGAATCATGTTATCTTGTTACCCACCCTAGCCCCTGACGTTTCGGGCTCAGCCCCTGATGTTTTTAAAACCTAGAAACGCCCCTGATCCAGGGGTTTTCCTGCATTGAATTTTTTGGGGGGCGGCCGCCAAAGCCTTATTTGATCGGTGAGTGATGTAGAATAGAATGACTGACTGCGCTTGACAGGGCTCATATAAGTACGAGAGAGAGCCCCGGCCGCGCGCGCACTCACCGTCTTCAAACAACACGAGCGCTGTCTTGCTCTCTCTCTCTCCCTCGTGCATATTAATCAAAATCATTAGACACGATAGAAAAAGGGCGGAAGACCAAAGTTTCACGTGGAGCATTCGGAGATTTTTTTCTCTTGAATTACCGCGGAGTGTGAATTGTGGTAAAAAATAAACTGCCGGGATAATCACACAACGCTTGCCGTAGGCTACACGTCCACTAATGACACGTCCGATTCGCGAACTAATGACTCATTTGAACCGATTCACTTCAATGAATGGTTAAAACAACTGATCTGTCCAACACTGAACTCACGAGGCGTCTGAATCGGTGTATAACAAATCGGTAACACTTTACAATAATGTTCCATTTATTAAATTCTAGTTAAGTACTTTTTTTTATTAGTATTTTTATTTATTTTTTAAGAAAAAGGTGAGTGGCAGAGTGTATTACTATACGTTGTTGTTATTTTTATGTGAATGAAGAATTAAAATATGCACTTTTTTCAGTAAGCTAGGACTATGCGTTTTCAACATAAATGTTCAATTCTGTTGGTTCAGGAAGGACGCCATGACAGGCTGCTGGCTCCCACTGTTCATTTATATTTATTTTTTGTTGGAAAAGCACTCTCTGTATTAGCTTAAAGCCCTCAAGTTTACATTGGTTACTGTATTCTTTCAATTGCTCTAAACAAGTATTTTGGGTGACCTTTTTATTTTTTTATTGAATACTAGACATCAAGTTGTTGTTATTTTCATCTGAAAGAAGAACTTTTTTTTCAGTAAGCTAGGCCCTATGTGTTCAGTAAGCTTGTTTCAGTAAGCTATGTGTTTTCAAGGCTTTAAGGTTTTATTGAATGCTATCTCTGACTAAGAATGCATTACTATGCACTTGTATAGTCTTTTATTTTGGAATTTTAAGAGCAATAAACATATATTGCAATGTTAAGGAATTCATGTTTTTTTCATTCAGATATGTAAATTAACATGTATAAATTGCTATTAGTCAATTAATGGGGATTGGGGAGATAATCGAATCGAATCGGACTGGAAAAATGAATCGTTAGATTAATCGATGCATCGAAAAAATAATCGCTAGATTAATCGTTTAAAAAATAATCGTTTATCCCAGCCCTAGTAGGGTTAGAATAAGTTGACATGTAGTTGAAAAGTTACTTATAGTCAGTAAAGTGTCTGTTGCTAGATCCATTGTTTTATTTAAAAAATGTCAGCGCTGGTCGAGAAAATAATTTTATAATGGGGGAAATAATTTTAATATTCTGTAAAAACAAGCCTTATTTTGAGTGGAAAACAAGATAATACTGTTTAAAATAATGATGGAGAAATAATGATTTACCATTATTTGGCTTGACGCCGGAGTGATCTGAAGCAGGTGACGATGATGGTTCAGGAACAGGATCTGCTGGAGGAATAAAAGGCTCCACAACATTTCTTGAGCTGCTGAAAAAACCCTTCCAGCGCTTCTGGAAACGACCAGGTTTCTTCATACGTTCTGGAGCTTTTTCTGAAATGAAGAAAAAACTAATGAAAACAACTATTAAACCCATCTCTGACGTCAAATTAAGCAATGACATAATGATATAACTTACATTTTACTATTCAAATCTTATCTGTAAAGTTACAAATCTAAAGTAATGGGAATTGTTCACGCTATCCACCTGACTTCTGCTTAATGCCTGCATAAATGTCCCAACATATTATTTCACAATATTAATAGTAATTTTATTTCACTATTATCACGATTACGAGGTGATTCCGATTCAACGCTAAAGTTATTTTTCTTATTTTATCTGATCTTTAATTAAAAAGAAAACATACATTTCCAGGCTTCATTTGGCCAACTCTGGCACATGTGGCTCAGTTCTTGTAATGGTAAAGATCATATGGGCCATATCTAAATATAGATATATTTTATTAAACACATTTATTAAATCAGGGTTTATACAGAGATTCTTAAATTGAATTTACTACCTTTTTACTACCATCACAATATTTTTACTACCAACACGGCTTCAAACTTCAATTGTAGCAGTGTTAAGTGTTAAGTAAAGTGACAAGTAAAGACATGAAATATCTTTCCAAAATGAATTAATAACATATTTAATCACAATTTAATGAGGCAATTATAACTTAATTTCAACACTGGGAGGGAGAGATAGAGAACCAGAGAGAGCGAGAAAGAGAAAGTCAGGAGAGGTTCTGTAGGTGTATGTGAGTGTGCATGTGTGTTAGGGCAAGTGAGTGAGCTACATTCAAGTAAGAGGGAACTCTACCATAGGACTTGGATTAATCAAGATATCACAACAGGCCTTGGTCCATAGGATTTACTCAATATGTCAAAGAGTAACAATTACATAAAAATTAGAAGACAGACTGGACCTTTAGAATGAACAGCTACACAATGTGTAATAATAAAGTGCAATTGTACACTATAATAACAGTATTTCATTAATAAACAAATAACTTCAACACTAGACACAAGCCGAGCACTGTCCAACTCACAACTTTTTTTAGTGAGGGCCAAATACAGAAAAATAAACAAAGGGCCGGGCCACACACTAGAGGTGACATATTGACACAATACACAATACTGTATTTTTACAACCTGGCTATAAAACGCTATAAATCCATCCATATTTTTTTCCAAAACGCTATAAATCCATCCATATTTTTTCCCAAAACGCTATAAATCCATCCATATTTTTTTCCAAAACGCTATAAATCAATCCATATTTTTTTTCAAAATGCTATTAATCCATCCAGATTTTTTTCAAAACGCTATGAAACCATCCAGATTTTTTTCCAAAACGCTATAAATCCATCCATATTTTTTTCCAAAACGCTATAAATCCATCCAGATTTTTTTCCAAAACGCTATTAATCCATCCAGATTTATTTTTTCAAAACGCTATAAATCCATCCAGATTTTTTTCAAAACGCTATTAATCCATCCAGATTTTTTTCAAAACGCTATAAATACATCCATATTTTTTTCCAAAACGCTATTAATCCATCCAGATTTTTTTCAAAACGCTATAAATACATCCATATTTTTTTCCAAAACGCTATAAATCCATCCAGATTTTTTTCCAAAACGCTATAAATCCATCCAGATTTTTTTCCAAAACGCTATTAATCCATCCAGATTTTTTTTCAAAAGCTATAAATATATTTTTTCCCCAAAAATTGTCTTGTTAAAAAGTATTTTGTCTTTTATTTCGTGTTTGCATTTGAGGAAAAAAACATGTTATGTAGCCTAACCGTTCGTTCTCCATTAAGGATGCTTTTAAAACTTAAAACTTAAGACATCAAACAGAAAACACAAAGCCTCTCTTTGAAACGAATTTCGTTTTGTATTAATTTTATCTTAATTTTAATCCATGTTTCATTATTTTGTATAATCACAACACGTTCAGACATGAACCGAAACTCAGCATATAGGTAGCCTAGGCTACTCGCCTCACAGACCTAAACAAATTAGAAATATCCTATATCTATTATCTACAGAAAGCTTGAAATTTCTACTTTTAAACAGAACCATTCAAAACTAAATAAAAGTAGGCTATAAGCTAATCCGTAAGAAATGCATTTTTCTCCGGCGCGTTCACTACTGCGAAGATCGCGGGTCAGTGTCAACTTCATCTTTGCAGCTGACACAGAAACACTTGTTTATTAATAAACAATTAAAATGTCATAATATATTTTTTTACAGCGTTTAGGTGCCGTTTATATGAACGCGTCACCACTGCATGAGAGAGAGAGAGAGAGAGAGAGAGAGAGAGAGAGAGAGAGAGAGAGAGAGAGAGAGAGAGAGAGAGAGAGAGAGAGAGAGACACACACACACACACACACACGCAAGGTCTCTCCCTCTCTGCCGTGCGCTCGCTACACGGTTTGCATGCGCGCTTTTGCTCGCTCGCTCGCTCTAGATTCGCAGGAGATTTTAACTAATTTCCAGGCATCATAACATTACAAACGGCAATTGTAATATTTTTTTATTACTATTTTGGTATGATGAACATTCACCCGCCAGTGTGGCGGATAGCCTTTTGAGATTTACTCGCCAAACGGAAAATCTAACCGGAAAATGTACTACCTCGTCAGATGACGTTTACTACTTTTTACTGGCCTTAATTTGGCATAATTTAATTTACTACCTTTTACTACCTTTTACAACCCCGCGGAAACCCTGTAAATGCATAGCAATGTCTTATTTATGACATAACTGACTCTGTAATACTCGGCACGACAGCCATTTTGACAATTTTGCATGTTTTTGACAATTCAAGAGAAATAAGTGGTGAAATTGAATTCTTTTCTGGATCGTATGCTGTCTGTGAAGCGGCTTTCTGTGCGTGTGTTTCTGGTGTGTGTCAGACAGCCAACGAGCTCATGCCTTATTGAGAACATTTTGCTAACATTCCCACTCAATTAAGAAAACATTATTTCTAAATGTTCCCTGAACGTTCAAAACATCCAGTTTTTTCAACGTTTCAAAAATGTTTTATCTTGGTTAAAGGAACATTCTATTTTATAATTTTTCATTATTGGAACGTTACTTTTGAATGTTCTCGGAATGTTCCGAAAATGTCAGATGAATGTTGGAAAAAATTGGTTTCACTTTATTTTGGTCCCTTTAAGACATTCTATAAGTCTATAGGGGAATTATCACCCTACGTCACACGGCGTCACGCAGGTTCTACTGCGCATGTCGGGACCAAAAGTGGTCAAAAAAATATGCGGAGAACATTACGAAAATTAAATATAAAATGTTTTAAATCGAGCTATTAGTATTATTCTTATCCGTATCCGTGTAAGGATCAGCTGTTAAACGGGTCTTTCTGCAACCACGATGCGCACGCATCCCGGATGTTTACAAACCTATAATTGGTCTATAAGTAACACTGCACATGTCTACTAACTCTCATTAGAGTATTAGTAGAGTATTAGTTGACCGTTAGGGTTAGATGTTAATGTTGGAGAAATAATGATTTACCATTATTTGGCTTGACGCCGGAGTGATCTGGAGAAGGTGACGATGGTTCCGGAATAAAAGGCTCCACAACAGTCACAGCACTACCGGAACAGCAGCTGAAAAGTCCCTTCGTAGCCTTCCAGATCCTGAGGCAAAGACGTTCTGGAGCTTTTTCTGAAATGAAGAAAAAACTAATGAAAACAACTATTAGACCCATCTCTGACGTCAAATTAAGCAATGACATAATGATATAACTTACATTTTACTATTCAAATCTTAATAGTAAAATGCTCCTCCCAACAGACATTCAGTTGTCTACAAGTAAAATTGCACCTACATGTCTACTAACTCTCATTAGAGTATTACAGGGTACCTGCACAATTTTTAAAGTCAAATTTAAGGCTTTTTAAGACCTTTTTAAGACCTGAAGAAATCAAAATGAATACCGTACATTAGGGGTGCGCAATATTGACAAAAATATGTCTCGATATTTTCAACGTTTTGTCGATAATAATTAGATGATATTTTAAAATTATTTAATGATTTACTGTACAGTTTTTTAATGTTTTAATTAAAGAATACTTTAAATATGAAACTAAAACCACCAGTAGGTGGCGGCAAGTCACTGTCTTAATAAGCGAGTTGTTGGAGTCATTTATTCAACCGATTTGTTCAAACCATAGATATTATATAGAGACTAGATGCCCTATTGGCCGCTGGGCACTGAGAAATGCGGCCGCCATCTTAAACCGGTCGTGTTCCTAGTTTCGTTGCGTGGCAGCAGTTAAGATGCTAGAGCACTGTGGAGTATTTTCCTGTTCTAATCGGCGGACCATCGCAAATAGGGCCCGGGGGATTACTTTTAACATTACCGTACTATTGGTTGTATTTTGTGAATAGAATATTACCAGATAATTGAGAAGGAGCAAGGATCTTTGATATTACTGTACTGATATCGTAGCCAGCTAACGTTAGCTAGGCAATGTTTACTGCACCAGCCGGTGTTCACCTGACATGGAGAGGTGGGGTAAAGTAATAATTACAAGAGCTTCTCGGTTATTTTAGTCCCGTCCGAATGTGCCATCTCAGTAATCATTTCGGACAATGTCAGTAAAGATTACGGCGACTTTTACCTTCTGTAAAAAGGTACAGGAAAATTACCTCAGGTAACGTTAACGTTTATAAACGTGCGAATAGACCCTCTGTAAATCAAGTAATTTCGTGTTTAAAAGTAGTTTCCTGTGGTTTTTCAAGTATTGAGACGCTTGAAAAGGCATTCAGTTGCGTGTTTTCTCCCTCCCTCAACTCAAGTGTTTTCCACATACCATTCAGATCAGAAAGAAGTTCGAAAGCACTTGTAAGAGGCACGAAACTTACTTTTACCGCAATCCAATCTTAAGTTAATTCATACATTGTTCGACCGGACATAACTGTTTTATATATATATAAATATAGGTTATTTGTGTTTGCGCACGTGATATCAGGAAGCAATGTAAATGTAAAACACACACGTTTCTTCAGCTTATTAAAATATCTTACTTTACTGCAACTATCTGTTTCTGCTTCTTTATCATATTTATAGTGTGTGATTTATAAAATAGCTTATATCCTACATCACATATTTTGATTTTGGACGTCTGGTCACTTTATATCTTATATCAGAATATTATATTACTGTTAAGCCTACTATGAATATTAAAATACGCCGAACCATGTGTCCTGTATAATAGCTACATGAATGACCTTTGCAGCAAACAAACCCGCGTGGAAATGAGTTCGGTATTCAGTGAGGTATGATGAATTAAATGCGCTGACAGCTCATTGCACCTGCCATACAGATTACACTGAGTGGAGCGGGTGACCGGTCTAAGATGGCGGCCCCACGGCTCACCCGCGCCAATAGGCAGTAGCGGTCGATAGGGCGTCTATCTATATGAAGTCTATGGTTCAAACGGCTGATTCATTCAGAAAACAAGTGATTGTTCATTGAATCGTTAAAATGATTCGTTCAAAACGCGGATTTCAGTAAAAAACAAATCTGTCTGTTGGACTACGGCTTCATTATGAAATTCTCGTCGGCGATATAAAGTGAAAATTGACAATATTGTGTCCAAAAAGTAACTCACAATGTTAACTTTATTGTTAATTTAACTGTTGTATAAAATAAATAGCACATTTGCAATTGTGCAAAAGAAAACGGCACTCTTGATCATGTGATATTCTAATATAACAACATAATATGATATAAATATAAGACAAAAACTAATTTGGGGACATCTATAACTGCACTGCACATCTAATCACGCAGTGAAAGCAAGCCTGAGAGACAAACGCGATGTCAGCTCGCACTCGCAGTGCCTCGTACATAGTTAAAACAATGATTAAAATATCATCATAGTTCATATTAAGGAGAGAGTCTACTGATGCTCTAATGAGAGTTAGTCGACATGTAGTTGCAAAGTTACGTATAGTCGACAGAATGTTCAAAAGGGACCATCAAAATAAAGTGTTATTGTTACTTTAGTTGGTTTAGTTGACAAATCAGCCATTGAAAATAGAAATAGAAACTAAGCCATTACATCTTTATTAAAAGCCTATTCTGACCTCTGCGAGAGTGGTTAGATGAAGTGGACGGACGTCCAACATCTGGGTTCTGCTTCGCCCTCGTCCCGTGAGCCTGACCTGTGGACACAGAAACAGAAAACTCAGAAGACAGAGATGGTAAATATCCAGGACGATCCTGGCTCTGTGTCTGGGTCGGGTCTGGCAGCGGCAGAGGTGGACAGTAACAAAGTACATTTATTTGAGTACTGTACTTAAGTACACTTTTTGAGTATCTGTACTTTACTTGAGTACTATTTTTTCTGGAAACATTTTACTTTAACTTCACTACACTTGAAAGACAAGTATCATACTTTTTACTCCACTAACGTTACATTTCTGTCAAGGTCCTTGAGTAGAAAGTAGTTGGATTCTGACATCAATCTGACTTTCATTTTCAATGTTGGGTTTGGTCTTTTAAATGCTCATTTTGTCATTGTTTTGGAGCACACTAGCTTATAACAGTGGCTGACATATTCATCCTAAAAGCCAAAAATCTTTAAATAGGGCACTATTTGAGGGAACAGCCCGAAACTATTGTGGACGTTATTGAGAGCACTTATTCAATCTCACATTCAATCCCACTACAGGAACTGTGTTCTAGAAATATTGATATGAGGGTGGGTAGGTAGGCAGGCATAGATTCAGGGGCATAAGGTACTGTAAGTATTACAAACAATAATAAAACAATGCATTGACATTTACTTTTTACTTTTGATACTTAAGTACTTTTAAAAACAAGTACTTCTGTACTTTTACTCAAGTAAAAATCAGTCTTTTCAACTTTTACTTGTAACTGAGTAATATTTGACCAGAAGTAACGTTATCTGTAACTTACTTTGTCCATCTCTGGGCAGCGGATCCTGATCACGGTCATCAGAATCGGGCCTCCAAACCTCCCGACCAGCCGTCTGACAGAAAGCAGCTCTCCTGGATCTGGAGTGCTCTAAGGATGGAATATTTCACATATCACATAACGTTAGTTTAATCATAATCAATAATCAATGTCTGTGGTCAATTACAGATTTTTACTTCAGTTAAGTTGCTCAAATTCAATTCAAGTTTATTTCACATGCAATGAATCAAATAAATGGGATCAAATGGGATCAGTCAGTCATTGTACAACACACCATAAAAAAATAATACAAAATTAAAGCACTCACTTCCTCTTCCACCCATCATGCGATTAGTGCTACGAGCCATCGCCATTCGCCAACCTGCAAGAAAATCAGTAACGTACAAAACACAAGACAAGACAATACAATACAAATCTCCTCAGAAATAGCGTTAACGTTAACGTTACTCCCCTGAAAAAAATATCAAACAAACTAACGTTAACGTTACTTCTAAAATAAGAAAAGAACTATCAAATAAAAGTATTATAAGAAATTATATGACGCTTTCAAAAAGTATATATCCTCCGATGTCCTTCAAGAATATAGGTCTCCTCTCAGCAATCCAGAAAAGCTTCAAATTTGCAAGTTTCGGCCAGAAAATTCTCCGCAAAAGTCAGTCTGTTAATTCGCCTCGTCTCTCAACCAACAGACAGCGGTCGATCGTTGAGCAGAGAGATACATGCAGATCGCAGAATTCATAAAACGCGTCGCCATAGCAACTAACATTCGAATCATAACATGCATGCACGCCCAGACAGCGACCGGTTCGAGTGTAAATATATATGCAGTCAGAATTCATAACCTACATAGCAACTAAAATTCGAACCACGCATGCACGCGCACATCGACTCTGATTTATTAAATAATTGCAACCTTAATGTTGACGTTTTCTTTAATATGATTTTCATTCTTTCAGACCAGTTTTATTATTAAAACCCGTGGAAAATGCGCGCAAAAAGGCACAAGAGAGAATAAATCGGACATCATATAAATTAATAATTAAATTGGCCCTTTTCCGCATATATATCAAGGCCAATCAGCTTTCAATATCACTAATACACCATCCAACCGGTTAATATTAGTGGTGAAGAAATCCAAATTATTTTTGAATTCTCTATTAAAATTGTTCACAATTGCTACCCAGTTGAGTTAACTATAAACGTGCTAAATTTGCTCTGCAAGTGAACTTCGTCTTGTGGTGCCATCTTATATATTTTTTTAATAATATTTATTATCAATGTCAGTGGTCTGGTCACTTCAAATTGTTACGTTGGTTTCACTTTGTTTTGGTCCATTTAAAAAACAGCCTAAGCGAATGTTATATTTGTTTATTTTTCTGATTCATCACATTACAATAAAATCAACTGTATTTAGATGGGAAAATGATTCTCATCTGTTTCATTTCATTAGCCTCCAGACTCGCTTAAAAAAAAACAAAAAAACAGAACCATTAAAGCTATTTTTGTGACAGTAACGTCATATAATATATAATATTGAAAGTATTGATTTTAGAAATATATCTTATTACGTATGGTATACATAACATATTGTGCTTTTTATTTATTTAGTTAAATTACAAACATTTCAAGTAGCCTACAATGCAACAAAAAAACTAAATGAATACAAGGCACTGTAAATACAATTCAAAATGTATAAACCAAAGAATAACAACAACAACTAAAGTATAAATGTACATAATAATAATAAAATATAAAATAAATACAGAAATGAAAGTTTATAATATCAGGGCAGTTATATGTATTTGAAAAGCTTTAAAATTTGTATTGTTTTTATAAGCTTTTTGTTTTGTGATCTCATGTTTAAAAGATATTCTAAGTATATTGTGAGATCAGTGTTATAAAAGGTAATATAGGAGGGTTTCTTTTGAGTTATTTTTGTCTTATGGATATAAAACTTCGCCAAAATAATTAAAAGATTAATGATATAATTTTGTTTTTCAGAAAAAGAATTCACAAATCTAATGACTAGGCCATTTTAAATATTAATATTACACATATTAATTCCATTGGCTGGTCCAGCAACCAATCGCATTGCATCTCGCGTGGGCCGAGGTTCCGTATCTGCTTTACTTTTCGAAATGGATGATCCCCATGGAGGGAGAACCTGGATTTGTAAAGTTGGGACGGTTGTTTTATTCTCAACGATATGAAAAGTGTTGCCACTCCCATTTATTGCACATGTTCCCCCGAAATTATATTGCACGACCCGTAAATATGCAGGCAAACGCGGTTGCCTACTATATCAGTCGAGCCAATAGTGCGGCAAGATACTGAAATAGGATTATTATTAACCAATCAGATGTAGCTTATTTAGAAAAATTATTGGGCTGGTCTACAAGGGCATAATAGTACTCATCTTACTAAAGCAGTATTACAGGAAAGTTGGGAGTATGGAAAAAATTTAAAGGAAAATTTTGGACGAATTGGAAATGATATAGCCAAAGAATTAGAAGTGTATAATTTGAGGATAAGTCCCACGATAGTGTATCCAGAGATTGCTCCATGGAAGATAGTTTGGCCTGAGATAGACTGGTTTGTGTTACAGGAAAAAAGGAAGGATCAGGAGGATATTAATTTAGAAAGAGTGTTCAAAAATCGGTTATTGGAAAAATATAATGAATATATCCAGATCTATACAGATGGAGCTAAGAATCCAGAGACAGAAGCAACAGGATTGGGGGTAGTGATACCGGATAAAGGAACAGGAATCAATAGGAGGACATCTAATAAATTAGGGGTATATACAGTGGAAATACTGGCAATATTAATTGCATTACGATGGGTAGAAAGAACGGGACAGAACAAAGTTTTGGTATGCTCAGATTCATCATCAGTATTAACAAGCTTAAGATCATTCAAATCCAACAGTCGTCAAGATATTCTGTTTGAAGTACTCCAGTCAGTAACAAGAATAGTAAATCAAGGTAGACAGGTAAAGTTTATATGGGTACCAGGACATGTTGGGATAAGGGGGAATGAATTGGCAGATAAATTAGCAAAAAGGGCATTAACAAAGGGAAATATAGAAATGCAAGTTAGTATTAGTAAAGCAGAGGTTAAAAGTGTGATATGGGAGAAAATAAATCAAAAGTGGCAAGAAAGTTGGGATAGAGAGGGGAAAGGGAGACACTTATATCAAATTCAAAGGGACGTTAAAGATACAAGGGTTGGAAGTGGAAATAGGAGAGAAGAAATGGTGATATCTAGATTAAGATTGGGACATTGTTTACTAAATAAAACGCTTAAATTGATAGGGAAACATAATACTGGACTATGTGATGGATGCCAGGAAGAGGAGTCAGTAGAGCATATTGTTTTGAGATGTAGTAGATATGGAGCTCAGAGAGAGATGATGAGGAATAAGTTGAGGGAGATGGGAGTTCAGAACATTACATTAAAAGGGCTATTGAGCAGTGATAGGGTTCAGACTAGAATTCTTATGACTTTCTTAAGAGAAATAGGGGTTTTTAATAGGATATGAAGAAATGTAGTATTGAGGAGGGCTAAAAGTATAAATATTGTTGTTGTCATGATTATAATAATAATAATTATTATTATTATTGTTTTGCAGAATGACTGGGAAGTGTGTGTGTGTGTGAGTGGGGAAGGGGATTTAGTCTGTAAACCTATCTTCTGGTTCACACTCCGGAGCAGAAGGTGGCGGAAATGCACCAATAAGCTGGATGCCAACCGCCGTTAAATAGTAACAAGAAGAAGAAGAAGAAGCTTATTTAGAACAGCTGTTACACGTATGATTCAGCTTTCGGACACGAGCAGCAGTTGCGGCGGCAGCAAATTGACCATCGCCAAGGACATTATTTCTGTGATTGTAAGTATTCATTTAATTAGAATATGATATCTATATAAAATGTTTGTTTTGTACGCTGTGTTGTTAAGCGTCTCGTTAGTGTCGTTTTAACCCTTGTATGGTGTTCGGGTCTGTAGGACCCGGTTTCATTTTTTATCAAGAGAAAAATTATACGATTAATTATTTTTTCAAACTCAGACTCATTGGCCTTGGCTAATTTTCTGTGAAGAATATATATCTGAACACATTTTCAATGACCACACCACACACACACACACACACACACACACACACACACACACACACACACACACACACACACACACACACACACACACACACACACACACAGGCTGTCCGGCTAGACCCGGGGCTAAAGTGTGGGAATTGTAGGTCCTGTGTACCTTTACTCTGTCCTCCTCCTGTCAGAGCATATTGTTAGTGTGTGTGTGTGTGTGTGTGTGTGTGTGTGTGAGACGTGTGTGTTCTTGTATATGGTTTATGAGGACACAAATGTGTATAATGACATGGGTATTACAACGTAAACATGGTTTATGAGGACATATGTGTCCTTCTAAACCAAACGGCTTAAAAAACATACTAAATCTGTGATTGGTAGGTTTAGGGGTAGGGTTAGTGTAGGGGGATAGATTATACAGTTTGTACATTAGAAAAACCATTACGCCAATATGCCTATGGAGAGTCCTCATAAACCACATATCTGAGAGTGTGTGTGTGTGTGTGTGTGTGTGTGTGTGTGTGTGTGTGTGTGTGTGTGTGTGTGAGAGAGAGAGATTGTAAGTGTGAGTGCAAGAGTGAGTTCTGTGTTTCTTAAAGGGATACTCCACCGAAAAATGAAAATTCTGTCATCATATACTCTCCCTCATGTTGTTTCAAACCTGTATGAATTTCTTTCTTTTGCTGAACAGAAAGGAAGATATCTAGAAGAATGTGAGTAACCAGACAGTTTTAGATACCATTGACTTCCATAGTTGGAAAAATATATACTATGGAAGTCAATGGTATCTAAAACTGTCTGGTTACTCACATTCTTCTAGATATCTTCCTTTCTGTTCAGCAAAAGAAAGAAATTCATACAGGTTTGAAACAACATGAGGGTGAGTATATGATGACAGAATTTTCATTTTTCGGTGGAGTATCCCTTTAAAGGGTCAGTAAGAAGCCAATATTCTAACTGGAGAGCTAACTGTACGTTCACACCGCCGCCGACTTGAGCTGCAAAGAAGCTCTGGCCGCCCTGTCAAGGACGCTTGTCAAAAAGTACGGGGAAGCTTGTTGACGCTTTGGCCGCTCTGAAGTCTGTGTCACACCATGAAATGTTATAACGACAGCATTTTTATAACCGTTTTGGAGAACAATAGGTTGAGAAGATTGTCATTTCCATTTTTTTAAAGTGTTAGGTCAACACCAGAACAGTGTAGAAGTTTAACTCTGCCAGTGTTTGCTACAAAGCTGCACCCAGCTCTGTAACAGTGTTGTTGTTCTCTGCATTGGTGTTAAAATTTTACTCTCTTAGTGTTCATATTGTTATACTGTGTCGGAATACTCACCCCAAATGGGAGGAGCTAGAGCTCCAGCTCCTCCCCTCGCTGGAGCTCCAGCTTCACCCCGCTGGATTTAGTGGGCGGGGCCGCGCATGCGCAGGTTAACTTTCTCGCTATCAAAGAGTTACGTCACGATCTGATTTTTTTTCCTGGAATGGGATCAAATATGGACTTTTAATGAAAAATAAAAAAGTTGAATATTTGATAAATAATATTATACTGTTTGTTAAATTCTATATCCACAAATGTCGTTTCACAAAATCTCTTCCAAATGTGAATGCATTCAAAACTGACTTTTCTTTATTTTGTAAATCCTTAAAGAAAATTGATACAGTCCCTGCTATTAAATTCTTCTTACTTATATTAGAATATCAGTTTATATAAACCCCTATGTTAGGGAATTTGAATTGTTCTTAAGTTTGCAAAGTTCTTAATATTGCAATCAGTATTTACTCATCAAATGTTCTCTCCTGAATCGTATGGTAAATTAACTTATTTATAACTGTCTTAATTTA
The DNA here is from genome assembly GCF_965113295.1 of Leuciscus leuciscus. Taxonomy (NCBI): domain Eukaryota; kingdom Metazoa; phylum Chordata; class Actinopteri; order Cypriniformes; family Leuciscidae; genus Leuciscus; species Leuciscus leuciscus. The sequence continues at coordinate 308,346 of NW_028118543.1, forward strand.
TGTTTCAAGAACAATAGTTATTGCACATAGAGTAAGTCGAGACTTTCTTGTTTTACAGCAGAGAAGGAAGACCAGTCCTATATCAACGCAAGCTAATCGAATAAGTCCTTTGTTTCGGGTGAGGAAGGAACATCTGGTGCCCAAAGAAGACAGAAAGGTGCGCGAGTCCATTGGTATGTCTTGTATTGAAACAATGCTGTAATATGTAGTACATAATTTGATCACAGTAAATTTGAAATCCGGAAATCAACACCAATAGAGTTAATTTCAACACTTTGAAAGTGTATATATGGGAACCACCCACAAAGTGTTAGTTCAACACTTTCAAAAGTGTTGCCTCTCGCAACACCGACACAGTATAACAATATGAACACTAAGAGAGTAAAATTTTAACACCAATGCAGAGAACAACAACACTGTTACAGAGCTGGGTGCAGCTTTGTAGCAAACACTGGCAGAGTTAAACTTCTACACTGTTCTGGTGTTGACCTAACACTTTAAAAAAATGGAAATGACAATCTTCTCAACTCCTTATAGGAGTCAAATTTTACACCATCCTGGTGTTGATGGAACACCTATTTACAAATAAAAAACAACACTAAAGGAGTTACCAGTTTTTCTTATTAGGGTTTTGCATTACCTACTTTAAAGAACTGTAAAATAAACTAACAATTATTTAATCTGAAAAGAATAAATTCACTTGTTATAACGACAGCATTTTTATAACCGTTTTGGTCACATTTGGTCGGGAAAAAATAATAATTAGCTATTATTATTATCATTAATAGTGAGTGCGCGCGCGGCCGGGGCTCTCTCTCTCTCTCTCTCTCTGCTCGTTCTTATATGCCCTGTCAAGCGCGCCCTGTTAAACTGACAGGACTAAAAAAACACATGCAAATGGTAAACTTTCACTCTATGGTTAAACTGTGCAATTAATCCGATAATGATCAACTTCTCCTCCATTTTCTCGGAACTAATGTTTTGGTAGGAACGAAAGTTTACATCGTATGTTTCTCCGGAATCAGCCATCGCGAAGGACGTCTATATTCTGATTGGTTTCTGCCGTTTTGCCGCTGCTTGCCGCTGAACCGCGTCATAGCTCATTACCATAAAGTTGAGCTACTTTCAACTTTCTGATTGACGCCCAAAACGCGACGCCAATGGATTTGCCGCTCCTTGCAGCTGAGAGAAGAGAGAAGCCAGCTTCCATTGAAAATGAATGAATGACTTCCGGTAACTTTGGAAGCTCAAGTCGGCGGCGGTGTGAACGTACAGCTCAAGTTAGAACTGCATGTAATAGAAACAAAATTAGAAGTATAACTATCAAACATAGTATTTTGGTTATTTAACTTTAAAATCTATATTTTATTGGATATATTTTATTGTATTTTGGTTAACTGGCCGGTATTTTGAGATCGCAATAGACGTGAAGGACTATAATGCGTTAAGAGCTCGCTCAAGTACTGGGGAGCTAAACCATAGTGCTTAACATAACCCATAACATTACTATAGTAGAAGTTTGGGGACTAAACGCATAAATAGAAACCGGTTTATTCCACGATCTCGACACCTCAGTGTGGAGATAGGGAAAAAACGGCATTGCCCGACGAGGAGGCTGAGATATAGAGTTTTACTTATATTTTCACTCTCATAATAACCGGCTGGCCAGTAATATTTAACTTAGCAACAGCACTAGATAAAACCTCCTTTTAAAAGCTCCTCTTTATTCAACAGAGTTATGAGCTGACTTGTTTATTTATTTATTCATAAACATCTGCTTTATTCTTTATATTTGTAATTGTTTTGTTCTCTTAACAAAAACACTAACGATACCAATTCCTCGGAACTGGAAATCGCAGCATGAGTGCCTCATCCCGGGGAGGAGAAACCGCAGAGCGTTTAAAGGCAGAGATAGGGCGGGGCCCGTCTCAAACCCCGCTGTTCGATCCATTTGCGATCCCCAAGATGCGCGTCGACGCCGTGCCTCGGCAGCAGCGGGACCCGCGCCTCGGGGAGCGCGCACCGAACCGTCCTCCTCGAAGAATGGCCGGCGGGAGCGGAGCGTCCTCACGGACAGCTCCTCGCAATGCTCACAGTCAGCCCCCTCGAGAACTGACTGTTGGCATGCTCCACTCCCAAACAAGCAACACAAAGCTGAAGTGTGTGTCCTCCCCACCCGTGATATAACGTGGGCAGGGAACAACACAAGGCTTGCTTGCTCTCTTTTGCCATAATATATATATATATATATATATATATATATATATATATATATATATATATATATATATATATATATATATATATATATATATATATATATATATATATATATATATATATATATATATATATATACACAGTACCAGTCAAAAGTTTGGAAACATTACTATTTTTAATGTTTTTGAAAGAAGTCTCTTATGCTCATCAAGCCTGCAGTTAAAAAACTAAACAAAAAACAGTAATATTATGAAATATTATTACAATTTAAAATAATGGTTCTCTTTTTTAATATATTTTAAAATGTAATTTATTTTTGTGATGCAAAGCTGAATTTTCATCAGCAAGTACTCCAGTCTTTGGTGTCTTATGATCCTTCAGAAATCATTCTAATATGATGATTTGATACTCAGTTATTATCAATGATGGAAACAGTTGTGCTGTTTAATATATTTTTTTGGAATACTTTTTTCAGGATTCATTGAGTAAAACGTTAACAGCATTTATTCATTAAAACAGCATTTATTCAAAATAAAAACATTTCTAACAATATAAATCGTTACCATCACCTTTTATCAATTTAACGCATCCTTGTTGAATTAAAGTACTAATTTCTTTTATTGTTACCAAACTTTTGAACGGTAGTGTATATTGTTACAAAAGATTTCTATTCTAAATAAATAGTTCTTTTTAACTTTTTATTCATCAAATTATCCTGAAAGTATCTCAGGTTATAAAAAAAAATATTAAGCAGCACAACTGTTTCCAACATTGATCATAAATCAGCATATTAGAATGATTTCTGAAGGATCATAAGACACCAAAGACTGGAGTACTTGCTGATGAAAATTCAGCTTTGCATCACAAAAATAAATTACATTTTAAAGTATATTAAAAAAGAGAACCATTATTTTAAATTGTAATAATATTTCATATTACAGTTTTTTTTTTTTTACTGCAGGCTTGATGAGCATAAGAGACTTCTTTCAAAAACATTAAATAGTAACATATCCAAACTTTTGACTGGTACTGTATATATATATATATATATGTACTCTGCAGTGCCAAATGGGAGGAGCTAGAGCTCCAGCTCCTCCCCTCGCTGGAGCTCCAGCTTCACCCCGCTGGATTTAGTGGGCGGGGCCGCGCATGCGCAGGTTAACTTTCTCGCTATCAAAGAGTTACGTCACGATCTGATTTTTTTTCCTGGAATGGGATCAAATATGGACTTTTAATGAAAAATAAAAAAGTTGAATATTTGATAAATAATATTATACTGTTTGTTAAATTCTATATCCACAAATGTCGTTTCACAAAATCTCTTCCAAATGTGAATGCATTAAAAAATGACTTTTCTTTATTTTGTAAATCCTTAAAGAAAATTGATACAGTCCCTGCTATTAAATTCTTCTTACTTATATTAGAATATCAGTTTATATAAACCCCTATGTTAGGGAATTTGAATTGTTCTTAAGTTTACTGATTGCAATATTCTAAAAAATAAATAAGCATTTACTCATCAAATGTTCTCTCCTGAATCGTATGGTAAATTAACTTATTTATAACTGTCTTAATTTATGTTTCAAGAACAATAGTTATTGCACATAGAGTAAGTCGAGACTTTCTTATTTTACAGTCCAGTTATAAGACCAGTCCTATATCAACGCAAGCTAATCGAATAAGTCCTTTGTTTCGGGTGAGGAAGGAACATCTGGTGCCCAAAGAAGACAGAAAGGTGCGCGAGTCCATTGGTATGTCTTGTATTGAAACAATGCTGTAATATGTAGTACATAATTTGATCACAGTAAATTTGAAATCCGGAAATCAACACCAATAGAGTTAATTTCAACACTTTGAAAGTGTATATATGGGAACCACCCACAAAGTGTTAGTTCAACACTTTCAAAAGTGTTGCCTCTCGCAACACCGACACAGTGTAACAATATGAACACTAAGAGAGTAAAATTTTAACACCAATGCAGAGAACAACAACACTGTTACAGAGCTGGGTGCAGCTTTGTAGCAAACACTGGCAGAGTTAAACTTCTACACTGTTCTGGTGTTGACCTAACACTTTAAAAAAATGGAAATGACAATCTTCTCAACTCCTTATAGGAGTCAAATTTTACACCATCCTGGTGTTGATGGAACACCTATTTACAAATAAAAAACAACACTAAAGGAGTTACCAGTTTTTCTTATTAGGGTTTTGCATTACCTACTTTAAAGAACTGTAAAATAAACTAACAATTATTTAATCTGAAAAGAATAAATTCACTTTGAAATAAACACATCACTCTGTATTACTCTTTCAAAACTTTATTCCAGCACAGAGCACCAATACATCTAGCCAGTACTTTAAATTACATGAATACATTTTTTTATTTTTTATTTTTTTTACAAATAACAGTCCAAAACGATGTAAAATAGACTGTCATTTCCATAGGACATTTGTAAATTAAACGGCTTGTGGTAAAACAATTCGTCAGGTTTTTTGAGCACAAGACTGTTCTCTTGTGCAAAAACACTGAAAGCATGAAGATGTTCAACAAACTCTGATTCCATACATGATGGCAAAAAAAAAATTCCATCCATAATAAAAATGTTAAAAAAATTTCCAAAGACAGGTGCATCATCAACCAAGTCTAAGCACACAACAAGACCACTACGATACTCCGTACCATGACACTTAACCCACGGTGTGACCGTTAATTCACTTGAGAGATCAATGTGGAGCTGCTCAGAAATAAAATCACCGTTTTCAAGGTCGGACAACAATTCTTTTGAAACAGGGCCAGACTCAATACCTTTGATAGTACAGTGCTCCCAGTGATAGGCAATGGCTAGCTGGTGTTTTTTGGCAAGTGATTTGGTCAGGTTTTTGAAATTTTTCAGATTTTTCTTAAAAAACCTGTGTTTTGCTTCATGCCTCATAGTCCATACATGAATTAATGGGCCAATTTGCCTGATGCATTCAGGGTAGTGAATCATAAGGTGGTGCTTTGGAATCAGATTCCTAGAAGGGTACAACTCCTTGAACAATCGATGATGCTCCACTATCAGATGCTTCAAAAATATTGTCATTCCTTCAGAGATGCAAGGAGAAAATATAATGTTAACAATATGTAAGAGGAGCAACATCAAATGCCAGTGCTTATCCCCTTCTGGGACTACATCTCCAAATATGAGAGGGATGTTCCTAATGAGACACAATGTCTGACTTGCGTTGAGTCCAATGCTGTTTCCAGCTTGTTGAAGGTTAACCTTGGTTGGGCGATTATTTTTGTCCAAATAGCCATAGTTGAAGGCATACAATCTTTGAGGAATGCAATCGCAAGAAATTAGATTGCAACTCATGTATTCAAAAAGCAGTTTCACTTCATACTGTGCAACTCCCTCCAGGATATCATGCATAATATCCAGCACAAAGTTCTCTGATACATTAAAGTAAGTCAAGGTATTGAGTACAGAATTTCTTTTAATACCATAACAGGAGTTTTCATTAGGGTTGTCAGCTAGATACTTATAATGTTCCTCATTTAGGTTTCTGCTACGCAATATCACCCGCTGATCATCCTAACTAAATACTTCCTGTGCTAACACCTTGTCAGTGAGGCAGAGTCTGCAGTAATGTTTCGCAGAAAAAGATTCAACGTAACCAAGAATACCATTTAGACCAAGGTTATCGCCGGTAAATTGCGCAATAGTACCAAAGATGGGCTCCTCAGAAAATGACACCTTCATTCCCTCCTGCTCAAGTATTTTCACATCATCAACCAATGGGCCAAGTATTTTGTCCATGCCATACTTTTTTCCATCCTCAGAATGGAACAAAGAAATTAGATGCATGTTCATTAAGGAAGAATTTATGTGTGCTGGCAGGTTACGAAGCACAAAATATAAAAAGCCAAGTTTATGAATCCCATGTTGAGATCCTAATGGGTTTGCCGTTTCGAAATCATCGTAGTAAATTTGGATCTGAAGGGCATTGCTATGGATGGAGTACAAAGGATGGTTTTTGTAATACTGTCCGTCACACAAATCTCGATACGTGTCACTTTGCCGTTTCTCTTGAATAAGATTACACACCTCATTATTCCTAAAAATGAATTCAAGAGTCTTCAGAAGAGGGATATATATGAAAGTGTCATTAACTGGAATCTGTTCATACATTCCAGAGATCTTATTCATTCTTGTATCGTATCTGACACCTAAGTGTATTTCAGCAGGTTCAACAACCCCCCATTTCTCACTGAAATATTTTCTCCATTTTGTATCGGTATTAAAATCGGAGAATGGATTATGAAAACTATTAAAAACATCTTCAACTGAACTTCTACTTGTGCTGTCAACAGGCACAACATTTAAAATGTTTTCCCTTAAACTTGTATGGAAATCAGTGACAAAATCCTCCATGCTTTCAACAACTGACATAATAACACTGTTTGCAACACCGTTACCCTGCAATTTAGCTATTATGGATGCACACATTTCTTTGGAACAATCCCTTGAAACAGAAGAACATTCATGCAAACTTGCATCATTATCTGAACTTTGCTCTGTGTTAGACACAACAAGTGATGCTGCTTCACCGGGATTTGGAGCTTGTTGATTTTGTAGTGATACATTCTCACTGTTTGATGCTACACCACTAAAATGAAATCTAGTTAAATGTTTTTTAAAACCTGCATAACTTTTAAATTGCAAGCAACAACCATCCTGAGCACAAACCAGCTCAAATTTCTTGCCAGGATACAAACCATGTACAAGTTTAAGGTGCCGAATTAATTTTACTGTTGTAGCAAGCAGCATTTTACAGATGTAGCATCTAAACATCAATAACTTCGCTCTGAGCTCCTTTACCCTTGGGCTCTCACTTGTGGTGCCAACATCAATTCCGTAGATTGTAGTCTGGAGAAAAGTGTACATATTTTTGAGTGGAAGATCATAACTGATGCTGAAAACAAAATGGACCTTGAAGAGTTCATCAATTGCTGCAAGTGAAGAGGATTCTTGACAGGGGATGAGCTTTTTATCAACCACAATGAAGAACTGACTGATAGCTTCCTTGCTGCTCCCTGTGGCAAGAATGTATGGTTGACGATTCTCTTCCGCCTCAAGATGTTCCTGTATACTCCGGCATGCCTGAATGAAGAAAACAAACAAACAAAAACACAAATTTGATTAATAGTAATGACAAACAAGTGCAGGTTTATCAGTTAGCATCAATTTTAGTCTTTTTAGCTTGATTGAACATTGTACAGAACAAGAGACACTCCAGAAGAAAACAGTATATGCACCAACTAGCTGTTAAAGGTGATTTTTAAGCATGACATTTTTTATTTATTTTTTGTAAGCCATGAAATGACTTGAGACTCGACTCGGACTTCAGCTTAAAGACTTGTGAACATCTCTGGTTTAGATCATTTACATTTAGATAAATTACTATATTTACCCCCATTTACAGTTCATCTAATAGTGAATTATAAGATGGAGAAATTAACGGAGCAAATCTAAGTATAACGCTTATAGCCCTTGTATTTTGTCACCAATAACCTACTTTTTGAAATACCACCACGTGGTCAACAGCCTGAGAAATACTGATCTTGTGGGGTTTTTTTCTTCCTGAAGCCTGGGGTGACAAGAGATGCAGAAGTAGAAGGAAGGATGATAGGTCACTGTCCCATTCTGAAAAACACAAAACATATGTTAAATGTCTACACTACAATAACTAAGTTAAGCAGATTTTAAACCATTGCAAGTTAGTTCTGTACAACTCTACCTGGGGAATCCTGTTCCTCCCTTTTCTCTTTGGCAGATGACCGTAATCTTTTCAGCAGTGGAGTGGAAGTCAAGGTTTCTGCTAGCCTGATAAACTTTGCTTTGAAGACAGTTGGCCACCTTTCAAAAAGTCTGGAAGCAGATTCTGACCCAAAGAGGAGCGTGAAGTCCTGAAGAATCTGAAGCAGTTTGCAGAAAACATGTAAAGAAATTACCATAAAATATTACATTTCTTAACAAGCTAAATGTGTTTTCAACAAAGCAGACTATTTGACAATTCTCTGAAACTAGCATTTCAATTTGGTCAAAAAAAAGGAAAGACAAAATCCATACCAATCCTTTAGTATCCAGGAATTGAGGAAAAACTGAGAGAATGGTGGTGGATTTCTCTGGATCATGGATAAGGTGCTGTCTGTATTCAAACGTGGTCCTCATCTTCTGCATGATGACATCACGGTCACTTGTATGATTCATCAAGGAGATAGCCTCTAAACTTTGGTCATTATCTAGCTGATCTTTACGGTGACACAGCTGTCTGTCAAGCAAAGGGCCTCCCTTTTCCTCTGTTTTTGGATCATCCTTATTTGCAGAAGGTTTTGTCCCCCGTTGTACTGTTTTGAGGCGCCATGACAAGAACCCAGTGTTTTTTTGGCCATCATAAAAATTTTCCTAATGAAATGACACAAATTAAAACTCAAAATTGTAACCCTCCATCGAAAATGACAACTTCTTAGAAAGACATTTCTAAATGATCACAAAAATACTGAATGTTCTAATCTCACATAGTGACTTACATATCCAGTCCTCCCTTGGGGATCTCTGAGTGAGGGAAACAAGGTGATAATTCCCAAACCATAGTTCTGTTTGGTAAGTCGATGTGGGACTCTCCTGAAAAATGGAAACACTCAATGTTACTTCACAATGATGAGAATTGTTTAAAAATATATAACTAAACTACTCTTATTTTCAGAACAATCAACAGCTTATTACTTAAAATTTGTAGCACCCAACTAATATAGTTCACAATTTATATACTATCATAATCAGTAACAAATTAAATAACCCAAGACTATTACATTTTGATAATTACCCTTCTGTCTCAATCATGTGTGCAACCAAGATGTTCACCATCAGTTTTCTCATGTCATCGCTAATTGTCCCTGTATCTTCATACTCCTTCAGCACATTTGCTCCACCTGGTCTTGTGTGTAGAATTTCTTTTATCAACTATAAAAAGAGGAACATTAACCAATTATGTAAGGGATGAAATACATCCAGCCAGTTGTTATAGCAGAATAAACTCCGACAGGCTGATCAGGACATGAAGCGGTGGGTTCTTGAAAATTTAAAATATGAAGGGGTTTTACTTTAGCTCACCTGCCCTCCATCTCTCAATTACCATGACAAAAAAAAAAAATATATATATATATATTTGCTCAGATTAACTGTTCACCAAAAGACTAGTAATGTGCGCTAACGAAGTAAATAGGGTCAATTGACCAATCAATTTTCTGTTTTGACATTTTAAAAATCACAGCTTCATCGGAAGGTTATGAAACTTGGTGACTTTTCTGGCATTAGGTATGTGAATACAAAAAAAATTTGAGGTCATGATCCGAGCATGCTAAGTGGTCGTAAACAAAAAGAGTCACACTCGTGGTCTTCGGTCAAAAATGACCGACCCATAGGAAATGAATGGGAAATTTACAAAAACACAAAAATTCTCTGAATTTTTGTCTGTACAATCTACAAATCGGACACGATTCTAAAAAAAAGTACACCGCAGTAAAGGGGTGACACTCTACAACATCAAGAGTGCAAAAAAATTCACACCCACCCACACACACACACATACAAACACACGTTTATACACATACACGCCAATAAATTCAGATTACAAAAATCTGTTTAGAATTTTTAAAAATCACAGCTTCATCAGAATGTTACGAAACTTGGTGACTTTTCTGGCATTAGGTATGTGAACACACAAAAAAATTGAGTTCATGATCCGAGCATGCTAAGTGGTCGTAAAAAAATTTGTCATGATTTTGGTCTTCGGTCAAAATTACCCCCATAGGAAATGAATGGGAAATTGACAAAAACACAAAAATTCTCTACAAATCAGCCACGATGCAGAAAAAAAGGGCTCAGCAATGAAGGGGTGAAGCTCTAAAACATCAAGAGTGAAGAACATATAATTATAATAATTATAATTAATATATGTATATATAATTAATATAATAATTATTAAAATTATTAAAATAATAATTAATAAAATGTTATAAACCTTGGCAAAAAGTATTATTTGAGAATTTCTAAAAAAATACATTCAATCCACATCTTAAAAGTAAGTAATTTGGTCCAAAAACAACTAGAATTCACAAACATCTCCATTTAGAGCTATACAGGCATCTAGTGGTGAACCCATGCAATAACATGTTTTATTTAATTTTATGTTTAATAAATTGATTAATTTTTTTTATTTAATTTTTTTTCTGAAAGCCTAGTCTCTATTTTACCCATAAATACTGCATAGAATTGTATTTTTTTTTAAATAAAAAAAAAACAAAAAACATTATTTTCAATGGCAAAAAATGGACTATAAATATTGCATTAATAATCAAATTGTCTCAAAATTCTAAATTAAAAAGAATTAATATTATAGAACAAAAATAAATTGCATTGGTTTTTACTGGGATGGAGGAAGTTTCATTTTTAGGTGTCCGGTCATTTATGACCGGGAAGGCCCCCAGTGTGACTGCTAAACGAAGACCATCAGAGGGTTAAATTAATTTATGACAAAAACTAACCCACTGGTGGTCATTAGATCAGGAAACACATCTTTATCCACCTCTGTGCCAGTGTCATCTGTAACTGCAAGATCTTCCGGAATTGAGAACTTCTCTTTCACTGCACAACAAAAGTTTTATCAAATTTAGGCAATGCTTTATTCACAATTTGACACATAAGGATAGCTATATATATATATATATATATATATTAGTTTTAGGTTGGTAAGAGTTTTAATGTTTTTTTTTTTTAAGTCTCTTTTGCTAATCAAGGCTGCATTTATTTGATTAAAAAATTTAAAAAGAATAATAATAATATTGTGAAATATTATTACAATTTAAAACAGTTATTTTCTGTGTAATATACAGTAATAGTGTAATTTATTCCTGTGATCGCTGAATTTTCAGCATCATTACTTCAGTCTTCAGTGTCACATGATCCTTCAGAAAACATTCTAATATGATGATTTGATGCACACCAAACATTTCTGGTTATTATCAGTGTTGAAAACAGTTTTTTACATTTTTATTTCAGGATTTTTTTTTACATTTTTATTTCAGGATTTTTTTTAAAAGAAAGTTCAAAAGAACAGCATTTATCTGAAATGGAAAGCTTTTGTAACATTAAACACTACCGTTCAAAAGTTTGGGGTCAGTAATAATTTAAATTTTATTTTTTGGGGGAAAATAAATAACATAAATCAATAATTTTATTCATCAAGGGTGAGTTAAATTGATCAAACGTTACAGTAAAGACATTTATAATATTAGAAAATATTCTATTTTAAATAAATACTGTTCTTTTGAACTTTCTATTCATCAAATAATTCTGAGAAAAAAATTGTACACAACTGTTTTCAACATTGAAAATAATAGGTAATGAATGTTTGAGCATCAAATCATCATATTAGAATGATTTCTGAAGGATCAGACACTGAAGACTGGAGTAATGATGCTGAAAATTCAGCTTTGATCACAGGAATGAATTACACTTTACTGTATATTACATAGAAAACAATAATTTTACATTGTCATATAATTTCACAATATTAATGTTTTTTATTTATTTTTTTATCAAATAAATGCAGCCTTGGTGAGCAGAAGAGACTTCTTTTAAAAACATAAAAAATCGTACCGATCTAAAACTTTTGACCGGTAATGAATATATACACATAATTATTAATAACGACTTCATTACTTACATTCTGCTATAAATATATCAAAGCAAGCCTCTGGGATTTTTATGAACTTCTTCTGATGTCTAAATTGTGCTTTGACTATCATAGTGATTTTACCTCTGAACTCCTGTGGGAGAGGAATAAACATCTTACTGGGTTGCTAACTTGCTATAAATAAAATTTGATTCAATATGAAACCATTTTTCTTTTTTTAAGTGATAAAATAAATTACATTTCAAAATGTCAAAACATCAAAGATGCCATTTTCATTTTCTCCATGTAAACGCAAATTTGTGAAACCGACGTCTTACGCAACATTACGAGATCAATATATTGATTGATTACTGTCCACGTCTGACTTTGCTCCATTAAATATGAGTAAAATGTACAAATAAAAAACAATAAATCAGCTGCATGTGAACAAATCTATATATTTTTTTTATTTTTATTTTATTTTTCTGTCCGTCGACTCTCTTTTTTTTTTTATTGCAGAACTTACACATAATTACAAGCTCAGGGAAGTGAAGCAAGGTTGTATCTCTTACAATGAACAAACAATGAAACGAGGATAAAAAAAAAAAATAATAATAATAATAAAAATACATAAATATCCTGGATTTGTAATTATACATACAAAAAAAGAAAAAGAAAAGAAAAGCATAACAACAAGGTTAAGTCATATCTTTGAATAAATCATCATAATGCATCAAAAATTTTGCACTTTTTTGTTATTTATAAGTCTAAGGGAAGAAATAAAATAATTAAGGTCAGCAAGAAAAAGAGGGAAGCTCAAAGGAGACTTAAGCCATTTTTGCTTGTGGATGAAGAATTTTGCATATAAGATAAGGAAATTAACAACATGTTCAAGGGACATCCGCTTTGGGTTTTCATAATAAAAGATAATCTCTTTAAGAATGAAGGTGTGGGTCACATTTGTAGGGCCAAAAACAAAAGCACTTAAATTAGCCCAAAATCGATTGGTTACATTACACTCACAAAATAAATGGGGGACAGTTTCCTCAACAAAACCACAAAAAGAGCAAGTCTCATCAATATCAGAATATTTAGAAATGGAAGAGTTAACAGGATAGATTTTATGAAGGATTTTATAATGAATTTCCTTAACTTTGTTGGATACACAAAATTGACTAGGCAAAAGCCAGGCCTTTCTCCAAATTACATTTGTTACAAGGGATCCCCAATAGAATTTACCCCTTGGAGTAACTTTTCTCTTCATTTGAAAAATTGAGCGAATATGTCTGTTGTTGCATTTTTGATCTAAAAAAATCTATCTCGCCCAAGCGTAAAGCCGGATAAACACTATTACCTTTACTGAAGTTAAGGTGATTTTTAATTAGCTGAATTAAGCCTGCTGGGATAGCTTTTATCAAGGTATTATATTCCTTTGGTGGAACTGGAAAGTTATGGTGATTCAAAAATTGCTTGTAAGTTAGAATATGACCAGAATCATCAAAGACAGATAGAATGCAATTAAAATTGTTAAACCATCTAGGGAAAAAGAGAGATTTATTTCTAACGGTTATATCCGCGTTATTCCAAAGGAGAACTTTGTGGGGGGAAAAGCAATGGACAAAACACAATTTCCACGAGAGAAGGCATTGCTGATGAAAGTTAGATAAGGAGATGGGTAGCTTGCTAGGTAAAAAGTTACACTTTAATAGGAAAGACAGGCCACCGAGTTTGTTGAAGATATTATTAGGAATGAAAAACCATAACGACACTGGATTCACAAGGCATCTTTTCAGCCAGTTTACTTTAAAGGTGTTTATAGTATCAGCAAAATCTTAAAAGTCAAGGCCACCTTCACCTCTGGAATTAGAGAGTACTACTTTTTTCAATTTGTGAGGCCTATTTTTCCAAATAAAATCCAAAAATATTTTGTTAATTTCCCTTATAGCTTTATCATTGATAAACAAAGAAAGAGCAGGGTATACAAAGCGAGAGAGCCCTTCCACCTTAGATAAAAGGACTCTACCGTATAATGAAAGATCTCTCTGAAGCCAGATGTTAAAGACGTTTTTAGTTTTTGTCATTTTATCAGAAAAGTTTAAAAGATGTCTGGTAACTGGATTTTTAGTGATATGGATACCTAGATATTTTACACAGTTTTTAACAGGGATCCCCTCCAATGATGTCTCATCTATATCATGAATTGAGATCATTTCACATTTCGAAATATTAAGTTTTAGACCCGAAGCACAAGAAAATTGTTCCACCAATTCCAGAGCATTAGGTAACTGTTTTTTATCCTCCAAGAATAGTGTGGTGTCGTCCGCTAACTGTGCAATTTTAAACTCTCGATCAAATATAGAGATTCCTGTCAAACTTTCATTTTGGTTAATCCTTAGACAAAGTAGTTCAGTGGCTAAAAGAAATAAAAACGGGGAGATTGGACAGCCCTGTCTGACTCCACGATGGATGTCAAACCTTTTGGATGTATCAAAGTTAACGATCACTGAGCTGTTAATATCTCTATAAAACATGGTTACAGTATCAATAAATGATTTACCGAATCCAAATAACTCTAGAGTGCGAAAAAGAAATTTGTGTTCTAAGGAATCAAAAGCTTTTTGAAAATCAAGAAAAAGTATGAGACCGTCTGAGTGAATTAAATTAGAGTAATCTAGCACATCTAATACTAACCTTATATTATTAGATATGTGACGGCCTTTCATGAAGCCCGACTGAGATTCTGAAATAATGTTATTTAGACCAGTACGTAATCTTTTAGCATAAACGGAGGCTAACATTTTATAATCTAATGTTAAAAGAGTAATAGGCCGCCAATTGTCAATTAATAAAGGGTCCTTGCTTGACTTGGGTATAAGGGATTTCATTTCATTTCATTTATTAAGATCCCCATTAGCGCCTGAAATATCAGTTGCTATTCTTCCTGGGGTCTCCTCTTCATTACATCACACATTTACATAATTCATCATTTTGTACATTATTCACACACACACTCTCTCACACACACACTCTCTCACACACACACTCTCTCACACACACACTCTCTCACACACACACTCTCTCACACACACACTCTCTCACACACACACTCTCTCACACACACACTCTCCACTCTCTCACACACACACTCTCTCACACACACACTCTCTCACACACACACTCTCTCACACACACACTCTCTCACACACACACTCTCTCACACACACACTCTCTCACACACACACACACTCACACACACACACACTCACACTCTCACACACACACACACTCTCACACACACACTCTCACACACACACACACACACACACTCTCACACACACACACACTCTCACTCACTCACTCACTCACTCACTCACTCTCACACCCATCCACAAACTGGACATCATCTACAATAGCCCAATGCAATTAAATAAATAAACAAACAAAAAACAAAAAAATTGCTATACATTTGAACATATAATCCATAAATAGCTCTCCAATACAAACTATAAAACATCTTTCCATATTACCATACTCTTCCAACATCATGACTCTTGTGTGAACAGAAACAATTTTAATTTCTTTTTAAAACAATTTCTATTATTTTCCAACAACAAAAATCCTGGTAATCCATTCCATGCCTCCATGGCCCGATAAAAAACTGCTTTCTGAAACTGATTAGTTCTTACTTGAGGCAAAACAAATTGCATTCCAGTGGTTTGTCTTGTGCAGTAATTATGTTGATCAGCAAAAAATGTCAATTTTCTGTAAATTATTTCAGGAATTTTTGTTTCAATGATATTATAAATAAATGATAAAAGAAAATATTTTAATCTATATTTTACAGTTAACCATGCCAAATTATTATGCATTGTGATTATATTAGTTGTATATGGACAACCCAAAACGATACGTGCCACTTTATTCTGTGCGACTTGCAATTTGTATAAATTATTTTCATTGGTATTTGACCAAACAACTGACGCGTAGTCTAAATGAGCTAATACTAAAGATTGGGCTAATCGTTTAGTCAGCCATTTGGGAATAAATTTCTTACAGTATCTAATCATTCCCATACTACGACCCATTCTTTGCAATATTTTATTTATTTGGCTATTCCAAGACAGTGAGCTATCCACAATTACACCCAATAGATGAATTTCTTCTACTTGCTGAATCACATTTCCTCCTATATCTAAGTGCAATGTTAATGATGGCTTAAGAAAATATTTTGACCCAAGTATCATACATTTTGTTTTACCTGCATTAATAAGTAATTTATTGTCAGTAATCCATTGTATAACCAAGTCTAACTCCATATTTAACATAATATTCAGTTGATCTATATCTCTTGCTGATTGACACAATGTTGTGTCATCTGCATACATTGCCATGGTTGCATGTTTAATTACAAGTGGAAAATCATTTGTGAAAACAGAAAATAAAAGGGGTCCTAAACAACTGCCTTGGGGCACCCCACAACTCATTTCTTCCACCTCAGAGTAGCTACCATTAAAGTAAACTGTGTACTCACGTTTTCTAAGATCGCTTTCAATCCATCTAACAGCAGTTGGTTCAAATCCATAACAAACTAACTTTTTTAATAAAATATTATGGTCTAGAACATCAAAGGCTGCGCTTAGATCTAAAAATACTGTGCCCACTAAATTCTTTATCAATTTCCTGTAGCCAATAGTCAGTTAACTGAGTGAGTGCTGTTGTTGTGGAATGACCCATTTTATAAGCATGCTGATACATTGTGTTTAACCCATTTACTTCCAAATACTCTTGTATTTGATCATACACAACTTTTTCCATCACTTTGCTTACTGCCGGTAATAAACTTATTGGTCTGCTATTCTGACCTGAAAACTGTTCTTTATTATTTTTTATTAAAGGTAAAATTTTAGCTTTTTTCCATTGTGAGGGAAAAACACCTGCTGTTAAACTCAGATTAATAATATGAGAAATGGGCAAAGCAATGACATCTACCACCATCTTCAACAATTTAACATCTAAGTGATCTATTCCACAGGGTTTATCTTTACTTGCTTGTAATATTTTCTTCACATTGTCCTCTGTTACAGTGTTAAATTTAAATGTGCAATCTTTTTTTTTCATTATCCTATTTGATATTAGATCATATGAGATATTTTCATCTTGTCCCAAATCCATGGCTTGTCTAATTTTTGGTATTTTATGCTTAAAAAAATGGCTCAAATAATTAGCAATCTCTTTTGGTCTAGTAAGACAAATCCCATCAGCCTCTAATGATGTTGTATTACATTTTGTTTTCCTTCCCAGTAATTCATTAAGTGTTTTCCATACCTTTGCACTGTCCATTCCAGCATCTCTTAATTTATTTTGATAATATATTTGTTTTTTACGTTTGTTCATTTTAGTCACCTGATTTCTAAATTTACGATACTAATTCCACTGAACCACGTCATTCTGTTTAATAGCTTCTGCTTTAGCTTGATTCCTGTGCCTCATATATTCTTTGAGCTCTTGATCCAGCCATGGAGTTGAAACATTTCTTACAGTTTGTTTCCTTAAAGGAGCGTGTTTGTCTATTACTCTGGTTATCAAGTTATCAAAAATGGCCACAGCTCTAGTAGGATTCTGCTGCTGTGTAACCTCCAACCAATCTACACTCCTCATTTCTTCTACGAAATCATTCTCTTTAAACTTTTTATATGTCCTTTTATGAATAAAATTTTGACCGGATTTAGATACTTTTGTAATTCTTTTCACAGCTATTAAATTATGGTCACTACAACCGACCGGAATAGAGACTGCCTCCGAACATAAATCTTTTACATTTGAAAAAATTAAATCAATAAGAGTTGCTGAATATGTGCCATCGGCTTTCAAATTTACTCGTGTATAATCCTTAACTATTTGAGACAGATTACAAGTATTAGCTAAAGAAAGTCATTTACCCTTTGATGTACAATTCATAGACTTCCAATCTATATTAAAATCTCCTAAGAAATAGATTTCATCTCCCATTTCACATGCTTTATCCAACAATTCACATATTTGATCTAAATACATTACAGTAGCATTTGGTGGTCTATAACAGCATCCGATAAGAATAGGCTTTACATAAGGTAATTGTAGCTGTACCCATATTACTTCAACTCCTGGTATATTAAGATCTCCTCTAACTTTGACTGGAATATTATTTTTAACATAACAAGCTACTCCTCCTCCATACAAATTTCTGTCCTGCCTATATAAATTATAGCCATCTATATTCAATACAGTACTATTAATAGTTGAGTCTAAATGTGTTTCTGAAATGGCTAATATGTCGAAATTATAATTCTGTAATATTTCTGAGATATCATTTATTTTATTCCTTAAACTACAGATATTCAAATGAGCTATTTCAAACATCCCTTTTTGTACCAAAAAATATTTTTCAACCATCTAACACATGTTTGTCCATCAATACTCATGCCTGTAGTATTACATTGAGCTCTCATTAATGCAAATATAACATCCAACCACTCACACATCACACACATACACACACACACACAAATATCTTCTGCATTGTAATGAAATAAACAAAATACATCAGTAGAGCAACGCTTGCTCATGACAAATTATTCATTTTCCTAAACTAAATCTTAGCAATGTGTCTTAAATTCAAGAACAAAAACTTTTAAAATCAAGCTTAACCAAAATTTGAAATTCATTTTCTATTTACCTTGCCCACATCATAATTAGCTTAACAGAAAAATCACTCTTAAATTCAGTGTTTAACTTATAGTCCATTTTATCTGTTATCATATGACCTTATAGTTTATCCGATCTAATCCCTAACATTCAATCCAGTATCGATTATGGTCTTTACATACACTTCTGCTGCACTGCGTTCTGTGAACTTCTTAGTCTCTCCTTTAAATGTTATTATCAGCGTCGCTGGATGAATTATGCCATGTCTCACCCCTGCGTCCTTCAATTTACTCCTTATTTCATGAAATCCTGCACGTTTTTTTGCCATTTCTGTAGTGAGATCTGGAAAAATCCTTAACTTCATCCCTCGTACTTGTAGCACTCCCTCTTTCTTGGCGATTTTTATGATCTCTTCTCTCGTTGTGAGTTTGTGAAGACGTACAATCATCACTCGAGCTGCACCTTTCCCAACCGGTCCAACCCTGCGGGCCATCTCCACCTGTGGCTCCCCCCGTAGTTTATCTTGAAATAAATCCTCAAACAAAGCAGACATGTAGCTGGTCGGATTCCCTTTTTCGATCTCATTCGTCAGGCCAAATACACGCACATTGTATTTGCGACTGTACATTTCCAAGTCGCTCGGCTTTACCTTTCAACTCCTCGTTGGCCTTAAGTCCATCACACAGTCTCCAGCTTTGTCACACGTGAATCAAAGTTCGACATTGTCACATCAACTTCACCAAGCCTTTGTGTGCAGAAAGATATGTCTTTCGCAAGGTTATTTAGTTTATCCACCACCACGTTCAACTCCTCTCGCATTATATTACGTATGAGGGCTGGAAGCTCCAGCACGTTACACTCCTCACCCGCCATGTTACTTGCTCCCACTTGCTGAGACGCTTCTTCACCTTGTTTCGGCTGTACTTTAGACTTCTTAGGAGACATAACACAGCATAGAGTCTTTATTGGTGGCAAACTTATATTTTGGTCACTCTTGCCGTAAGTTAAGCACCACACTGCACGATATTTAGACTAATTGTCAGAGCTCAGTGTCCTCACCGTCTACTCAACTCCGCGCATGCGTGCACACATAACTCCCTGTTTCATTGTAGAGGTCATCTCTCCCTGACTGATGCATTCCTTATACATATGAAATAAAGGCAATTTAATAAACTCCCAAAAGTGAAGATAGAATTCTACTGAAAGCCCGTCAATACCAGGGGATTTACCTATTTTCATTGAGTGCAGAGCTTGATTAATTTCCTCTATTGACAAATCAGCGTCACAAATTCGACTAAACTCACGATCAATAATTGGTATACGGTGTTTAATTGTATTAATAAATTTCTCACAGCTGTCATAGTTAAATTCAGATGTATAAAGATTGCTGTAAAATTTGCTAACAAATTCTGATATTTCTTTAGGGTCTTTAGAGGTTACTCCATCGATGTTAAGCGCTGAAAGAGCTTTCCTCTGACCGTTTCTTTTTTCCAGGGCAAATTTTTTTTTAGAATTCTTCTCCCCCTCCTCAAGCCATTTCACTCGAGATCTAATATATGCACCTTTGGCCATCTCTAAATAAGCTCTGTCGAATTCCAGATTTCATTTTTTTTATTTCCATATCTTCTTCTTCTGTAATCTTATCTTTAGCTAGTAAAACATTAAGTCTATTAAACAACTCTGAATCGGTTTTATGTTTAATATTTTTAAGTTCCTTACTTCTTTTAACTGCAATATATCTAGCTTTATATTTAAAGAACTCCCAGTTTTTTTTTATAATCTCTGGTTGATCCGGTAAATAATTCTTTGGTAAGATTGATGATACTATTATTAAATTGTTTGTCTTGTAACAAGGTATTATTAAGTTTCCAATAGCCCCTCATTCTCGGGTTATCATTGATGTCACTCAATTTTATTGCAACTAATTTATGATCTGATAAGGGGGCAGTGACATGAGAAACATCTTTTACATATTTAAGGATAGAAGATGAAATTAGAAAAAAGTCAATCCTAGATCTAAGAGATAAACTTCTATTGGACCAGGTAAAATCTTTTGTAGAAGGATTAAAGAACCGCCATGCATCAGTAAGAGAGAGATCGGAGCACAGGGAAAAAATTAGATCATTATTCATCCTGCTATCAAGTCTAGGGGGGGTATCTATCCAGGTGATCGTCCATACATTCATTAAAATCTCCCCCCAAAATAAAATAAACATTATTATATTTTTTGTGTAACTTTTTAAGCTTGTCCACTAGAGAGAACATTACTCTATTGGATGCACGAGAGTTGTGTCCATATACACAACAAGCTATAAAGGTGGCGTTATCTTGTTTAATTGCAGCACAAACCCATCTGCCTTCATCAGAACATACTGTTTCTAATACAGTCCCTTTAAATCTATGTAACATTATAGCAGTCCCAGCCGAGTGGCTGCTGCCATGGCTAAAGAAAATTGAGCTTCCCCATTGCGTTCTCCAAAATTTAACATCTGTTTCCCCATAATGAATTTCTTGAAGAAAGATAAGATCAGCTGCACTTCTTTTACAAAACAAAAAAATTGCTTTTCTTTTCAGATTGTCCCGCAAACCTCTAACATTTAAAGTTACAACCGACAAGGAGTTAAACGAATACTCCATAACAAGAACCCCTAAACAAAATGAGAAAAAACAACAAAAAAGTTACTTTCTTTAGACTAGCTACCAGAATGTAAAGGGAGAGGTGGATAATAACCAAAGCACATGTTATCGAGGTGATAAACAAATAAGGAGATTAATAGTAAAGGTAACCATAATTAAAGAAGAACAAAAATAGTTCCTATTTGTGCACAACTTAAAAGTTTTTGCACAGTTTATATTGTTAGTCGTCAAGTTTCATCTTTTCGATTTTTGCATGAGAAAAGTAACCAGTGCAAGCAGCAGCTTGGCTTACTCGACATCAGCATAGAAGATTTGTTTCCCATCAATCAAAGCAAATGAGTTGCGAAAGGTTGCCTTCTTGCCCTCCTCCCTTGCCTTCTTCACAAGAGGCCACAGCTTATCCCGCGCTGCTCTATCTTCAGGAGACAGCGGCTCCGAGAGACGCAGTTTATTGTCAGTTAGAAACTTGCAACCTTTAGCAGCACTCCAAATGATGTCACGAATGCGGCGCTGTGAGAAGAGAATTATGATCGATCTGGTCTTTCCATCCGTCCGCTTCGGACCCAGACGATGAACGACATCGACACTGTCCTGTATCCCGTCTCCGACTCCAGGAGCAATCTTCCCTAAGATGTTGAGGACCACACTTCGGACATCCTCATTGTCTTTTTCCGCAACGCCGTGCAACTTTAGAAACCATCGCCAACTGTAACGTCTACACTCCTGTACACTTGCTTTCAGTGATTTGTTTTCCTTTCTCAGAGCGTGGACCTCAGATTCCATATGATCGAGAGCCTCTTTATGCACGCCAACATCCAAAATAAGCTGTTGTACCGTCGCTGTTAGACTTTTGACTTGTTTGGAAGTCGCCTCGGTGGTAGTTTCAATCGCCGAAATCTTCTGGAACGTTTTGTCTAATTTAGAATCAAGCTCACGAATAGCCGCCAAGACATTCTCATTCCCGTTTCCACTAACGTTAGATTCTGCGCGTTTAGTTTTTTTAGCAGCTGGCCTCTGAGGAGTATCCGAGAGGGATGTGACAACCTCATTGTCGAAATTTGGACATGTGTCAAACCACTGTGATTCGGTATCTTTCTTAAGTTTAAATCCAGCACTACTCGAGGCTGATGCTGAATTCTCAAATTGATCAGTTGAGCCAGATGCGTCGGAAGACATGGTGTCAAGCCAAACTTGTTTAACTTTCTTCTTGCCTCTTTTTCCCATGCATAAAGATGTCAAATCAGAATCATATAACGTTTTCACGTATTTTTTTCACGTTATCACCAGTCCGATTAATAGGTTATATCACCACTTCACCTTTATTTCCCTGAAGAGCAAAGAAACACTACCACCTACACCGCCGCCATCTTGGCCTCACAAATCTATATTAAATAAAGCAGCACCATTAAAAGCTTCAACCGCCATCTTCTATTGCATCAGCTGCAATACAGCCTTGCACTACAGCGTCCCAATGGTTAAACCGCGTTATTGCAGGCGTTATTAGTTGAAAATATCTGTCGACAATATCTGTTTTGACGTTTATCGATAATGTCGACTACATTTTTCAGCCCTAGGGAGATGAGTGAAGAGCTGTGCCTTATTTCTAACGTTACCTAAATTTCACGACGAGTGTTCCACACAGTGTTAGAGCGAACACTAACAAATATTACTGGATTTCGTTCCTTAAAAGGCAACTGAGAGCTTTAATTCACTACAAAATTTTTAATTAATTGCGTTTGACACCCATATTTGGCAGAAAATAATACCACGCAGATCAATCATTTCACAACATGATAAACTTAACGTTACCACAGTTCAGAACCACGACTATCACAGAACCACGGTCAACGAAAGAATATTCAAATTAAAATCATAACAATTAGTTTTAGTCCAGTGATCTTCCTGATAGGCCAATTTAACGTTACTGGTAGAACACTCTAGAAATTCAACAGTTAAAGCTGCCGTCGGCAACATTTTTTTGATCATATTCAGTGTAATCGACACTATAATCCGACAGAACAACATAAATAAGGTGGTTTTAGAAAAAAACCCGAGCTTCTAACTCCACCTGGAGCGTGTTATTTGTTTTGCAAAAATCCAGCGCTCCCGCTTCATCAGGTCCAATCAGCGCAGGGGGGTGTGAGATCTGACTGTCAATCACAGGTCGTGCACACGCCACAGATCCCCCCTCACTCGCGCACGTTAATATCACATGCACACGCCACGCCTGAAGTTCGCCTGGAGATTGCATGAAGCGTGATGGCGGAGAGAAAATCTACTAACAAGCTTCCAATTCCTCGGTTATTGCTATCTATGGATAGATTAGCCAGGGCAGCCTACCTCCGAGTCCATGGTGTTGATAGATGCTGAAGAGACGGACGCGTTCACAGAAAATCAGGTACACACGCACAGTGACACACTGATGAGCACGACCTCGATGGGAGGGTGCTCGCTGGTAGTGGGGAGGGGCATGAGAGTTGTAAACATTCAAAATTTTGGCTAATCGACCCAATCTGCCAGACTTGCCGACGGCAGCTTTAACCTTGTAAAATGGCCTGTGCTTCGCGCGCGCAAAACTTTAGGCTTTGTCGAGTGTGCTCAGAAAGAAAATGCCTGTGAACGTGCATAAAAACAATTACAGTGCGCGAGACGTGATGATAGACAAAACTAAGCTTAATCGAGGCTTTACTACCTTTACATAATTTATAAAGTGGCATGACATTGGCAAAAATCAAAATACAAAAATCAGACGTCAGAGCTCGTTGGCTGTCTAATGTTAATTATTCATTATTACAGTGATTTGTGATCGAATAATAGATTAAACTAATAAACTCTATACATTGAAATCAATTTACAGTCTGATTTATCTGTATTACTATCAAGTTAAAGTATTAGACTTACCCCACGCTTGACTCTTCCACAAGTAAAATGGCGTTCGCATGTGGTCTGGACTCTGGTTCAGTCAAAACGACGGTTGCACGTAAACGGAGGTGTGGCTTGGTTAACTCTAAAAGAGAGTTATGTTTGCAACAACGCAAAATGACACCAACTCTTATTTAAAATGGACACTTCTGGTGTTAAACCCAATCTGTTTAGTGTTGATTCAACACTTTATTTTAATACTTTATTGTAACACTGGAAAATCAACACCGGTCAATTTACTGTGATGTTGACAATTTTACATTGTACAGGTTATCACTTGGTTTTTGACCAAGTGAAGCTCTTGAAACAATTCACAGAAGAGTATGTTGTCTGGAAAGAAATCTAGCATCACTGGCAAAGGCTCAAAAGAGACCATGCCTTTCTTAAAAATCTTTTAAAATAGGTTGCTGTTAATATAACTGTTTTTGTTCAGTACTTCGCTTATATTATGTGCTGCAATACTATATTCAATTCAATTCAATTCAAATTTATTTGTATAGCGCTTTTCACAATACATATTGTCTCAAAGCAGCTTTACAGAAAGTGCATTTCAAAAAAAGGTACATAGAAAAATACAGTTAGTTAATCATGCATTAATTTAGGGCATAACATATCGCCTGCGTCGAGTCGTCTCCTCACGGGCGTGGAGTCGTCTCCTCACGGGCTTCGAGTCGTCTCTGCATGGGTGTTGGGGCATCTGAAGTTTCCATGAGAGGCTGGATACAAACTGGAGCTGACGTACTCTATTTACCTCGGGACTAGCGTCCCGAGATAACAACAGAAAAGCAGATGGGAAATAATTAGCGTAGCTGCTGTTCCTAATATTAATGCATTCAATCTGATTCAACTGTAGTATAAAAGGTAAGTATTATGTGAATGCTTGGCTAAAGAGATGTGTCTTTAATCTAGTTTTAAACTGGGACAGCGAATCTGAGCCTCGAACAATATCAGGAAGGCCATTCCAGAGTTTAGGAGCTAAATGTGTATATATAACACTTCAATGTGTATATTATATAATGTACTGACTGCTGCTTTGTAAATTTATGTAAGGAACAGGCAACTCTGGCCCTTTGCATTCTACTTTTTGAGGTTAATTAAGAGTTAACCTCCAACCCTAATCGAGCACATCTGAAAATTTGAACCAAAGTCTTCAGGTTTACTTATAGACAATAGGCAGGAGGGTTTGAGGTTGGAGCTAAATCTGCAGGACAGTGGACGCTGAGGGCCAGAGTAAACCATCACTGCTTTAAATAACGCAGAACATAAGCTGACCCGACTGTCCATTAAACAACTTCATTTGAATGGTTTGTGTTTTTTGTTTTACTTTCAGACCAGCACTGGAGAACGCCTGACAATGGGATGTTGAGACTTCTTCCTCTGGTTGAGAAAAAGCTCCACCACATCAGTGATCACATCTTCTGTTCTTCAACTGAACAAACTGTTTAGACGAGGTAGAAGAACACAAACATGATAGAGACGTACAGGGAAGAGCAAGAAACCAGTTTAGCTGTGATAATGAATCATTATTTTCCAACACAATATCAAATCTGTTTTCTGTAGGTGACTGAATATGATTCTCTGGCACTCGTGTTGTGGCTTCAGCAGCTGTGAATGGATTCATATGATGGTAACGTATTTTTGAAGACACATTTTTATTTATCTTGAATCTCATTTTTATTTATGCTACTTTATCAACTTTATGCTTTGTCCTCCAATAAAGTGTTGTTTAATAAAGTATGGTGACTATTGTGTATTGAAAGTGGTGTTTGGTACAGTAAATATAAATTTTTATTTGAGAAATTTTTATTTCTTATTTCTTTAGTTTAATTAATTTAAAAATAACTACATATAATTAAAAATAATAATAATTACAACTGGCCTGTTGGAGTATGCTTTTACTTCTACAAAAAGGGCAGATTAGGTACCTAGTCTTATTATTTTTTATTTCATAAATTAATCAGATGATTTAGATTAATTCACAAATAACACACACGTAAATGCGGTGGACAAAAAATAAATAGGGGTGCACTATCTAAGCTTTCACATTGCCTTTTAAGTCTAGTAATTTACATAATCATAGCAGACGCTTTTGTCCAAAGCAGCTTTAAAAGTGAGGAAAACAACGAAACCGTTATAAAGATAAAATAATAGGCTACTTAGATACGTTTCAACCGTTTTTAGAAACACACACACACACAGTGTGAGCAATGTTCTTATTAGGTGTTTTTATGCGTTTGTCACAGAAACGATAAATATTTAATCAATCACGACAAATATTAGAGAAAAATACAATATGATGTATGCCAGCATCTTGCGCATCAAAACAAACTTGTCCTTCCTCCATCACGGTTGAACTCGCACTAGATCCAGCAAGGGTGAGCTAGAACTCTAGCTCCTCCCATTTGACGCTGCAGCGAATCCCCGCTCACTAAATTTAGCAAGGTGGAGCTGGAGCTCCAGAAAAGGGGGAGCTCGAGCTCTAGCTCCTCCCATTTGGCTCTGCATCGAGCACCATCTCACCTGCCTATTACGTCTCGTCTTTCCATTGGACTGGTTATACACGTGCTTCACGACGCAATCACGCAGGGCGTTCCCACCGCGTCTCGACGCAGCTGGAGTTCCCTTGAAAGGGAAGCTGATGTTTCGCCATGTAATCAGACAGTCGATTCCTAAGTTCCGATACAAAATAGTAGTAAGTATTTCACAGAAACTTTTATAAAACCGTAGACAGGAATGTGTGTACTAGCTACTTGATGGAAAAGATGGAGGAGTTTGTGAATCGGTTGGATATCTAGACTAAATATGGATCAAGGGGACTTTTTATGTCTTGAGGCCCTTTACAGGTGACGTCCACATTAATACTTTTTTTCTGAAAGGGCGTGTTTGACATTTTTCATCCTGTAGTAAAGGAACAGGGTTTCTTTTGTGTATCGTGCTGTAAGTTAGGCTATGTGATGATTTTTCAAATTACTTTTTTGAGTGAACGCATCGATGTCATTATCTATTTACCTCCAACTCTCATGATCAGATCATTGATAAAGATGTTTAATTAAGTTTAATTACTTTAGTTTAGTGTTTGTTCGTCATTTACATCCAGTGTCAGTGGAGATCAGACTGTTTCAACTGTTCAGCTTCATCATGGATGACACACAAACATCCAGAGTTGAAGATTTTTCTCCAGTTTGCAGGTACTTTAAATTAATACATTAAATAACCCTTTATAGACCCATAATAAAAGAGATGTCTGTTTTAAATGAATTTCTTGAAAACAATGTCTAAACCCTCCTCAAGTGCTTTTCATCCAAACAGTATGAAGATCTTGCATATGATGATTATCATCAAAAACTAATTAAATCTGTTCTGTTATAGTTCAGTTCAGCAGGAGAGATCAGAACCAGCGCCCAGCTGTGTGTCTTCGAGGAGTGACAGGTCTATGGATTATCCAATACATTTTAAGAATGACAATACACAGACTGATCTCAGGTAGGCTACAACATTTCTTAAAGACATGATTAACATTTTAATATTATGGTGTTTTGTATTTTGTATTCATGATATTCATAATAGACATTGTCTTCACCTGATGCAAGAGAGACATATCTATGAGTGTTCCAATTTCATGGCTTGGAATCAGATAAATAGCATTTTATTGAAAGAGATGCTTATATTATTTTAAACACCCAGCTTTTGTGGACATTTTTTGTTGGTACCTGGGCGTTGTGGAATTGCAGGTAATGTGCAGCAGTGCTGCTGTGGCCTTACATGTATATTCAGAGCTCAAATAATGCCCTATTCTATATTCTGACCTCAAACCCATTATAACGTCCTCCAAAATGACTCCTCCAAAAATGACCAACAGATGGTATCAATGTAATACAATTAAAGGGGTCATATGACGGTTCTAAAAATAACATTATTTGGTGTATTTGGTGTAATGCAATGTTTATGCGGTTTTAGGTTAAAAAAACAAACAAACTCATTATTCTACACATACTGTACATTATTGTTGCTTCTCTATGCCCCGCCTTTCTGAAACGCGTTGATTTTTACAAAGCTCATCGTTCTGAAAAGCGCTGTGTGTGCTCTGATTGGCCAGCGATCCAGTACATTGTGATTGGCCAAAGAACCTTAAAGGGGTGGTATAATGCACTTTTCACAAGATGTAAAATAAATCTTTGATGTCCCCAGAGTGTGTATGTGACGTTTTAGCTCAAAATACCCCACAGATATTTTTATATAGCATGTTAAAATTGTCACTTTTTGAGGGTGAGCAAAAACGCAACTTCTTTCTTTGCGTATAAATTTGGGTGGTGTTATGAAACTCTGACCCCACACACTGACGTAGATTTGTGGGGGGGGGGGGTATTTGAACAAAGAGTTTTAAGCCTGGAACACACCAAGCCGACGGTCGGCCGTCGGGCAGTTTCCGTGCGTCGGCCGACTAAATCTTCTCAGTGTGTTCCGCACCGTCGGCTGAAATTGGTCCTCGTCGGCTTTGTAACGGCCGATTCGACATGTTGAATCGGCGTCGGGCCGTCGGTGAAAGAGGGAACTCTGATTGGCTGTTCAGCTTAGTGACCGAGTCAGTGCACGAGAATAATAGCAAAATAGCGAGCAAAGTCAAAACGGTACAGATAGAAGGCTGTTCTAATGATATGTCATCTTATCTGAGTGTTCCTTGGCGAATATTTCAATATTAACACGAGAGGAGTGGAATAAAGACAGTGTTTAGCAGGATTCAGATTTATATTTTTTGTATATATTTTATAGTTTTCACATGATTTGATATAATTGTATTGACTAGTTTGTTAAATTCACATACTTTATCTGTTTGATTATTGTATTATATTTAATATAGTATATCTTAAGTTTAAACCATAACCGCATGCATATAAGATATACTATATTAAATATAATACAATAATCAAACAGATAAAGTATGTGAATTTAACAAACTAGTCAATACAATTATATCAAATCATGTGAAAACTATAAAATATATACAAAAAATATAAATGCAAAATATTGCAAAGGCTTCATACAACTTCATACAAGTTGCACTTTGCGTATCTTTGATATCAGAATATGAGGACGTGATTCCATCAGAATTTTCTACAGCCTGTCAAGGTACAACTGTGGAAACCACTCAGATGCTCCCTCCAGTGCACCAGAGTATGGAGATTTACCCTTATTAGCTGATCATTCTGATTATGTTCAAGATGGACATGCACATTTCTATCATAGCCCTCCTCTGAGAAAACCTAGCGATACGTTTTTTTCAATCTCATCTGAAATGATCAGTGTTGGGGGTAACGCATTACAAGTAACATGCATAACGCATTCAGATGACTTTTTTGATGTTACAAGTAAAGTAATGTGTTACAAGTAACATGCATTACCTAATCAGATTACTTTTTGATGTTATGAGTAAGGAAACGCATTACAAGTAACATTGCGTAATCAGATTACTTTTTGATGTTATGGGTAAAGAAACGCATTACAAGTAACATGCATTACGTAATCAGATTACTTTTTGTTATGAGTAAAAAAACGCATTACAATAACATGCATTACGAAATCAGATTACTTTTTGATCTAACAAGTAAAGTAATGCATTACAAGTGTCATACATTATGTCATACATACACTTTTTTCGATGTCAATGAAAATTACATTCTGAATGGGTGGATATTCCGGAGCAACTTGGCATGTCTGACTGACCCTTGGCCATCTTGCCTTGGAGGAGGAAAAAATCGAAACACAAAGGCTTGCCACTTGGTTGCAATTTATAGGATGATGCACCAGGGTCCAATGAAGAGGCTGATGTGCAACTTTGCCATAAAAACCCGTGCAAATTCAAGAAAATGCTTTTTTAATAACTGTCCACTGTAGTGACCACTATGCGTGAAAGGGTTAAGGTTTTACACTTTGAGCTTTGTAACTCTGCAGATCTTATACTTGCACTAAGAGCATAACACACTAAAGAAAAAGGAAAACAAGAAATGGCATCATATGACCCCTTTAAACTTTATGAAATTAATCCTGTTGTTGGTAGAAAACATTGTTTCTACTCAATTCATGGGACCAAATCATCTGCACATATTGCCAAATGAAATAACCTTTTATAGGCCCATAATAAAAGAGATGTCTGTTTTAAATGAATTTCTTGAAAACATTGTCTAAACCCTCCTCAGGTGCTTTTCATCTAAACAGTATGAAGATCTTACATATGATGATTATCATCAAAAACTAATTAAATCTGTTCTGTTATAGTTCAGTTCAGCATGAGAGATCAGAACCAGCGCCCAGCTGTGTGTCTTTGAGGAGTGACAGGTCTATGGGTCATCTTAGAGATTTTAAGAATGACGATACACAGACTGATCTCAGGTAGGCTATAACATTTCTTAAAGGAGTCATGACCTGTAATTTTCACTTTTCCAGGAGAATCAATGTATGTTATGATTGCCTAACGATTATACACTGGCCGGGAAGCCGATATTTAAAAGTGAAGCGTTTGTTTACCCCTGGGTTCGTAAACCAGCCCACGTGCACGCGCACTCAAATACGAGATTTTAATTTCTGCCCCGACTTGACGTCAAGACGGGGCAGGATATACCATATATGGACACCGCAGACCTATGCTGCAGGAAGCCCGCCCTGCCCCTCTCCCCCTCATATTCAGTCGCGAAAGATGCAGAAACGTAGTGCACACGTGAGTTCCTCTGTTGTTGACTGCCAGAATCAACATGTAAATGTGTTTTCTCTCCCAAGAACGGACCAAGCTGTCAGGGACCAGTGGATTAAATTCATTTTTAATGACGCGGTTCCTACAACTTCCCACTGGCTTAACGTTAGGTGTCTGTGTTAATCATTTTACGCCGGAATCGTTCATATATTATACATGTATATTATATAACTATGACAACATATAATTGTATTGATTTTTTTTATAGAATAGATAAGGATAGATAAATAAAACAAACAGTCAAGTAATAATAAACATAAAGAAAAAGATCACGTTACATGTCTGTAGAAGAAAAATATTGAATGTCTAAAAAACCACAACGTGAAACAAGGCAAAAACACCACATGATAGCAAACGGTGATCTCAATAACCACTGTAAGCTGATAAAAAAAAGTAGACTACATCTCCGTTAATGTAATCTACATTAAATAAAAGGTAGCCTATAATGTATGTCTCAGTCAAAATGATTGTCTTTACCATTCAGAGACATCTTGATGTAGACGTCCTTCCATCGACTCTACATCTTCCCTTTCCAGCTCAGGTTCAGAGTCTGGCTCATACATATACGGTTGAATTCCGTAGGTCGCGGCCAGGTCGGGTTCATTCACAACTTGCACCATGATATCATTTTGGAATGATATGCTGAAGTTACCTGCGGTGTCAACCCCCCTCCTTCCTGCCACCAATCAACGCGCCACTCATTTGCATTATTAAAATGACCGTCCACGACAGCCAAAATATCGCATCAGATCTCGCGAGACAATAATGCCTTCAGAAATAAGGGTCAGAGGAGCTCTGTGTTTATTTTTTTTTTCAACTTTTCTTTTTTAGAAGGGCCTGAAAGACTATAATAGAGCGTGGGGATCCAAGGTAATACTAGGTTATGACTCCTTTAAAGACATTTAAATATTTTAATGAAAGAGATTTTTGAATAGTCAGTTGCAAATTCTTAAAATATGAAAACATACTTACTCACACAGAGTGTGTGAGTCAGAAGCGCCAGAATGTACAAGCAAATATGGAATTGCCCCACTTTTTAGAATCAGCTTTGTGCACGGCCTGCCTTGTACTCTCGCAGGGTCTGGAAACAGTCCTCCGAAAATTGCGCATCACACAGTCGAATATTTTAGTTGTACTGTTCTGGAACAGTTGTAAATAAAGCTCAAGCACTGTTTTCTAATTGTTTCCTCTTTTGGAAGGCCAAACTCATTTAGTTTGGCTTTCGCAGCGAAAAACACAGTGTCTCCACGACATGGCGGCGCTGGCGGCAACAATAATACAGCGAGAACAAAAGTTACGCCTTCTTTCTTTGCGTATACATTTATTTATGAAACTCTGCCCCCACACACTGACGTAGATTTGTTGGGGCGTGTTTGAACAAAGAGTTTTAGGAAGTCGTGGCTGAGCCTTAACTTTTATAAAGAATATATTTTAAGGTTTTACACTTTGAGCTTTGTAACTGCAGATCTTATACTTGCACTAACAGCATAACACACTAAAGAAAAAGGAAAACAAGAAATCACATTATTTGATCTTTAAACTTTATGAAATTAATCCTGTTGTTGGTCCACTATCTTTAAAGCAGATTTTAACGGAATGCGGTGGTTTTAACTCCTCTAGGACTCTGATTTTATTCTGTTGATTCGTGATTTTATTTAATGAAGTGAGGCCGAATTAGTTTAAAAACTTTTGTAAATTTAGTTTTTAGTTTATTTCTCTTTATATTTTGCTACTTTTATTCTCACCATTAAAATAGCTCTGATGATGTTAAATTATAAGCAAGCAATCAATAATATATTATTTTAATATAATATTTACCATATATAAAAAGCTTTCTCAAGCTAACACAAAGTTTATCTTGACAAACTTTTTTTTTAATAGTTTTTGTTTTTAGTATTACAGTTGTGGCCTTGAGCAGTTGATTTAATAATAAGTGCATTTACTTATTATCTGTTTTCAGAGGGTGACAGTGAATTATTAAGGTAATATAAAACAAATCCACCAATATCAGAGTGTCTGATTCTTGATTCTCTTCATGATGTTTAAGGTCAATCCCATCACAAAGATCAGCAGTAACAAAACCCGTCTGTAAGAAGAATGACCAGCCTATGAATCAACTACAGGACTTTAATGAAAACAGGTATGCTAGTGTCAGGTAAAGTAAACAAACACAACATTTTACATTTATTACATTTATCATTTATATTTAACTTATGTAATACCATGTTATTTTAATTTTACAGCCATGAAGTCCTGAACACATTTAGATCAAAACTGATGGAGAAGTTTAAGCGTCTGAATGAGGGAACAGCAAAACAGGGAAACCCAACACTCCTGAATGAGATCTACACAGAGCTCTACATCACAGAGGGTGACAGTGGAGAGATCTGTAATGAACATGAGGTGAGACCGATTGAGACACAATCCAGGAGAGCAGCAACAGAGGACAAACCCATTAAATGCAATGACATCTTTAAACCTTTACCTGGACAATACAAACCCATCACAACTGTGCTGACAAAGGGAGTCGCTGGCATTGGAAAAACAGTCTCTGTGCAGAAGTTCATCCTAGACTGGGCTGAAGGCAAAGTGAATCAGGACGTCCAGCTCATATTTCCACTACCTTTCAGAGAGATCAATCTGATGAAGGGCGAAACATTCAGTCTTTCAGATCTTCTTCATGTGTTTTTCCCTGAAACAAAAGAAATGGAAATATCCAGTGACAAATATAAAGTGTTGTTCATCTTTGATGGTCTGGATGAGTGTCGTCTTCCCTTACATTTTCAAAGGAATGAGACTCTACGAGATGTAAACAAAAAGAAATCAGTGGACGTACTGCTGACGAACCTCATTGCGGGGAATCTGCTTCCCTCTGCTCTGATCTGGATCACCTCTAGACCAGCAGCAGCCGATCTCGTCCCCTCTGAGTGTGTCCATCGAGTGACAGAGGTACGAGGCTTCAATGAGCCACAGAAGGAGGAATACTTCAGGAAGAGAAACAGTGATCAGAGTCTGGCCAATACAATCATCTCACACCTGAAGTCATCAAGGAGCCTCTACATCATGTGCCACATCCCAGTGTTCTGCTGGATCTCAGCCACTGTTCTAGAGAAGATGTTGAGTGAAGCAGAGAGTGGAGAGATTCCCAAGACTCTCACTCAAATGTACACACACTTCCTGATCCTTCAGTCCAACATAAAACATGAGAAGGACTATAAGAAGAACCTGACAGATGAAGACATGATCCTCAAACTGGGGAAAGTGGCTTTTCAGCAGCTTGTGAAAGGCAATGTGATCTTCTATGAGAAAGACCTGAGAGAGTGTGGCATTGATGTGACAGAAGCATCAGTGTACTCAGGATTGTGCACTCAGATCTTCAGAGAGGAGTCAGGCCTGTATCAGGCGAAAGTCTTCTGCTTTGTTCACCTGAGTGTTCAGGAACATCTAGCAGCTTTATATGTGCATCTCTGCTTCACAAACAACAACAGAAATGTATTTGACCCAGTCTCTGAACCAGGTTTGTTGTTTGTATTAAAGGACTGGTTTCAACTTATGTTTAAACATGTTTCATTTTCTGAGCTCCATGAGAGAGCCGTGAATGAGGCTCTACAGAGTAAAAATGGACATCTGGACCTTTTCCTGCGCTTCCTTCTGGGTTTGTCAGTGGAGTCTCATCAGATTCTCCTCCAGGGACTAATGACACTGAGAAGGAGTTCTGACAGCAATGAGAAAACAGTTGAGTACATCAAGGAGAAGATCAGGACCATTGACTCTCCAGAGAAATCCATCAATCTGTTCCACTGTCTGAATGAACTGGGTGACCAGTCACTAGTGGAGGAAATACAACAGTATCTGAAATCTGGAACAATAAGTGAAGCCAGACTCTCTTCATCTCAGTGGTCAGCTGTAGTTTTTGTGTTGTTGACATCAGAGAAGAGTCTGGAGAAGTTTGATATTAATACATTTGTTGGAGAAAACAATAAAGCTGAAAAACTGAAGGTTCTTCAGAAGCTGCTGCCCGTGATTAAAGTTCAGTAAGTATCAGTGAAAACGATCACTTTACTGTTAAAACAAAAGAAAATCAAAAGATCATAAATCTAAGAAACATACAAACATTTATTGTATCAGTAATAGGAGCAATATGGCAGCATACTTGTTTTTATTGTTTTTCTGAGTTTTAAAAATTTGAATTTATCTATTTTATTGACGGGAATAATGACGGGGAGATGTGATTGGGAAACAATACAAGCTGA
Source organism: Leuciscus leuciscus (assembly GCF_965113295.1). Lineage (NCBI taxonomy): Eukaryota > Metazoa > Chordata > Actinopteri > Cypriniformes > Leuciscidae > Leuciscus > Leuciscus leuciscus. Next base: position 343,528 of record NW_028118543.1, read on the forward strand.
CTCAAACTTGTGTTAAAGCACCTGACAGCCAATGTCTTCAACATGAGGATTCATTTAAAATAAACAAGTTTAATGTTACAAATGAATTAGTACTTAAACCATTTATATGGATTTGATCCATGTTAAAAGTTAATTCTTTATTGTTGCAAATTTGACAATGAAACTTGACTACTTAGTTGAGGTTTTCATTAAAGGGTTAGTTCATCCAAAAATGAAAATTATGTAATTAATGACTCACCCGCATGTCATTCCAAGCCCGTAAGACCTCCGTTCATCTTCGGAACAGTTTAAGATATTTTAGATTTAGTCCGAGAGCTTTCTGTCTCTCCATTGAAAATGTATGTACGGTATACTGTCCATGTCCAGAAAGGTAATAAAAACATCATCAAAGTAGTCCATTTGACATCAGTGGGTTAGTTAGAAGTTTGACCACACACATGACCAGCGTCGGCCAATAGTGAGCTTACGTGTGACGTATAACACAGAAGCGCTACGCTGTTACACTACGTGAACTAACTCGAGGCCCAGAGAGAAGGAAATTAAAAGTGGAATAAAGTCTTTTTTTTTTCTTTTTTTTTGCACAAAAAGTATTTTCGATGCTTCAAAAACTTCTAACTAACCCACTGATGCCCCATGGACTACTTTGATGATGTTTTTATTACCTTTCTGGACATGGACAGTATACCGTACATACATTTTCAATGGAGGGACAGAAAGCTCTCGGACTAAATCTAAAATATCTTAAACTGTGTTCCGAAGATGAACGGAGGTCTTACGGGCTTGGAACGACATGAGGGTGAGTCATTAATGACATCATTTTCCTTTTTGGGTGAACTAATCCTTTAACATTTTAAGTATTACATTTTAAACAGACAAACAAAGCCCAACTCTTATAATAGAGGTAAACAACATCAACTGGATAGAGCCAAAGACTGGACTAAAAAGGCAAAGGTCAAAATCTATAAATATGACATCATAATATATATAATAAAGCATGTATAATATGACATAATAAAGCACAAATGTTATTTTTAAAAAAAGGCTATCATGGTTGAGATATCAGTTGATGGTTGTAAAATTCTTGTCATGGGAATAATTTTTCTTAATTATATGCTAGACAAAGAGAGTGATTTATCACTGATCCAGTTTTATAAAGTAGTTTTCCTGGCAACAACGGACAAAAAATGTAATATTCATATAGCATGTTTATTGGTTATTCACCTGCAAGGGAGGCCAAGAATTCTAGCCCAAGAATGCAGTCTTACATTTAGAGCAAAGCGTGGAGTTAGTTGGTTTAATTTTATGTTGTATATGTCGTGTCTGTTCAGAATCTTGTTCTTTTGCACACTGAGAGTTTGTTATCCTGAGTCCACACCATGTCCCATTTGTCTTTTATTCACACTTAACTCTCTCCAATTGTAATCTGTGACACCATTACCTCAAGGTTCCTGAGTAATTTTGAGACAATGCCATCCATTGGTGACCAAGTGCAGTGTGTTCTTTACTCAATCTACAAATTGTCTATTTTTTCTCAATTTTCTATTGCTTTTTGTTTTCAGTTCATAGTGTTTACCAAGTATGATTTTCATCTCTCTACAGTTTGAGTGATTGTGGAGTCACAGAGAAAGATTCTGCTGCTCTGACTTCAGTTCTGATATCAAACCCCTCACAACTGAGAGAACTGGATCTGAATAATAGAAACCTACGAGATCCGGGTGTGAAGCTTCTCTCTGTTGTACTGAAGGATCCTGACTGTAAACTGGAGAAACTCTGGTAAGATCATCTACAGTATATCATAGTCAGACATGTTAATGTCTTCTGTAAGACTAAATCAGGGTTCCACAAATCTGGCACTGGAGGGCCACTGCCTTACTGAGTTACTTACCTTACTAAACTCTGCAGGACAGCGGCACTTCAAAACCGGATTTGAGGAACCCTGGACTAAATTCTTTGATGTAAATTTTAGGACTACCCCGCAGAAAATAAATTTCTTTCTCCGTATTTTTGTCTTCTTTTCTTTTTTGTATTCTTAATTTAAGATAAATTTAGCACAATAACTTAAAATGTTAAGTCTTGTATACTGAAAAATTGCTTATGTATCTTGATTTAAGAATTTTTAGATATTAGATATTCAGACTACGTCTGGATCGGATTCAGAAGTTCAAGTCCAACAACACCCCCAAAGCTTCACAGTCCTATACCTCGTCCTGCGTCGACATTTCATCAAGTAACATTAGGCAGTTTTGATTTTACATATGCGTCTGCTGACATACGTGACCCGTTCTGGCAAAATGAGTCGCAATGAGCAAATGTTCATGACTGAGCTACACCTGTTTGACTTTAATTGTCAAAGTCAATTTTGAGAAAAATCGAGTTAAACGTTTTCTGAAGGTTCCAAAACAAAATCATCTACCAACCATACCTTAAGATCTCTGGTAATAACACCAATTTTTTTATTTTCCCCCATGGTACCACAATTGTTTGATTAACATTAATGAAAAAGACAGCCTATATATTCAGACCTACTGTACTGCATGGGTCTAATATAATGTTACACATCAGATGTTTTTCCCCAACAGTTAACCAAATGTTCACTTAACCCTCTGGGGACCAAAAACGCGCCCGCGCGTTTTGCTGGTTTTTTTTTTTTAGCAATGAAAATAAACACTAAATGCTCTGTTAATTTTGATCTTTCATTTTCGTGTAATACATCAATCGATCCTGTTCAGTTTCTATTTTTTTTCTGTATATTCACAATAAAAATAAAGTGTTTTGCTTTTTGACAAATAAAGAAACTTTAACATGATGCGATTTCTGCCTTCTCTCTGTCAGTGAACTCCCGTTTGAAACGCGTTCGAAAATGATCTATAACTCTGCGAAAATTCAGTCAAACAGGCAAACAGACCCACGGGCATAAAGCTTGAGATCGCAGCTTTTAAATGAAGTAATTTATATAAAAAACAAATATTATCAGCTTCTGTAATCTGTATAAAAAGAGAGCGACTCCAGTCGAGCTCATTATGAGCCATTCAAAAGTAATTTGACCACGCCCCGGAGAGCGCGTGCTATTCAAACGCAAATTCTGAGAACCATTTCAGTCTGTGAAACGCCCCCACATCAGCTGTAAACAAAGAGGCATAATATAGCCTACCTTATGGAGAAAATTTTCCGTGCTGATATGAGGAGCAGATCCCGCTGAGGAGTGAGGTAGGCTAAGTTATCCTTTCTCAAGTGTTAATGTGGAATAACGTTATGGAATAACGTTGTAGGCTTATGTAAACAAAAAGATGAATCGCGTTTCTATAATATGAATCGCGTTTCTGTGAGATGAATGAAGGGTACATATTTGTAAAGACTGTTTAGCCTAAATATGAATCGCGTTTCTGTGAGATGAATGAAGGGTACATATTTGTAAAGAGTGTTTAGCCTAAATATGAATCGCGTTTCTGTGAGATGAATGAAGGGTACATATTTGTAAAGAGTGTTTAGCCTAAATATGAATCGCGTTTCTGTGAGATGAATGAGTGAAAGAATAAACTGTGTGTGTGAAAGAATAAACTGCTTTTACAGTTACAGTTACTGCGTTACAGTCAGGCGAAGTATGAAAGACAACATTTTGTTGACTAGATTTGGGTACAGTTTTTACTGTAGAATATACTGTCACATCAAATAAGCTTTTCTGCTCATATATATAAAATACTATTTTGTCAAAAATAAAGTCATAGACTAAGATGTTCCAATGTTGGCTATATTCAAACTAATGAATACATATGATAAAATGTAGGCCTATAATCTTTTTTTTTTTTTTTTTACAAAGAAAGAGTACTTTTTTGCAGAAATATTGCTGAAATTGTAATTATTGTTGTAATTGTAACCTTTTTAATAAAATAGCAAAACATATTTACAAGATAGATGTAAGCAAAATCTTAAATGGTCAATATAAGTCTTCTTCAAAATATATATTTTGTCCTTGCATTGTGGCTCAGTCAGTGTCACACCTGAATGAATGGCTAATTATGCAGAGTCATTATGCAGAGTGGGTGGGACTAAGGTGTAAACTACTCCTCCCCCTCGCATATTGGCTTTCCAAGCAAAACCTGTTTTACACCATTTAAATCAATGTATTTTTTTTTGTGAACGATAAAGCAAGACTATTTTCACATAATTTTGAAGCTAGAACTGAAAGGGACAACATCCATTAGTCAAAAGTCTTGTGGGCACATATTTTGTATGAGTTTTGTGGTCTTATTTCAGCAACTTTCATTTTTATTTTTTTAACCCTCTGGAGTCTGAGCGTTTTTTTGGGCCCTGGGGGTGTTCTGACATGCCCTGACATTTGTGCTTTTTTCAGTTGCTTATGAACATATTAATGGCAAAGGTGTAAATTCACTCTATATAGCACAAACAGGACTACAATAATATGTGAGCCACATGTATGTACATGTTTTCATTTTTGAGAGAATAATGTTTATGCGTGGTTATCGAAAAAACTAAAAATTAAAATTTTTGAAATAAGACCACAAAACACATACTAAATATGTGGCAATAAGACTTTTGACTTATGGATGTCGTCGCCTATAGTTTTTTCTTCAAAATTATGTGAAAATAGTCTTGCTTTATCGTTCACATAAAACCATACATTGATTTAAATTGATGTAAAACAGGTTTTGCTTGGAAAGCCAATATGCGAGGGGGCGTGAACGAGGAGTGGTTTACACCTTAGAATACACCCACTCTGCATAATGATGAGCCATTCACTCAGGTGTGACACTGACTGAGCCACAATGAAAGGACAAAAGATATATTTAGAAGAAGACTTATATTGACCATTTAAGATTTTGCTTACATCTATCTTGTAAATATGTTTTGCTATTTTATTAAAATGGTTACAATTACAACAATAATTACAATTTCAACAATATTTCAAGTGTACTCTTTCTTTGTAAAAAAAAATGATTATAGGCCCTACATTTTATCTATGTATTCATTAGTTTGAATATAACCAACATTGGAACAGCTAACATCTTAGTTGATGACTTTATTTTTGACAAAAATCGTATTTTATATATAGAAATGGCTAAACAAAAGCTTATTTGATGTGGCAGTATATTCTACAGTAAAAACTGTACCCAAATCTACTAAACAAAATGTTGTCTTTCATATTTCGTCTGACTGTAACGTTGTTTTCATGAAATATTAGGGCATATTGTTAATTTGCAGTTTAATACGTTGCTTATACAAATAGCCTACATTTTATTTCAACATTCAGTCGATGTTTACTTATCTCAGTATAGCAATACAGTTTGCTAAAACATCATCATTCATTCACACACGCGATTTAAATTTAAACTGTCTTTGCCAGCTGTGGTAAACAGCGCGCATTCATGCCGTTTATTCATTCATAAACAGAAACCCACGTGAAGAAATTCACGTGAGAAGGAAAAAACTTACTTGTATTCCTCAGCTCGCTCCTCGATATACCCGCACTTCTGAGGGACATTTTCGATTAGTATTATTCCTCACAGCGCTGCAAGACGGTGTAAACAATGATCTAAATAAACGTGTGTGTTTTCTCGAGCTGATGGGGGCGTTCACAGGATTGCCCCAGCCATTTGCGTTTGAATAGCGCGCGCTCTCCGTGGGCGGGGCCGATTATAACGTAATGAGATGAGATGAGCTCGACTGGAATCGCTCTCTTTTAATACAGATTTCACAAGATGAGAATAATTGTTTTTTTATATAAATGACTTCATTTAAAAGAAGAGAATTCAAGCTTCATGCCTGTCTGTCTGTATGTCTGTTTGACTGAGTATTCGCGGAGTTATTGTTAATTTTCGGACGCGTTTCAGAATGGACTTCACTGGCAGAGAGAAGGCAGAACTCGCTTCGTGTTTATTTTTCTTTATTTGGCAAAAAGCACAACACTTTGTTTTTATTGTGAGTATACACAAAAATAATACACATTTAACAGAATCGATTGATGTATGAAACTCCTATGGAAAATCAAAGTCAACAGAGTATTTATGAGTTTCTTTTACACTAATAAAAAAAAAGCGAGCTGGTATCGCCGGCGATACCGTAGACCTCAGGGGGTTAAATAACCACGCATAAACATTATTCTCTTAAAAATACAAACATCTACATACATGTTGCTTGCATATTATGGTAGGCCTGTTTGTGCTATATAGAGTGAATTTACACCTTTGCCATTAACATGTTTATAAATAACTGAAAAAAGCACAAATGTCAGAGCATGTCAGAACATCTCAAGGGCCCCAAAAACAGCTTGGTCCCCAGAGGGTTAACACATAGCAGATTATGTTTGCTTGAATAATCGCCAAGACAGATATTTTGAAACACTGTAATTCTGTGTAGGTATAAGTGTATATCGGGATCACGCGCTGTCTGAGGCGTCTTTGAGGCACGCTTCGGATGTGTCAGTCAGTGTGGGTAAAATCATTTTGTTTAAATCAGTATGAGTTTGAAAATCACATTTCATTGGTTCTAGAGGTGGGAATTGGCAAAAATTTGACAATCCGATAGTATTGTGATATTTGGGCCACGATTCGATATTATTGTGATTCTTAACATATTGCGATACAGCAAGTATTGCGTTTCGATTCTGCGATATATTGCGATTCATGTCCCCCATATTATTCAAAGGCATTACAAAAAATTTGGATAATAAGACTGCTCAACTCACTTCAAATGTCACATTAAATCTGTGAACATCTTCTACACATTTACTGAAGTGCAACTTAGGAGGGAAGTGCAAAAACTTTGTCCTTGAACATTCAGGACACAGGACCTTATTACAGAACGTAATTATATGAACGCGTCACCACCGCATTAGCACCAAAAACATGGATATTTTATTTTAGAGAATAATTACACAACCTATTCGATATTCTATAATTCATTAATTAAATAAACTAATCGAATATTCAAAAATCGTGACTCATCCCTGCATGTAATCTCTTGTTTTTTCCCCTCAAATCTTCAGTCACGTCTCAATTTTCTAAGGGGATTATAAACGTTTCTTCCTTGGTTCGCTTTTAATTAGGCCTATTATATTCAGATTCTTTACTGTGGTAAAGTAGAAAAACGTTGTTGGACAGATAGCCTACATTTTTACTTGCACGTCAGATTCATTTTAACACAGTTTTTGCTTGTTATTAGACATGCAAGGCGCGTCAAGTTTATTTGTAAAGCGCGTTTCACACGCGCGGGTGATTTTTAGTCTCGCTCTCTCTGGCAACGCAATTTAGGTCACAAATAGGTCAAAAATGAAAGTCATATTGACGTTGATGTCAATTTGATGTCAAGATTTTGACCTCTGCTGATGTCATTTTGCCAAACAAAAAGGTGAAATGCATGGCCGTACACTTATTACCAGCTTCACTTAAAACGAACCAGATTTACTCCAGATTTGGTGGTTAGCGTTTGCTTTAGTTGGGCTCTTGACGCTTGACTTTTTAATATAATAATGTCTCTGGCTGCTATAATTGTGTGTTTATAAAGCACAATTGTTGTAGCAAAAAAAGCCATGAGAAAATGAGATCAGGTGATGTTGGCTGTTTATTGATGATGATGACGATATCATCATGTAATTGCCTGAATCCCTGATCTTTTTCTGGGTCTAATGTTTTGATCATATTGGACTTGTGGTTTTAATATTGTTTTATAATAGAAGCCATTTAATTTTACAGCATGAGAGTAATGTTGTTTATCAAATAATGTAAAGGATTTTAAAAGCATTTAAAGCATTAAACTTTTTCCTCTACATTATTACTTAGCCATCAGTGTATGACTCTCAACAATGGTGACAGTCAATGAAATGCTTCATGCTGCAGTGCATGCTGGGTACCACCAATCAAAACTCACCCTTATCTCCCAGCATGCATTGCGGCTTTAACAAATTATGCAGCTGGATTTTTTATAGCTTGTTTTATGCTCAGAGTTGATCTGATTATCTGGATATTTTGTTTGAATGTCACCATTGTTGAGATTCATATGCTGTTTCTTGATGTCTGTGTGCGTCTAAGTAATGCCATAGATGAAAGGTTTTTGTGCACTAAATACTAGTTTTTAAAAACCAAGTATATTATTTGATAAACAACACTGCTAGACATGACTTCTTTTGCCATTAATGATTATGAATAAAACAGTTTTAAAATCACAAGTCCTATATAATCATAGCATTAGACATTGAATAAGATCAGGGATTCAGGCAATTACATGATGATATCGTCATCATCATCAATAAATAGCCAACATCACCTGATCTCATTTTCTCATGGCTTTTTTTGCTACAACAATTGTGCTTTATAAACACACAATTATAGCAGCCAGAGAAATTTTTATATTAAAGGTCCCATATTATGCAACATTCACTTTTGCATGCTGTTTGGACATAAATGTGTGTTGGCAGTGTGTGTACAGAACCACCCAATAGTGATAAAAATCCACTCACTCCTTTTTTATTAATCCCCATAAATCATCAGCAGTGTCTCCCAACGACCTGTTTTCAGAATGCTGTTTTAGTGACGTCACTACAGCACAGGCCCCGCCCACGAGTGTTGACAGACACTGCCGTTTGAACATAGACCCGCCCTGATGGAGTTCACAGCTGCTGCACTGACGAGAATGTCTCCCAAGCGTTGTAAGTGTTGTGTGGCTGGATGTATTAATCCACATAGCTCTCTCTCTATTTACTCCCGAAATCTGAGGCAGCCGCTGAAGACGAGGTGGAATTATTTAGTTTTTTAAAGAAAATGCTCCCTCAACTCTACTGAAATTTGTTTATGTACTTGCGCACTTCTTATAACTTACTGTGTTTACAGTTCAGATAATTAACCAAATTATGCACAGCTGGAGATTAATCAGTAATCAACTCAATGACAGAGTATAAATTCACAGCAGACCTATCTCTGTTCATTGAAAGTTTGTCAGCATCCCTCCTCCACCCCATCTCCTCACTTCCAGTTCCATCTACACTTACCGACTGGGGGGAGTACTCTGGGTTCGGGCCTAACTCCGAGCTCGGAGCCCTCCCCCCGGACAGCACGCCAAATACGCATAAACTTATTGTACTAATTATATGTAGATGTGAACTCGTGAAACTTTATTAAACTCATCAGTATATGTTTGATCATCATTCGGACCTGGGGCTCGTTCTTCGTACGTCGCTAACTCAGTTAGCTGGATTTGATTGTTGGCGATTTGCAGAGGTGGAAGTAACGAATTACAACTACTCACGTTACTGTAATTAAGTCGTTTTTTTGGGTACTTGTACTTTTTTGAGTATATTTTTAAATCTGTAATTTTACTTGTACTCAAGTACATATTAAGCTAAGTAATCTACTTCGCTACTTGTAAAATCACATTTCGTTACTGAGTACAATTTGAATTGATATTCAAATCTTTGAATGGCATTTCGGTAGCCAATAAAAATATTCGATCGTAAACGGACCAATAAAACCCCTGATATTTGGACTGAATGAAAGCCGCCGCAGTCGCAGCAGGTTTTGAAGAGCTGATCATGAAGGAGGCGAGGAGCTCAGAGTGATTAATGGCTGGACTGAAAGTTTGGAACAACAAACTACATAGTAGTACTGTCAAAATATCTATATTTTGATACATATCAATACTGAAATATCTGTCAATACTCATTTTGGCCTATACACCAATACGATACCAGCTGCGTGTTCTCATTCTCTCATCTCAACGACAGCGAGTTTGACACACCCGCCTCCCCTCAGCGCGGGATTGCAGGTAGGCCTATTACGCATAATTTTATTAATACCTGCAAGTTTCTATGGCATATTTTAATGGCAAATGTCACGAACAATATTATAACGCGAGGGCACATTCATGTAATCGCAGAAAACTGGACGCGACCTCTCAAATGTAGGCTACGAATGAACTGGACTCGGATATTGAGTGTGCGCTCTCGGACTGTGTGTCATATCATGTGTAATCGCGAATCTCTCCAAGTGGTTCTCACTGCAGACTCAAATGACGTCCAGCTCCAATCTCTCCATGCTCTTGAATTAAACGCTGTCAAAAGTTATGAAAAATCTAGTCTTTTTGCAAATTAAATTCAGTTTGAATTGAAATCAAGCTTCCTCGTGCTGTGTGTGAGCTATTGCAACAGTTCACGTTACCCTATTGTAAAGACAAATACACTGAGTAAATATTAGATTATTGTAATGGTTATTGATCAATGTTTAAATATGTAAACAAAAGCCTGAATTAAAATCTCTCCTTATAAAGTGGACGTGTCTCTTCAGAAGACTTGAATTAAACTTTTCCATTCAAATAGATTACTGTTACAATGAGTGTTGTGCTTTTCAATGCTTGAAAATAATGATTGCCTTGACAAAATGGATGGACAAAAATGTAGATATTAAAATATTTAGTATGTAGTAGTTTTCCCGATGGTATTAAAAATTATAGGCTAGGCCTACTGAATATTGACATATTTCAAGGTGTCATATTGAAGTTAGAAATTCCAGTATCCACTAATTAATGTCCTTCGACAATAAGGTAAAAATGTGTTAAAAGTAGCTATTTTCTACATAAATCTATGATTTGGTTGTATATTTTTATTGGTAATGCATTAACTATCGCCAGCTAAAAAGTAATTAGTAACTAGTACTCCGAGTAGTTTTTGAGAAGAGTAATTTGTACTTTTACTTAATTACTTTTTTGACACCAGTACTTTTACTTGTAATTGAGTATTATTTCAGCAATGTAACGGTACTTGTACTTGAGTACAAATTTTCAGTACTCTTTCCACCTCTGCCGATTTGGCATGATCTTGGATTGTTTGGTTCTTCGACGCTCATCCTGGACTTGCTGTCATAGCAACAGGTGCGCAAACTTGAACCTGCTCGGGAGCAGGCTTATTTCATGTAAACAGGATTAGATCCCGGCTTCATAAGCGGAGCTGATACGGGAAGTCCAGCGCAGCGCGATAGTGCACTTTCTGAGATTGAAATTTTTTTCTCGTGACTCGTGAGATTGTCGTTTACATTATTAATTTGTTGGAAACGCACATTATTTTCGACTTGTCGGAGTCGGGCTTTAACTACAGCACAAACTGTTTGCATTGCCCTATGATTATTTGCGAGTGGCTCTTTCCTTTACACTATTGGAGCAGAGAACTTGATGGAAAGTGCCGTCTGTCGTGTCATTCGGAGTTTACCTGGCGCTTTTAGGTTTAAAAAATAGTTTTAGGTTTTTAAGACCCAATGTTGTAAAGCAGTTTTTTTTTTTTTTTTTTTTTTTTTTTTTGGCTATCATTTTTTATGAAGATCATGCAATCATGACCATGCCGATTACAGTATGTCACTCAGGCTTCACTAACGTCATTGGTACCATAGACTATAGGCTTCCATAGACTGCCATCAAGGCCTCACTGAAGGGGATTATGTGAACAGAAAGGGGGTTCACAATGTAAATGTGCAGCCCAGTTACTATTGGGAGTCTTAATATTCCAGATTAATAATATTATATCAAATAAAAAAAGTCAGTTGACTAAAATCTTCCATATCACAAATGTGAAAGCAAAATGGCCAGGATCTGTGCATGACTTAAGAATTTTCAGAGATTCACATTTATGCACATTATTTGAAAGTGGTAAGGAAAGTTCCACAATTAAATATCAAGCTCACTGTATATTACATACACTTATGCTGATCCTAACAGAACTGCATTTCTTCATAGGTGATTATGACATGTTCCTGCCTGCAGACAGGTGTTTTATGACCCCATTCCCTGACCCAAACCAGTTACAATGCAGTAGCCAGGACAAGGGCACACAATGAAATGAACTTTGGCTAACTAAAGGGAAGATTTCAGTGTCTGATAAGTCTGAGGTTTGCACACCTGACAGGGCCTGTGACATTGCTGCATGTGCCATATTACACAACATTGCCCCAAAAAAAAAAAAAAAAAAACCTTTTCATTATAATATAATGAAAAGTTTAATAAAAGACCAATATACTTAGTTCCTTGAGTTTTATTTCAATGGTTCTTTGTAAAGAAAAGCCAGTGGTCAAGTGCCTGCAACATCAGATAGACACATGCCTCATGCAACAAATAAAAAGGAAAAGTTGGCTATCCACTGCCCACCTGTAGGCCTATGTCTCCTCTGTCTGTGCAGACTCTTCTGTAGGCCTTTCTGTAGATGTGGAATCCTGCAACTTATATTGCTGCCATAAAGCATACAAGTATAAATTAAGTAAAGTTATTTATGCACTTGCAGGTAGGCTAGTTCCTCCATATGACAGTTATCTGAGAGGGTTTATTCACTGTCCAGTGAAATGGAAACAAATGGACATTACAAAGTCTTATACTTTCTTTCCTTTGGAAAGTTAGAAAAAAAATGTCCACTTACTGCACATATTTCAGCCACCACTTTCTTGGGAACAGATACAAGTGTTGGTGTATTATGTAAAAGTGCACAAAAGAGGAAAACACAATGTCATTATATGAACTACACTCTGGAAAAATATTTTTACATTAATATAAGTTTATTAGTTTTCACTTTCACAAGTCAAAGCAATTCATCATTACTCAAGATTTAACAGTTGAAATGACTATACAGCCTTAATTTAATGCAGCAAAAATTATTTTACAGTGTAGGCTACTAAGATCTTTTCTTCTTTTTTTTTTTTTTGCTCAGCCTTTTTCTTGGTTGCTTTTATAAACAGCCAACCATTTATTTAACAGTGTCTTTTATAAAAGAGACTATAATATAACAAAAAAATTACCATTATGTAGAATATTTTTGTACTTCACTTTTGTTTGTTCCCATGTTCTAGTGTGGTGACTCTGACATTACAATGAACAAAGTAATTATGCAATTATTCAAATACAAAAATATAGGCTAATAAGTGATAAAAAAACATCTAACATGGCCACTTCTAACGGATTTAAATTGTCTGCTACTTTTTGCCAGCCCTCTCTCCTGGCTTTTGCAGACTTTGAGGTGTTCCCTGGCGTTTTGCATTAAAACATTAAAATTCCGAATAAACTTCGACTATTAGTTCTTGCTCTGCTGCGGAGAAAAACTGTGCGCGCTCTTTGGCCATGCTGAACAGCCAATAGCAGCGTTGCTGATCAATGTTTCTACTATCGATACATGTCCCCTTTTAACCCAGCGCATGAACGCGCAATTATCTCAGATAACTCAATCCAGCGATACTAATCCTATCCGGCAAGTGTGTTCGAAGAACCGAGTTAGCCAGATCATGATTAGCACGATGATATTATCTTGGATGTGTCATTTGATCTCGGATGTAATAAGCAACGTACGAAGAACGAGCCCCTGGTCCGAAACAGCAGACTTGTAGGCTATTAATAGTGGATACATACAAGCAGATGACAAATACGTTATAACCGTAATACCTGTTCCATCTCTATACAGCACTCTGACTCTGTAGGCATTATTGTCCGACTCCGGGTCGAAATGAACACCGTTACTGAGAGTTTCTGATATTATTATCATCATTCCGTGAGATGAAATTGTCCTGAGACTGAGCGCGAGCTCATGAAGCTCCGCCCCCTGTGTCGTGCAGCAGCAGCTTATTTGCATTTAAAGGGCACACACTAAAACAGCGTGTTTTTCTGAGCCCCCAAAAATGACAATTTAAACATGCTGTAAAAAAATGATCTGTTGGGTATTTTGAGCTAAAACTTCACATACACACTCTGGGGACATCAGAGACTTATTTTACATCTTGTCAAAAGGGGCATAATAGGGGACCTTTAAAAAGTCAAGCGTCAAGAGCCCAACTAAAGCAAACGCTAACCACCATCATGGTGACTTTAAAATGCAAAATATGATTTCATTAAACCGGAAATTAAATAAAGTAAATCTGGTTAGTTTTAAGTGAAGCGTGTAATAAGTGTACGGCCATGCATTTCACCTTTTTGTTTGGCAAAATGACATCAGCAGAGGTCAAAATCTTGACATCAAATTGACATCGACACTTTGACATCAATATGACTTTCATTTTTTACCTATTTCGTGACGTCATTTTGACATCAATGTTGATGTCATATTGATGTTAAATTGACGTCAAGGTGCCCGCTGGGTTGTGGAAGATTAAATTCGCTTTTCATACCTTATACAACAAGTAGCCTAGAAAACATGAAGATATCAGAAAATAGATTGATGGTCTCTGACTCTTTCCTCCTCGTGTCCCACATCCCTCTCAAAGCGCAGAACTGTAGGCTTCATGTGGAATCACGCGTCTTTGTGTGGAAGTAGGACGTTTTTTTTTATTTTTTTTTATAGATTTAACTTTATATTATTTAAGTTTCCAATATTTACTGATATTTATTTCAATGCTTTACAGGCTTTGTGTTGCTTCTTTGACGGAATTGCTCAAATTAACACTTTTTTGCTCGAACAAACCATAGACTGTAAAAAATATGGACAAAGCGTCTGTGACGTCACCCATAGACTTTCTGAAGAACGGGTTTGGAGCCGTTTATGGGGGGTATGGGCGGCGCCATCTTGGAAAATCTCGGGAAATCCTAACCCCGCCCACCTTCTGGCCAATCCATATATGGGTAAAAGGGCGGGCTTTGTGTGAGACTGGAACGATGTCATTTCCGCGTGAAGAAAGCAAAATAAACAACAATGGATGACATACAGCAGATCTTGTTCTTGCTTCCCGGCGTGTTTGTCACAAGAAGCCAAGCGCCGACATTAGGCGTTTCTCGATAGCAAGTACACAAAGTTCGGATTGCCAAGTTAATTGCCAAGTCCGACTCAGGAGAATGACTCCCGAGGACGCGAGTCCAGTTTATGGGATCAAATTCCCGCCAAATATATAGCGGTCACGTATAAAAAAATAATAAGTGTGAATCAAAAATTTTAAAACACATGTAAAAATATATTGCACAAACTGAAAAAAAAGAATGCAAAATGATCAGAATAGCAAACAACGTGGTCATGGATCAAAATATAATAAGCGTGAATCAAGAAATAACAAGCATGAATAAAAACTTTAAACACATTAAAAGTTATTTTGCAGAAAACTTAAACTTATGGTCATGCTTTCTTAAAAAGTATGTTTTCCTTGGTTTTATTACTGTGTACTTTGTGCTTTCTTGCATTTTCTGCTCATATTTTACTCTTTTGTACGCTTGTGCTGTTTTTCTCTTCGCTCTTCTTTCTATGGTCTGCGCTTGCTTTCCCAAATGTTGCAGTTCGAGTTTCATGTAAATTTTAACTTTACAAAGACTTTCAAGCAGTAAAGCTATCTGAACTCTGGACATAAATAATTAAATTCATCTTTTTTGAGATACATGAGAATGTTAATGTGCACACTGGTAATTGGTGTTAAACAATATTACTTGGCTCATGATGTCAATATGCTAAGGCTGCTGTAAGTAAAACATCCTGCAGTTATGAAACGCTGATTGTCACACATGTCTTTGTCCTCAGTAAGACGAATCATTTGATGTAAATTTTAGGACTAAAATTAGCTTGTAAAATTTTCTGTAAACACTGAATCTCAGCACAGAAATCACAGGTGTACACAAATGTCTAATCTCATGATCTGGTACCAGTGTTCACTTTTACATTTAAAAAAAAATCCTTTACATTTGATCAATATTTCATTATATTCAATAATTTTAGTCTGTTTCACTCTGACTACAATGACATTCCTGTTCCCCCATGTTATTCAACAGTGTTTTCCCCAATGATGTTCCTGTATAATAATTCAGTGGTTCTCAGCCCTGATCCTGGAGTTTCACCAGCACTGCACAGTTTTAGATGTCTCTCTAATCAAACACAGCTGACTCAACTCATCAGCTCGTTAGTAAAGAAGATCTCAGGTGTGTTTGTCAGACAAGAGAGACATCCAAAATGTGCAGTGATGGGGTTCTCCTGGGTGGTTTCTCAGATCTAAGAACAGACTTGTGTTCTTGTGGAGAAAGAATGAAAGAATGTACGTGCCCGAATGAATAGTTCAGTATTATGTATGATTTTGATGCACAGAAGCAGGAAACGTAAATCATGTGTCTATCTCGTTAATCTAAATCTGGAGCGCCCAAAACTGTTCCTGGAGATCTACCTATCAGCAGAGTTCAGATCCAACACACTGAACCAGCTCATTAAGCTCTTCAGGAGCACTTCAGAATGACAGTGAGTGGTGTTTGTTACAGCAGTGTTTCCCACTGTTTCTGTGTCCTGTTGCATGAAGCCAGTTTCAGTTGCTCCCCTTGTAAATTTGAGATTATTTTGAGCAAACTCTGTTTTTTCGGGCTCGAGAAGGTGGATTGGTTTTTAGCGGGTTCGATCACCATGGTAACTTGCGCTGCAGGATGACCTTGAATAAAATGAATGTATTCTGTGTTCGAGATCACAAACCAAAACTGGACCAATCAGCTGTGAGTAAAGTGACATGTATCTGATGCAATAAAGCCACTCCCCCTGTATCTCTCACTCCAAATTAAAGCAGTTTAGAGTGAAAGAATTTTATGTTTATATTAAATGAATTGTAATTATTTATAATTCATATAGTATATTCATATAATTCTCTTAATTTAAAATGAACTCTAAAAGGGGCGATGTATCCTGAGATAAGCAGGGAAAGTGTTGGTTTAATTTCTCAGTTTTCATGTTGAAAGGGTGTTTGTTGTGAATATTTAGATCTGGTGACTTCATTCATACATTCTCTGTTTAGCTCATTGGCAGCATTTAAAAACAACATGACCTGTAGTGGGAAATCTACTCGCCTTCAGTGATACATTTCACATATTTACAATATTTGAGGAGACTTGCATGTTTGAAGAGTTGTTGTTAAGTGTTAGCTTATTATGTTTATGTTGAAATTTTATGGATTTAATTTTTCCATTTTCCATAATCTGCCTGTAAATGTTTGTATCTCCCAGGATACGTTTCCCCTTTGGGAATTTAAATTAATTGGAAAAAAAGAATGCTTGTTTGGCAATGCGTGTTACAACATTTTAATACGAATTTTAAAACATTTATTCTCTCATAACTTTAACTAAACATTCTTTGTAAAATTCGGTTGAACAATAAGTAAATGCCTATTTATGAATATATTAGCCTACTGTATCAAATTTAAAATGCAAATTTCTAGGGCCTATAAATTATCAATATGACCATCACTTTGCTGAGAAACATCGTGTACACAATCTTCTTCATACCTTCTGTCCTCTGATTAATTGTTTATATATATATATATATATATTTTTTTTTTAAGTAAGGTCCCTTTGCTCAGAAAATCTTTAATTATTTTTATAAAGTAAATGTAAGAAACATTTACTAGACTGAAGCAACTGGGGTTTGATTATTAATACATTAAATTTTTTATGTTAAAAATTGCATATATGATCCATAAAAGCTGTGTGTGTGTGTGTGTGTGTGTGTGTGTGTGTGTGTGTGTGTAATATGATACTCAACAAAAAACCGATACAAACTTGTATATGCATGTATGTGTGTTTTTTTTTTTTTTTTTTTTTTTGAGTATCATATTTATACATCGCTTTTATGGCTCATATGCAATTCAGTGCAAATCAATGATAATTAAGAGATGGAAAATGTTCCCCAAAAGCCTGTTGCGTCATATTTGACGTTTATATTAGCATGAAAAAATGTCAGAAGAATTACATTTTTAACATTAACAAATGGTGAATGAATATCAATAAACCCAGTTGCTTCAGTCCAGTAAATGTTTCTTACATTAATTTATAATAATCATGAATTATTAATAAATCATTTCTCAGCAAAAAATACTTTATTTTATTTTTTTTATAAACTATCAATCAGAGGACAGAAGGCATGAAGTAGATTGTGTGCAAGAGCAAAACAGAGAGGAGGAAGGTAGCATTAGGAAGACAGAAACAATCACTGCATATCCAGTAAAACCTCATGTTATGTTCACTGTCAGCAACAGTGTTGTCATAATTATCAGTTTAGGTTTGACCATATTGGTTTTCACTTTATTTTAATGGTCCCTTGAACACATTCTGTTGACTATCAGTACAGTTGCACATGTCTACTAACTCCCATTGGAGTGTTAATAGATTTATTAGTAGACTGGTAGGGTTAGGGTTAGAATAAGTTGGCATGTAGTTACAAAGTTACTTATAGTCAGTAGTTAACCTACCATACTCTTGTGTGCTTTCATCTTCACGATGAGTCTGTCACAGAGAAGAGGTGTAGTTGTGTTTGAGCTCATTTAGAACGGTTGGATTTATGAAGAACATGTGTTGAAAGCTTTTTGTTTTTCTTTATTATTTTTTTATGACCGATAAATCTCCAATTGAAATTTAGACATATGTATAGTCTGTGTAGAATTGTGGCTTGTACGTGTTGATCTGAACTGAGAGAGTGAAGAGTGTGTCATTGTTCTCTACAGGTTGTGGGATTGTGGAGTCACAGATGAAGGTTGTTCTGCTCTGGCTTCAGCTCTGAGATCAAACCCCTCACACCTGAGAGATCTGGATCTGTCTGAGAATAAACTAGGAGATTCATTTCATCTGCTCTCTGCTGTACTGGAGGATCCTCACTGTAAACTGGAGAAACTGTGGTAAGATTGTCTCTCTGATTGTCTTTGTCTCTGATTGTCTTTGTCCTCAGTAAGACGAATCATTTGATGTAAATTTTAGGACTAAAATTAGCTTGTTCTGTAAACACTAAATCTCAGCACAGAAATCACAGGTGTACACAAATGTCTAATCTCATGATCTGGTATTAGTGTTCATTTTTACATTCTTTTTAAAATATATCCTTTAAATTTTTTCAGTATTTCATTATATTCATTATGTTCAATAATTTTAGTCTGTTTCACTCTGACTACAATGACAACTCTTTTCCCCCACGTTTACTCAACAGTGTTTTCCCTAATGATGTTTCTGTGTAATAATAGTGTTTCCCAACCCTGATCCTATAGTTCCCCCGGCACTGCACAGTCCTTAATCGTTGAAGTTTCTGTTTTGAACGGCTCTTTCCGTGGCTACAAAAATACAATTATTCAAAGTAGCTTTTCATACACTACTAATGTACTAATATGAAAGATAATAAGCAAAAGAAATGTAATAACATGCTGATCTTCATTATCGTATATGCAGGGAAAACACCTGAACTTCTTCGGAGCAGTAATGAATAAAGTAACATGGTCAGCGTCGCGCTGGTGAGATTAGTTTGCGCTGTCCATTCGGTTTCGCTAGCAAACACGTCCTCCCTGCGATGTCGAGTCGGTCACACAGCTCGGTCCATTGAGCCGCACCGATGATGTCAGCACGGCACGAGCTCTGTAACACCGCTCCGTTTCGTCCCACTGTTGGTGTGTTTGGCTTCCCATACAACTCGTTACAATTAACAGACATTGCTTAAAAGAGTTTGTGAGACGCGCCAAATGAAACAGAAGTGCGGACACACAACTTCCTTTTCAAGGGAAATTAGCCATCATCAACTACCGAAATCTCTTCTTATTTCAGTAATGCGTATGAATGAATTTCACCAAGGTTGATCAATGTTTTTCGTTTCACTAGTGTTGAGGCTTTTCAATAACTGTTGCCTAACGGCCCTTCATACTGGAGATCTCATAGTTGTCTCCTCTAAAGTTTAGAAGTGATCTCAACAACATCACACACTGTGCTCAGAGTTTTTCCCTAAACTAAAGACCCTGGTGGTCTCATATTTGTCTCCTCCAAAGTTTCAGACAAGAATGAACATTGATCTAGTTCATTTGTACAGTATGGTGCACTGGCAGAATAGTTTTGTATAATTAGTGTAGAAATATGTGAAATGCTTATAAATCATTAAATGTTTAAGTTTTATAGACCCCATTATTACACATTTTTCAAGTGTCCAGACAAATATTGTTATCCATTTAATATGAAGAGACAATTTTATTAGTCTTTTTCATTATAAAATATATAATAAGTAAGTAAGTAAAATGTATTTATACAGCGCCTTTCACAGACTAGGTCACAAAGCGCTTTACAATAGACAATAAAACATAATAAAGAACAAAATAAAATAAAACAGATACAATTTTCAGTATATAAAAGGACAGAGATTACCCAAAAGCTAACCTGAACAAATGAGTCTTCACTTGTCCCCTAAAACTGTCCACATTCTCAGCAAACCTAAAACTGGTTGGCAAAGCATTCCATAGTCTGGGTGCCATAGCGGCGAAGGCTCTATCCCCACCTGTCTTTAAACGAGTGCGTAGCGTAGATAGCAGATTATTAGACCTGAGAGACCGGAGAGGGGTATGAAGATGAATTATGTCAGCAAGATAAGCAGGGGCCTGACCATGTAAAGCCCTATAGGTTATGGTTACAATTTTGAATTGGATCCTGTAAATTACAGGAAGCCAGTGAAGGGAGCAAAGTATCGGGGTGATATGGGTGCGCCTATTTGATCTAGTGAGTAACCTAGCAGCAGAATTTGGAATAGATTGCAGTCGATAAAGAACAGATTTGTTAAGTGAGGAGAAAAGTGAGTTACAAGTATACGTATACTGTACGCTGTGAATGCTCTGCAGACCCAAGCCATTTAAGAGAATGAGTTTGTGGACTCGCAAATTAATATTAACACTATAAATATGACTATAAATTCCCTTGTCGTTTGAGGTGTAAAATAAAGCTTACATAATAAAATTATGGTAATACAGTACATATGTTACTGTCCGTCATTTATTTATTTGCCATTCGACTTTTTTTTCCAAATAAGTGCCAGTTATAAATAAAATAAAATTAATACATTATTAGCTAACTGTGTGATTTGTGTATGTACATTTCAGAAATGCATAACTTGGACACAGTCACCTCTGATAACAGATCACTCTAAATTGTAATGTAGATGTGCATTTTCTGTAAAGCTGCTTTGAAACAATATGTATTGTGAAAAGCACTATACAAATAAATGTGAAATTAATTGAAAAGTTATGGAGGGTTTTGGGTTAGTGTATCCACAACGCTGGTGTTATTATGCATCATCATCATTGTTTCGCGTTCTATGGAAGCATATGGGTAGCAATATTCAGTTTGAAATGTAATATGCAAAATGGCAATGCATTTCTGTATTTCAATTTACGTTTTCCATTACATATGTGCAACGTTTGGTGCAAAATTAAAATGATATTATATTATTTACATTTGCCATTTCATACACTAGTTTTAATATGTAAATTGAATACATTGTTTTACGGTGTGTACTTTACTCTTAACACCTTTTACCTATTTATTTATTATTCTCAGGTAAGGTAAAGAAAGTCAAATCTGACCTAAACCGTAAGCGTTCAAAAGGTACTTACAATTTGGTCAGAAGACTCCTCTGTGGTATGTTCTCATTAATAGTCTTCCAGCATCATAAGTCTCAGTAGGCAAATTTTGTAATCAATTAAATTTCTTTGAATTGGTTACTTTTCTTTTTATAATAAACAAAAATATAAAAGGCGAATACAACTTAATCGTTTAAGTATAAAAATCGTCTATGGGTCTGGGGTGACGGGATGGGGGGCTTCTATGGCATCAGACTGCGTAGCCTATAATAAAAGATAATGAATTTCAAACCTGAACCAAACATACTATTATTCAAGATCAACAGTCTGTCATTATTCTTTAGTCTGCCACAAAAAACAACAACATTAAAATCATGAACTCAAATCAAATGTCATTGTGAAAAGAAAAAAAAAACAATGACTGCATAAATCAGACCTTTCAGTATAGCCTAACGCTAATAAGCTTAAACGACGTTTTGCAGTGCCGCGAACAATCAAGTGACTGTCCACGCGGCTGCAGCAACTTGCGCTCTAATAATAGGCAAAATAGGCTACAGAATATTTCGGTATTGATAGGTGCAATATTTGAAAATCGATCATATTTTTTTTTTTATTACATTTATATCTGCATTTATGTAAAAACTTAAACTTTCAAACATCAAAATGTCATTTATTAATATGTTTTCATGTCAAAATGACATACAAACATCTTTTCCTATTCTATTTTGCCTGGAAACGCTTCCAACAGGCTTGCGTGTCGCGTGAAAAATAGGCGTCGGTTCTATTTATAGCAAGACGCGCGTGTCACGCAGGCAGTGTGCAAGCTCTAACCTGTTAACATGGGAGCCGAAATAAAAACGGACACGCCACGCAGCCAGTGTGTCGCCGGCCTCAACCTCCGCAGACAGTTTTTAATGTTTATAAGACAATAACTACTCAAGATTTTGCTTTAGTATAATTTTCGGGACAATTAGGGCCAGATTCGGGATTCGGGACAACAGTTTAGATTTCGGGACTGTCCCGAATTTTTCGGGACGTCTGGTCACCCTATGTACATCTATGCCAAAAACAATATAAGCCATCTTTTACAAACAAAATAAATAACTTCACAACACGCAGTGATTGACAGGGTGGGTGGGAGGGGGCGGGGCCAACTTCACGCAGTGATTGACAGGGAGGGTGGGAGGGGGCGGGGCCAACTTCACACAGTGATTGACAGGGAGGGAGGGAGGGGGCGGGGCCAACTTCACACAGTGATTGACAGGGAGGGAGGGGGCGGGGGCCAACTTCACACAGTGATTGACAGGGTGGGTGGGGACGGGGCCAACTTCACGCAGTGATTGACAGGGTGGGAGGGGACGGGGCCAACTTCACACAAGGCTTGTTCGACTTCACACAGCTCTGCGCAGACCGATCGGCGGCTGACTTGAAGCAGTGCATGCCGGTTAGAAATTTTGTCCGACTTGATACAGTGCCGACGCCATGTGACTGTGACATATGCCATCAAAGTACCGCGAGAGCGATTCGAGAGTAGCCGGAGAACTCAGCCAGCGCAGCTTCTCAAGAGCGGCTGCACGAGCTCTGATGACGACACAGCTGTTCCACGATTGGCCGGATTCACCGCATGACAACGATCACGTGTGTTTCGTGTTTATTCGAAAACCTTTAGTTCCTCTAAAGCTCACAAATCAGTTTTTTATAACAGCAAATACTCTTTTCATGTAGTTGCGATGTTATATTGTGTCATGTTTATCAAATTAAAACTGATTAAAAAATGTAGACTCCACTTCATTGATAGAAGTTTATGTTGAACTTTATTCTTGTTCAAACAGACGCTGTATGAAGCAGTACATAAAGTATTGAGTGAAAATGTCTCTGAAACATCTGTGTATTATTTGGCAAATATTGAATTTATTTCACTTCAGCTGTGGTAAAGTATGCAAACACCACGTGAGCGGTCACTACGGGAACCAGAAAGTGTCCGACTTCACGTGTCCATTTGCAGGTCCTCCCCGCCTGCACTCGACTACTCTCAAGAAGTCCTCTCTGCAGCCTGTAGCACGATGACGTAGCTGGATCAGATCCAACACGTACTGGACGCTGTTACGCGCATGCGCGGTGGTGTGTGTTTAGGTGACGCCATATATGCATGCGCACTAGAAGAGAGTTCATCAGTGATGTGATCAGTTTGTATTTTAAACTTAAATTCAGTGGGTTTTAAAAAAAAAAAAATGTATGTGCGTACATGTCCTGCAGACACTGAACAGCAAATTAAGAGGAACCTTATGTACAGATCACTGTGGAAAAATGAGCCATTAAAGAAGGAACTCTTACCAGACAAAATATCTTTATGCACTTTTTTTTTTTTTTTTGACATCTGACAAGATTTCTTTTCTTGATGCTGTTATTATTTTAGCATTTTCTCTTGAATGTGTACTGGTATGTTAAGTTGTTTACAGACCATAATTGTATTATAGCTTTAGGATTAAAATTACAGAGACAATTACTTGACTCATTCATTGACATCAATAATTACTTATTACTATTTATCAGTACTACTACTACACAGGTTAGAACATCATCTCAATACAATATTGAGCATACTAATACCCTCAAAATTAATTGGTTAAAATTTTGTTTGAAAAAACCTTCTTTGTGGAATTTTATTCCTAATTTAATTTTTGACCGACTTGGGGATCTTTCTTTTTTACTAATGTGTGATTATAAAATTGACAAATTGCCAGTGAAACTTTCTGCCTTTCATGCTCAATCTTTATTGGCTTGGAAACTGATCTACAAGCACAACTTCTCTCTGCACCGTTTTCTTATTTGGAATAATCGTTGTATTTTGTATAAACACAAAAGTGTTTTTTTAAAAGCTGGTTTGAAAAGGGTATTGTTTTAGTTTGTCATTTGTTTAACTCTCAAGGATACCTTATGACGTATGACGAGTTTCTTCTGCACTTTAATTTTCCTGACTCCCAAGGAATTTGCTCTTGTATTTTCTACAATCAATTCTGGTATAATTTCCTTATGTAGAAGTGTGTTGTCATCAGTTGATATGGCCATAATTAACCCAGCTGACACAGTATGTGGCAATATTTGTTTTTTACAGTACAAAAACAATAACCAATCTATTCGTTCTCTATTTTTAAAGGAGGTTGTCACCAAATCTTGCTCTATTGCTTATTGGACTAAATGTGTTAATGATCTTGATTGGGAAAGTGTCTGGTTATTACCTCCTAAGTTTTTTGTTACAAACAAGGTGAAAGAAATCTTTCAAGATATTGCACAAATTCTACACTGTCAAACATTTCCTTAGTAAGTTTAAGACATTGATGTAAGTTGCTCGTTTTGCTCTTTGCACTTGGAAACAGTTCCCCACATTTTCTGGCATTGTAGTCGTGTGAAAAAGTTATGGTATGAAGTGTCTGTTTATTAAGGAAAAGGTACTCTCTAATTTAGTTTTGCATTTTGAAAATGTAATTTTTGGATATTCAAAGTATGATAACAGTGTGATTAAGGAGGCTTTTGTAATTAATCTGTTAATTTTATTAGTCAAATTTCACATCCATAAGTGTAAGTTTTCTAACAAAAAGCCCCTTTTCTCAGTATTCCTTAAAGAATTTGAAAATTACTTTTCTACTATTCATTCTAGTACTAATGGAAAAGCTATTAAGACTGTCACAAAACATATTAAATAAATTATTTATAAAATATCCTCCAACGTTTTGCAACACTTTGCAGTTTGAATGATGTCTTGTATGAACATGACGGAGTATGTTTTTATGTTTCCACTTTTCGATCGCGCCCGCGCCTCTCTCACACACACACACACACACACACACACACACACACACACACACACACACACACACACACACACACACACACACACACACACACACACACACCTCACACACACACACACACATACAACATATTCCAGCATTGTAATCTTGCAGCCTGTTCATTATAGCCGTAATAAAAAATAATTATAAAATAGTCAACCTAACATATAAAAAATTGCACTGCTCTGCAGGGGCGATTCCAGGATTTTATAAATGGGGGGGCACAGGGGGGGCACAGGGGGGGCACAGGGGGGGCACAGGGGGGACCAAGAACCAGTCAGGGGGGGCCAATCAGAAAATTCAACTGAAAATAAATACTGGTTTAGAAAATATTAAGCACGATTTCCAAAATCTTGTGCAATGCCACGTGCTCTAATATAGATGGTATTATTTTTTTTGTATTTTGCATGGATTAGACAACACAGTTCTGTTCCAATAAATACAAAATAAAAATCACAGACATTATTTAGTCATTTAACATAATTTTATTTACTTTACTTTTTACATTACTTTATTTTCAACACAAAAATTAAGTGTGTGTGTGTGTGTGTGTGTGTGTGTGTGTGTGTGTGTGTGTGTGTGTGTGTAAACATTCTCAGCATGAAATGTGTCTGTTCCTGTGGGTTAACTGCACCATCACATGTATTATGCTCTGCTCTGTATTCTGCATATTTTTTTATTTTTATTTTTTTTGCTGGCTACCAAATAGTTTGATAAACTCATCCATGTCCAGCGACTTGGCTCTCCGTGACTCTACACTGAGCACTCCGAGGTCATATATAATTTAGTGTGTACATACGTAAACACTGACGTGTTGTGGTGTCTCTTTCCTCCTGTTTTAAAAACGCGCAACTGTGCTCGCTAATCAAACAGTGATTGACAGCACTCTGGTCCAATGGTGCGGTGGGCATTTTCAGGTTGACAGTAAATCTAGCCCAATGAGATTGGAGGGGGGGCACCAGGGGGGGGCAATCATATTCCAGGGGGGGGCGGTGCCACCCCGTGCCCCCCCTCTAGACACACCCCTGCTGCTCTGTTTAAATTGTCTGCAGTATAATTCGTACATTCACAGTAAGCACCGCTCCACAGTCATATTCCATATTCACACAGTGATTGACAGGAAGGGGGCGGGGCCAACTTCACGCAGTGATTGACAGGGTGGAATGCATTTTCAATTTGCACAATGAATTTTGCTTCATTCATTGCGGGACATTTAATGAAAATGCAATTGCAAGTGTCTTAACTGTGGGTGTAAATGCAATTAAGAAAAATAACATTTGAATGATCATTTTGCTACATTATTTGTTTGAACATGTTAAACATATCTAATCATTTCTGTAATACATTTTAATTTTACTTTTGCAACTTATAAAGCATTAAAATGTTCAATTTACATATTAAAACTAGTGTATGAAATGGCAAATGTAAATTATATAATTGAATTTTCATTTTCATTTTGCACCAAAAGTTGCACAAATGTAATGGAAAATGTAAGTTTAAATACAGAAATGCATTACCATTTTACATATTGCATTGTCATTTTGCATATTACATTTCAAATTGAATATTGCTACCCATAAGCTTCCATAGCATTCTCATTGGTTTGCTGGCATTTGGGGGGTTTCATGTGAAAGGAAAGCTGACTGTGAATAGAGGTAGGGTGTCCTATTTAGTAATATTAGGTTTCAGAAGGGTACTCACGAGCGCCCCTCTGCGGTCGATATGTGCCCTAAATGCGCACTGAAGCGAGCTCCGCATCAGACTTGTTCCCGACAGTCAAAGCGGTGTTACGTCAGGAAAGTGCGGACTCAGAGGAAGACCGCGAGTGTTTAGGGTGCCGTTTGTGACAGGGCCAAACTCACAATTGCGTGACATAAAAAGTCAGAATTGCGAGTTTGTACCTTGCAATTCTGAGGGGAAAAACAGTCAGAATTGTGAGATAAAAAGTCACAATTATCTTTTAAATTGTTTTATTTTGTGGCGGAAACAAGCTTCCATAAATTAGAGGCAACCAGTGGCGAATTAGTCTTCCAGGTTTGATGTCATCCCTGTAGGGTCTCATGGACTTAAAGGGCACGCAGAAGCCATTGTAAGTCTACAAGACTGAAAGTGCATATGAAGTGTGCCATTTAGGACAGGGCCTTTATATCTCGGTGAGTGGATTCTGACAAAATGAAACACCTCTGATTGGCCACTGCGTTCAATAGACCAACAAACATGACTGTGATTGGCTACATTTCTCACCGCTGTAAAAACATTTGACGTTCTCCAGAGCTCAAACACAAAAACACACTTGAGAGTTTGCCAGTATGATATTATTACAGGATCAACTGAGGATGATCTTGCATTTGCTTGAGAGTGCTTATATTTAAATTTGACTTTGTGATGTTTTTTACTATTTTTTTAATTTAACAAATTATTTGTGATCAAGCATTAATTGACGGACCCCCTGCAGTACGGCTGCGGACCCTTGTGTTAAACTGATCTGATCTGAACTGAGAGAGTGAAGAGTGTGTCATTGTTCTCTACAGGTTGAGTGATTGTGGAGTCACAGATGAAGGTTGTTCTGCTCTGGCTTCAGCTCTGAGATCAAACCCCTCACACCTGAGAGATCTGGATCTGTCTGTGAATAAACTAGGAGATTCAGTTCATCTACTCTCTGCTGTACTGGAGGATCCTCACTGTAAACTGGAGAAACTGTGGTAAGATGAACTCTCTGATAAACACATATTTTGTCCTTGGTAAATATATTCTTTATTAGTAATTTAATAGTTTTTAACTTTTTTACTCAGTGATCACCAACTTTGCTTGTTAAACTCTAGCTTGTTTTCGGGTCTGAAGAAGGAGTCCAACCAAACAATTACACATCCACACAACACAGATGAGAGACAATTGAATACATTTTATTGAGAGCTCATTTTCTGTACAATTATAGTTTGACCAGGAAAACCAAAACCAGTATTTTATGTGTGATTCATAGACACTCGGTTAAACAATAAATTACAAGTGATACTTACTTCAGTCCAAATGCACAATAAATAAATATTCAGTTAAATCAGTGAACATCACAGGTGAGCCAATGCTTGATTAAACATGCTAATCCTAAAACATAAATGTTCTCCCCAGTATATACAGTACTGTGCAAAAGTCTTAGGCATGTTAATACCCCCCCCCCCCCCCCCCCCCCAAAAAAAATAATTTTAAGTCAGTTATTTATATATTTTGCTGTAATGTGTCAGTAGGAAATATCAGTTTAGATTTCCAAACATTCTTTTTGCCATTAATTGTAATAATCCAGTGAGATTTGTGTATGCACAAGGAGTCTGACAACAGCCGGAATGATCTGATCTCACCATCATCGAGTCCGTCTGTGATTACATGAAGAAACAGAAAAATGATTAACATGCCTAAGACTTTTGCACATTACTATATGTAAGGGTTAATACCCGACGAGGTGTCCATTGTCAGGTATTAATGGACGACGGCGAGGCGTGAACCGTCCGACGCGCAGCGAAGTCCATTAATACCTTACAATGGACACCTCGAAGGGCATTAACCCGCTTATACCATGGTCACTTGCCAAATAACACATTTTTAAAACATTAGTTTATATTTTAATTAGTTTTACAATCGAAATCTAAAGTTTTTACAAACAATAACTTGGTTTCCCTGGTTACGCCTGACGGTTTATTTAGCAACCGGAGATATTTATAGTCCGCTCAGCTCGTAGAACCCTTCAGTTTACTGCCTGTTGCTATGGTTACTCACAGCTGATGTAGCCAGCGCATTTATTTATTAATTTCGAACGGTAAACAGTAAGTTTCACCAGAACTCCTTTACTAGGTGTCCTCTATCACTTTTTAATGGACACCCTGCAGCCAATCAGAATCGAGTATTCACCCAGACCATGGTATAAAGTATATATATATAATTACTCCACATCACAAACAAGACAAAACATTACACAAATACACAAAGTATAAATGTTATATTAAAACAACAGTGTTTTTGAACTGACAGAGTTACAACACCCACAGACTTCCATAGGAATCGAGGAATGCGGAAGTAAAGTTTTGTATTGCAGTAAATATCATTACAATAAGGCAAAACAAAACTATAATAAATGTCCTAAAAAACAGAGCACAATATAAAAAGGAAATGGGAAAAATATCAGGGACAAAAAGACTTCAGGTTCTTCTCATAATTGAAACTTCTTTAATAAATTGATTATTCTTCCACTTTTCAATGTTGACATTCTTAAGGATTTACAGTAAATCCAAAATTATTTTTAAAATACAGAAAACAATGCACTGAAAAAGTGTGTTGGATTTAAATGATTGAATCATGCACATCAGTTCCACATGAACCAATTAAGTTCAACAAAGATAATTTGTTCACATAATGTCAACATCGTGGAATCAAGTCATTTCCAAGTAACCCAATGAAGAAGTTTTAAAGTGATTTTAATATGGTTCCCTAACTGGATTAATTCATTCAATTTCTTATATTTGTGTCACATGACTGAGTTATAAGATTGTATTAGATTGCTACAAAACTATTAATTAGCAATAGCATATATTAGCATGCTAAATGCTAAGCATGAAATCTAATTGTAATATACAGTAAGTAATACAAATATTAGAAAAAAAATATTATTTTAAATGGCCATTAATGGATCATAATTATTGGACAAATATTTAGAAACAAAAATATCTTCAAATATTAAATTAATATTATTGAACTAAAATATAGTACATTTAATTGATAAAGTTACACTTCAGGTGTTATTAATGTTATCTCTTTATCACTCCATAGTTACAGCACTGCATGGCATTTGTCCCTCAGTTTCTCCTCAAGTTCATGGAGAACCGGCATCCTTTATAAAGCAGTGTAGAATATAGTGGCATTGCTTGTCAATACATTCAAATCACATCACACATTGCAATCTTTAATAAAATGGTCATTTTACACACTGTTTACACAGCGTCATTGTTCTCTACAGGTTGAAATATTGTGGAGTCACAGATGAAGATTGTTTGAGGAAGATCTTGCATTCGTTTGAGAGTGCTTATATTTAAATTTGACTTTGTGATGTTTTTTACCCATGTTTACATTTTTTTACAAAAAATTATTTGTGATCAAGCATTTAAGTCCCTGTAAAGTCAAAATTAAGTATGTGTTCTGAGTTTGTCACACCACAGAAAAATGTGTTATTAGCCACCCAGACAAATTTCAATGATAAAAAAGCCGGCAAGTACATAAAATAAGCTATCAAAATCTTGAAAAAATGAGCAGGAGTCTCTGCTCTCAAACGCTGGGGGCGTGTCCGCTGGCTGCGCTGAAACCACGCCCACTCGCAGGAAAGCTGCCGTCGCCACACTCAGCTGTCACCGCTACAGCCGGAATGGATGCTCCTAGCAGCTTAATTGGTTTTACAAAGCCATACATGTTCGAGCCTGGACTACCTACTATAATTATAACATAAGCACACAAGGCAACTTACACTCATTGGTGGGCACGCACTGCTGATGATGGCACCAGTTGTCGCAGGGCCGGCCCGAGGCATAAGCGAACTAAGCGCTGCTTGGGGTCCCCTCGCCACCAGGGGGCCCCCAATCGAGTTTTTATTTATTTATTTTTTATTAATTTTTTATTAATTTTTTTTACATATTAATTAACTTAAACAAGTGACATAAATGAATGAAAGGATTAATAATTCAAGACAAGAAAATTCTGATTTCATGATCAATATACCTGCCTACAACTGCTGCTGTGTCTGCCAGTGTTTGAGTCATGCGCATAACCTCGCGTGCATAGACAATTCGTGCGCAAAGTCACGGTAATGTTAAGCCATGTCACAAAAATTGTATTTGATCAATGATTTATCCTTTAAATGTAATGATATTCAGAACAGAACAAGAATTAAAAAAATAACTATAAACAAGCCAAAACGAAATAATTTAAAGCGAAAGTGAAAGTAAGCGGCGTTGGGCTCACGTATCTCTCTCATTAGAATCAAAATGTTTCAACATTCGCGATGGATTGGGAATAGTTTACTATTCTTTATCATAGGCTTTGTACTTCACTCACGTTCCAATATCGGCGGAAAAAAATCATCCTCTTCACACGCGCAAAAATGTGCTTGGAAACATCACAGTGGAAGATTACAAAGCTGGAATATGTTGTGTGTGTGTGTGTGTGTGTGAGTCGCGGGCGCGATCGAACAGTGGAAACATAAAAACATACTCCGTCATGTTCATACAAGACATCATTCAAACTGCAAAGTGTTGCAAACGTTGGAGGATATTTTGCAAATAATTTTTTTTATATGTTTTGTGACAGTTTGTTTTCAGAAGTTTCCAAGAGTTAGTAAAAGAGTAAAGAAAAAGTTACAACTTTTTTAAGTATCTATTTTTTATTTATTTTTTATTAATACATAACCTCATTGTATTCATTTATATTTATTCATTTATAATGCAACATTATAGCGTGACATTGTGTCGTCAAGCACAGGTGACTCCGCGTGGTGGGAGGGGGCCCCCTAAATCAAATTCTGCTTAGGGCCCCCAAAAGGCTCGGGCCGGCACTGAGTTGTCGGCGCGACGGGAGTATGAACACCGAGGCGGGAGATAGTCGGCTCGGCCCCATTCACCAGTAACAGCGGATTATCAGTGAATCCCAGTTGTCTCCGACGAAAGTTTATAAAACTATCCCGTGTAAAATGATCACTACAGAGGCGGGTTTTGGCGGTGATCCTCAGCTCTCCATCAAGGTGGCTCACCTATTCACTCATTTATTCACAAAATTAATCCACATCTTCTTGATGTGATCGTTTTTCGGAAATTTTAATAAGGACACCGATCTGTTTTGTACGTGATCGCATCCAGGTAGTATGCATTTCCGTGACGAAGGCATAGCTAGCTAGCAAACTGTAGGCTGTAGTAACTAATAGTACTGACAGTAACTCGCGATCGGCAAACTGCTGTGATTGTGCTCTATTTATATTGTTAGGGGAGGGGCCAGCGTCAGGGGCTCCAGTGCGTCATCAAGTAGGGGCGTGTCCAGGAGCTCAGGGGCTCCGGTGCGTCATCGAGCCCCCGTTTTAGCCCCGCCCAAAAAATCCGGAACACAGCAATGGTGAAAAACTGTTTAACGGTCTAACTCCACAATTCAGTACTTCACAGTTCACAGTCTTCGTAATATGTTTTAGCAATACATTTCTAACTTTTATAATGTGTTTAGAATTTTTTTTTTTTTATTGCCTTTACAGGGACTTTAATTGACGGACCCCCTGCAGTACGGCTGCGGACCCTTGTGTTAAACTGATCTGATCTGAACTGAGAGAGTGAAGAGTGTGTCATTGTTCTCTACAGGTTGAGTGATTGTGGAGTCACAGATGAAGGTTGTTCTGCTCTGGCTTCAGCTCTGAGATCAAACCCCTCACACCTGAGACATCTGGATCTGTCTGTGAATAAACTAGGAGATTCAGTTTATCTGCTCTCTGCTGTACTGGAGGATCCTCACTGTAAACTGGAGAAACTGTGGTAAGATAAACTCTGATAAACACATATTTTGTCCTTGGTAAATATATTCTTTATTAGTAATTTAATAGTTTTTAACTTTTTTACTCAATGATCACCAACTTTGCTGGTTAAACTCTAGCTTGTTTTCGGGTCTGAAGAAGGAGTCCAACCAAACAATTACACATCCACACAACACAAATGAGAGACATTTGAATAAATTGTATTGAGAGCTCATTTTCTGTACAATTATAGTTTGACCAGGAAAACCAAAACCAGTATTTTATGTGTGATTCATAGACACTCAGTTAAACAATAAATTACAAGTGATACTTACTTCAGTCCAAATGCACATTAAATAAATATTCTGTTAAATCAGTGAACATCACAGGTGAGCCAATGCTTGATTAAACATGCTAATCCTAAAACATAAATGTTCTCCCCAGTATATACAGTACTGTGCAAAAGTCTTAGGCATGTTAATACCCCCCCCCCCCCCCCCCCCCACCCCCAGGGTTCCTAAAGAACAGAGCACAATATAAAAAAGGAAAAAGAAATAGAAAAAAATAATAATATCAGGGACAAAAAGGTTTCTAATAATTAACATTTCTTTAATAAATTGATTAATCTTCCACTTTTCAATGTTGACATTCTCTGATCCTCTTCGGTTTAAAAATGACCGAACACGTTTTTAATTATTTTTTTTTGCTTCATCTGAATGGGATGACACTTGGTGACGTTTGTTGTATTAGCTTCGTGAACACACACAAAATAATCATAGACATGATTCGGATATGGTAAAGGGTCGTAAAAAAAAAGTGTCACACTTGGTTCCTTCAAAAATGACCGACAGGAAATGAATGGGAAATCCGAGAAACTCAGAGAAACTTTTGGTGGTACAAACACACACACACACACACACACACACACACACACACACACACACACACACACAGACGCAGAGAGAAATGAACTGGTAAGACTGCAACAGCAAATTTTGATAATATGCAAAATAAAATCAATAAATGAAGAAAAATACAAAAGAGACTCTCTCGCTCAAATGCACACGCACACACACACACACACACACACACACACACACACACACACACACACACACACACACACACACACACACACACACACACACACACACACACACACACACACACACACACACACACACACACAAAGAAATTAACTGGTAAGACTGCAACAGCAAACTTTGAGAATATGCTAAATAAAATCAATAAATAAAAAAATACAAAAGAGACTCTCTTGCTCAAATGCACACGCTCTCTCTCTCTCTCTCTCTCTCTCACACTCACACGCACACACACACTCTCTCTCTCTCTCTCTCTCTCTCTCTCACACTCACACGCACACACACACACACTCTCTCTCTCTCTCTCTCTCTCTCTCTCTCTCTCTCTCTCTCTCTCTCTCTCTCGAACACACTCACACACAGACACACACACACACAATAATTGTTTGGTCTTATTTTAGCCTAATAGGTGTTCCTGATATCTGTTGCATATGCAACAAAATCTCTCTATAATTCAATTTTTATTCCTGTTTTTTAACCTACAGTTTGATAATGATTGTTTGCTGTTGTTATTTTATTGTTTTTGCTGTTAGATCATAATTGCTGTTCCCTTCTGAAGTTTTATTACCATTTATAGAATTAAACTGAATAAAATACCAATTAATTGCAAAATGTCTGTATAAAGTGTTTTGAATTATCACTATCCATCCCTTATTTTGTTAGATTTTTTTAATGATCAAATACTGATTAACAAAAATGCTTGCATTGTGTTCCTTTTCTAACCAAACGTTATTGTTTGATTGTAATCATAATGCAAAACCGGAAACTTATGTAACAAAAATATCTAAACCTTGACAAAAATAGTATTTTAGAATGTCTAAATATATATCTAAATAAATAATAAAAAAAAACTAATAAAATGGAGAAATCATGTCTAAAAAAAACAATGGGAGTCAAAAAGCCTCTCTATGTATTTATATAGGGAGCAACAGTACAGCCTACAGGCGGTTACACGACATTACACAAGTTTTTACTTTTTAACGCCACTGGATGACGCTTTTCTCACTTCAAAAAATGGATTTTAAAGGCCTGCACTAATGTGACATGTTGCATTTATTGAAAAATAATAATAATACAAATAAAAATATGAATTCTAATGGAACAAAATGCTCATACATTTTTTTTTATATAATTATTGCATATAGTACCATAGAAACCTTTCTAAATTCGAAATAATAATAAAAAAATATTATTGAACAAAAATATGACTGAATTATAAGATTGTATTAGATTGCTACGAAACTATTAATTAGCAATAGCATATATTAGCATGCTAAATGCTAAGCATGAAATCCAATTGTAATATAAGTAATAAACATATTATAATTATTTATTTATTTTTAAATGGCCATTAATGGATCGTTATTGGACAAATATTTAGAAACAAAAAATATCTTCAAAATATTAAATTAATATTATTGAACCAAAATATAGTACATTTAATTGATAAAGTTACACTTCAGGTGTTATTAATGTTATCTCTTTATCACTCCATAGTTACAGCACTGCATGGTATTTGTCCCTCAGTTTCTCCTCAAGTTCATGGAGAACCGGCATCCTTTATAAAGCAGTGTAGAATATAGAGGCATTGCTTGTCACTACATTCAAATCACATCACACATTGCAATCTTTAATAAAATGGTCATTTTACACACTGTTTACACAGCGTCATTGTTCTCTACAGGTTGAAATATTGTGGAGTCACAGATGAAGGTTGTTTGAGGAAGATCTTGCATTCGTTTGAGAGTGCTTATATTTAAATTTGACTTTGTGATGTTTTTTACCCATGTTTGAATTTTTTAACAAAAAATTATTTGTGATCAAGCATTAATTGACGAACCCCCTGCAGTACGGCTGCGGACCCTTGTGTTAAACTGATCTGATCTGAACTGAGAGAGTGAAGAGTGTGTCATTGTTCTCTACAGATTGAGGGATTGTGGAGTCACAGATGAAGGTTGTTCTGCTCTGGCTTCAGCTCTGAGATCAAACCCCTCACACCTGAGAGATCTGGATCTGTCTGAGAATAAACTAGGAGATTCAGTTCATCTGCTCTCTGCTGTACTGGAGGATCCTCACTGTAAACTGGAGAAACTGGGGTAAGATGAACTCTCTGATAAACACATATTTTGTCCTTGGTAAATATATTATGTATTAGTTATTTAATAGTTTTTAACTTTTTTACTCAATGATCACCAACTTTGCTTGTTAAACTCTAGCTTGTTTTCGGGTCTGAAGAAGGAGTCCAACCAAACAATTACACATCCACACAACACAAATGAGAGACAAATGAATACATTTTATTGAGAGCTCATTTTCTGTACAATTATAGTTTGACCAGGAAAACCAAAACCAGTATTTTATGTGTGATTCATAGACACTCAGTTAAACAATAAATTACAAGTGATACTTACTTCAGTCCAAATGCACAATAAATAAATATTCAGTTAAATCAGTGAACATCACAGGTGAGCCAATGCTTGATTAAACATGCTAATCCTAAAACATAAATGTTCTCCCCAGTATATACTGTACTGTGCAAAAGTCTTAGGCATGTTAATACCCCCCCCTCCAAAAAGATGGTTTTAAGTCAGTTATTTATATATTTTGCTGTAATGTGTCAGTAGGAAATATCAGTTTAGATTTCCAAACATTCTTTTTGCCATTAATTGTAATAATCCAGTGAGATTTGTGTATGCACAAGGAATCTGACAACAGCCGGTATGATCTGATCTCACCATCATCGAGTCCGTCTGTGATTACATGAAGAAACAGAAAAATGATTAACATGCCTAAGACTTTTGCACAGTACTATATAGTATATATATATATATAATTACTCCACATCACAAACAAGACAAAACATTACACAAATACACAAAGTATAAATGTTATATTAAAACAACAGTGTTTTTGAACTGACAGAGTTACAACACCCACAGACTTCCATAGGAATCGAGGAATGCGGAAGTAAAGTTTTGTATTGCAGTAAATATCATTACAATAAGGCAAAACAAAACTATAATAAATGTCCTAAAGAACAGAGCACAATATAAAAAAGGAAAAAGAAATAGAAAAAATAATAATATCAGGGACAAAAAGGTTTCTAATAATTAACATTTCTTTAATAAATTGATTAATCTTCCACTTTTCAATGTTGACATTCTCTGATCCTCTTCGGTTTAAAAATGACCGAACACGTTTTTAATTTAATTGTTTTGCTTCATCTGAATGGGATGACACTTGTTTGTTGTATTAGCTTTGTGAACACACACAAAATAATCATAGACATGATTCGGATATGGTAAAGGGTCGTAAAAAAAAAAAAAAAAAAGTGTCACACTTGGTTCCTTCAAAAATGACCGACAGGAAATGAATGGGAAATACGAAAACTCAGAGAAACTTTTGGTGGTACAAACTACAAATCAGCCGCTGTGCAGAAAAAAAGTGCACAGTAATGAAGGAGTGACGCAAATAAGACCCCCCCCCCCCCCCCCCTCTCTCTCTCTCTCTCTCTCTCTCTCTCTTTCTCTCTCTCTCTCTCTCTCTCTCTCTCTCTCTCTCTCTCTCTCTCTGTGCGCATGTGCGGCGTGTTTGTGGGGAGCGCGTGAGCAAGGAGTGTGTGGAGTTGCTGAGTGAGTTGAACTTTTCCTTTCTGAGTTTATTTATTTATTTTGAATATTGCTGTAAGTTAGAGGAGAAGGTGTTATAGTGGCTATTTTTGTCAGTTTATCTGATAAAGATGGGCTCCAATTCCGATGGATTTTCCTGTTTGTCTGCTCGGCACGCGTGCAAGTGCATGCCGTCAGATGAGTCTGTGTCTATTGAGAGTGTTTTGGTCGCTATTGGTCGAGAAATAGGTGCACAAAACATAATGTCCGCTTCAAGAATGAATAAAGCAATTGTCGTTTTTCTGAAGGAAATCGAAATGGTTAGTCAATTGGTGGAGTGTGGTTTAACTGTTCAGGATGTATTTGTTCCAATTTTACCTTTGTCTAGTCTTTCTAAAAGAGTGATGTTGTCAAACGTACCTCCGTTTATTTCTGATAAAGCGCTCGAGTCTATCTTAGCTCGTTATGGAAAATTGGTTGGGCAGATTAGAATAATTCCTCTAGGACTGAAAAATCCAGAGTTGAAACATGTCATGTCTTTCAGACGTCAGGCTCTGATGATATTAAGCGCTGAATTTGAAATGCTTGATGTGTCTGTTAAATTGACAGTGTTTGGTAAGGACTATACAATATTTATCACTACTGAGACTATGAAATGCTTTGTTTGCGGAAAATACGGCCATATTAAAACAGGTTGTCCTGTTGTGAAAGAGGCTCAAAGCGCAAAGAATGGTTCAGTGCAAGATTCAATTGTTTTGGAGAATAACGAGTTGGTTAAACCGACTATAGAAAGCGCTGCAGTTGATTTGAATGCGGAAATTGACGCGTCTACTGAAATGAGAGAACAGTTGCTTCAGGGTGGCAATATTGAGATTACAGAAACGGATGCGATCATTCCTGATGCTAGACAGAGTGGAATGAATGACCCTGTAGAGATTGTGGAGGAGGTAGAACAATCTGGAGAACAAGATGGGTCTAAAGTGAGGGATGTCTTGGATGAGGTGCAGGCATCAAATAGGGATATGTCCCAAAATGATGCTGAACCAATATCACAGGATGTTGACAGTGATCCGGATAGTGAGTGTTCAGACTTAATCACTGATGAATTGGATGAATTCAATTCTCAGGAAAGTACTGTTGGGCGATTAAAGAGGATCTGGTATTATAGTTTGGAACAGCTGGATGAATTCTTGAATGCTACAAAAAAACAGAGAAAACCAAAGATTGAAACGTATTTTCCTGATTTGAAGCTTTTTATTGATTCCTCTGCTATGGCTATGAAGAAAGCAACACTTGAGGAATTAGATCAGCCTAAGCGTTATCGTTTAAAAAAAGTTTGTAAGTGCTGTCAGAAAAAGAGTAAAGAAAAGTCCTTAAAGAGGTAGCCTATTATGTATTGGAAATTACATCTATATTGGCATTTATTCATTTTATCTTTTTTCATCCTGATGGTATCCTTTAATATCGGATCCTTAAATATAAATGGATGTAGGGATGTGCGAAAGAGAGTGACTTTATTTAAGTATTTACAACTTAAAAAAGCAGATGTAATTTTGTTGCAAGAGACTCATACTGATGCCTGTAATGAGACAGATTGGATAAATGAATGGGAGGGCAGTATTAGTCTTAGTCATGGTACGAACGTGAGTGCTGGTGTTGCGTTTTTATTCTCAAAGCGTGTTAAAGATAATCCAGTTTTCTTAGAAATAATACCAGGACGCCTTCTTAGAGCTGATTTAATAATAGGCAATAATAGTTTTTCTTTTTATAATATCTATGCTCCTAATATAGGAAGCGAGCGCTGTGATTTTTTTCTGAAACTTTCTGAAGAATTGTTGAAGTGTTCAGATGATAAGATTGTTGTTATAGGGGGTGATTTTAATTGTACGGTAGATCATAAATTGGATAGGAATCATGAACAGGGTTTTTCATGCATAGAGAATTATGAATAGCCTATCTAAACCAATTAAATTAAATAAACTTGGTGGTTATCTTACCTCAAAAATGCACGACAGAACATGGCCATTCTTTTTTCCAGTAGTTTCCAACAGTTAAACGAAAATAAAGTCCAATGAAACGAAAAGTTAGAGCAGTCTTTTACAGAGCATCGTGGAGAAAAAGAATAGCATCCACAGTGTAGCCTAAGGTTTTAACCCAGTCCTCCTCTCTTCTATCACTCTTCCCGCTGCGTTTTAAGTTGGCCATCTGTGATTTTTTCTCTTAATATTCTCCATTATTTGCACATGAGGTGAATCGTGGGTCGCGCTGATGGGAAACCTTCTGTGCGTGCGTGCGTATGTGTGTGCGTGTGTGTGCGTGCGTGCGTGTGTGTGTGTGTGCGTGCGTGCGTATTAGAGCTGTAGCGGTGCGTCGATGACGTCGACGCGTCGACACCAAAATTACGTCGACGTCATATTTTTTGCGTCGACGCTTCTTTATTTATTATCTATTTATTTTTTTGCACCATTCCCGGAGGTACAGCTCGCCACACACACACGTCTCCTTTCTCTGCAGAATGCCACAAATCCGCTCAACCAATCACAGCGCACCATTCCACGCATTGTAAACAGTAACGGTGGCGCTCTGACACCCGGCATCCTAGTTTTCCTTATCTACTTTGCACTTTTTGATCAACAAACAAACAAAAAAAATAATACATTGATGAACCTGTGGTGGATTCTGCCGTAGGGAAGAAACGTAAGCCATAGAAATCTAATCATTTACGTGAGGAGATTAAGAAGATGAGGCACGCGGGAGGAAGAGAAATGCCGACTGATGCTTGTTCTCACACGACAGCGTCAAACTTCTGTCGAATGCTGACACGTTAACCCCAGGGGATCTTTTAAAAAACTTTCAATTCTTGTACTCAAAGTCAACGAAAACCGAGCAGGACCTAAGCCATTTTACAGCTGATCGCCGTCAAAAAAGAAGGTCGCCGTCGTTCAGAAGGTATTTCTAGCGATGGCTGATTGAATGTAGCCTATGTTTAGTCCAGATTAGTATTGACCGAGTTCAGAGGCTGTCATATGTGGATCAACTTACTTTGTTGTGTATTTTCAACAGTTTCAATGTGAAAATTAACTTTTATATTGATTCAATGGATTAATTGCATGAAAAAAAAAAGGATTTATCACATTTATACTATATTATTCAGAAGTAAACATTGTAGCTGACAGTGTGTTTATGTCAGAATGTTTATTTTTAAACCACAACCTTCTAAGTGCTTCTTTTACCAATATATTTAACATATCTTTTGCATTTCTCATCCAAACAACGTCAAACTTGGCACTGCACTTACTCGTGCCCAGACAGCTGTCGAGTTTGAAATCCATCGGAGTAACGGCTCGACAGAGATATGCGAATAACAGACAGGATAAATAATTCCAATTAGTCGTTAGATTAGTCGACTAATCGATAAAATAATCGCCCGACTAATCGTTTAATTAATAATCGTTTACCCCAGCACTAGTGCGTATGTGTGTGTGTGTGTGTGTGTGTGTGTGTGTGTGCGTGCGTGCGTGCATGAGACTGTCATGTCAGTCATATGTCACTGTGTAATTATAAGATTATGAAAGTTATGAGGTTATGAAATGTCTTTCTATGTTTGTTTTTCTATCGTCGTCGTCAGCTTCTCATATTTTTTAAATTAATGTCTAAAAATATAAAAAGAAGGATAACCCCAAAAAAGCCAGAGGCCCGGCCGCATGTGAATTATGACGTGAGAATTGGCCCGAATAATATTGGCACGTCGGGCTCGGGCTGAAATGCAGGGCTTTAAGCACCTAAACGTGCTTGTCTCAAACGGAGCAAGGTCAATTTCTGCGAAAGCGCACAAGCCCCTGCCCCTCCCCCTTTTCAACATCACCTGTCAGTTATCACAACCTCCACAGACGCACGAAAGTCAAGAAGCACCTTCTCTGCAGCATCGAAGTGCCTTCACTTGTCACAGCCAGGTACCGATACTGTTTTTCTTAAGCTTCGGCTCTCAAACTAGTTAGGTTACTTAAAATATATCCATAGAGCCAGCCTGACTTAGGCAATAGCCGAAATTCTTCTGCCGTTTTTATAAAATAAGCTATCACAAGTAGCAGTCACGTAATTTACTAGTACTGTTTTGTAATTTCATGGCCCCCTATGAACTGTAAATAAAATCAAATTATCTGATTATTAAAATGCCTAAAAATAAATAAATACATGCTTGTAAAAAGTTTTTTTTTTTTCACCTTCTAGTGGTCATTATACATAAAAAGATGCACCAGATTAATGCATTTATCTTTGAAATGTACAAAATTTTCTTACGGGGGGGCATGCCCCCGGACCCCCTAGAGGTACCGAGCTATCGGATTTTGCTACCTCCGCCTCATTTTCAGCCAGGAAAAACCTGATGTTCTTAAATCTTTAATTAATAGACATAGTCTTGTAGATTTGTGGAGGGATGTTTATCCTCAAGTTAAACAATATACTTGGCTGAAAATTTATTCAAATAAGGTTTCTGCTGCCAGATTGGATCGTTTTTATATTGAGGAATGCAATAAAGGAAGATTTTTTAGTAATCGTATATCCCCTACATCTATATCAGATCATCATTATATCTCTATGTCTATGTCTGTCTTGTCACCTAAATCCTATAAGTCACAGTGGCACTTTAATAATACATTACTTCAAGATCACATCTTTGTGCACTCTTTTGGTCTTTTGTGGAAGTCTTGGAGAGAAGAGAGAGGTAGTTATTCATCTCTTAGTCAATGGTGGGATCTGGGAAAAGTCCAGATAAAGGTTTTTTGTCAACAATACACAGCAAATAATACTGAGAACTTGAAAGTGAAGATGAAGATGATAGAGCAAGAAATTCTTCAACAAAGCCTCCGCAATCAGGGAGGAGGTGATATCATTAAAGAGAACAAAGGCCTTTTGAAGGATTTATTGGAAGAGCAGGAGAAGGAGACACTTGTCAGAACAAGATATGTGAAGTGCAATGAAATGGATGCTCCAACTGCTTTTTTTTTTCGGACTGGAGAAAAAAATCTAAAGAGCAGAAATTTTTTCACAAACTGAAACTTCCTAATGGCAAAGAAATAACCAATCAATGAGAAATGATAGTTTCTGCTATTTCTTTTTATGAAAAACTTTATCAGTCCGAATTTTGTGATGAAGTAGCAGTTGAAGAACTTCTTCTAGATCTTCCACAGTTGTCTAAAGAAGAAAAGATGGAATTGGAAGAATTCTTGACTTTTGATGAGCTTTCAAGTGCTGTGCAAGGGCTGAACAGTGGCAAATCTTCTGGTGTGGATGATCTCTCTGCTGAGTTTTTTAAAAGCTTTTGGAATGTGATTGGACATGATTTGTATGATGTTTTTTTGGAGTCCTTTAATCAAGGTGTTTTACCCCTAAGCTGTCGGAGGGCAGTGTTGACATTAATCCCTAAGAAAGGAGATCTTGGACTTTTGTAGAATTGGCGCCCTGTGTCGTTGCTGTGTACTGATTTTAAGATCCTGTCAAAAGCTATAACTAATAAGTTGAAGAAATGTATGGCAACTATAATTCATGAAGATCAGTCATACTGTATCCCTGAGCGGACAATTTTCGACAACTTGTTTTTGCTAAGAGACATTATTGCAGTTGCTAAAAAACATCAAATTGATATTGGACTCTTATCTTTAGATCAAGAAAAAGCTTTTGACAGAGTGGATCACTTTTATTTACTAAAGACTCTGAAGGCCTTTGGCTTTGGACCACAATTTGTCTCTTGTATTAAACTGCTTTACAGTGAAACATCTAGTATGCTTAAGATTAATGGTTGTCTAACTAGACCTTTTGCAGTAACAAGAGGTATACGACAAGGATGCCCTCTTTCAGGACTTCTATATTCAATTTCTATTGAGCCTTTGTTGTCACATTTGAGGAAACGACTATATGGATTCTGTATTCCTGGTTTTCCAGAGATCCCACCTGTAAAACTCACAGCTTATGCTGATGATATAACTGTTTTCATAAGGAACATTGATGATATGGCTGCTTTGACTTCTAGTTTGAAAACTTTTCAAAAAGCTACATCTGCTAGAATCAATTGGGATAAATGTACATCCCTTCTGTTAGGCGAGTGGAGGGATATAGATCCT
This sequence comes from Leuciscus leuciscus, assembly GCF_965113295.1. Classification (NCBI taxonomy): domain Eukaryota; kingdom Metazoa; phylum Chordata; class Actinopteri; order Cypriniformes; family Leuciscidae; genus Leuciscus; species Leuciscus leuciscus. Next base: position 387,018 of record NW_028118543.1, read on the forward strand.
CCTCAAATCCCACAACAATGTGAATGGATCAAAGATGGTTTTAAAGTTCTTGGGGTATATTTAGGATCTGATACTTATATGAAAAATGATTGGGAAGGATTAGTTGATAAAATTGTGGGGAAACTACAGAAGTGGAGATGGATTCTCCCGAGGTTATCTTTCAGAGGGAGATGTTTAATCGTTAATAATCTGGCAGCCTCAATGTTGTGGCACAGATTTACAGTGTTGAATCCCCCTGAAGAGTTATTGACTGGTATTCAAAAAGTCTTTGTTAAATTCTTTTGGGATGGTTATCATTGGCTTCCTCCTGGAGTTTTGTATCTCCCAGTTGTAGAAGGTGGTCAAGGACTTATAAATCTGGAGGCGAGAGTTAAGACAATGAGGTTTCAAACATTACAAAGGCTATTATATTGTTCAGATAAGATACCCTGGATTGCATTAGGTTTGTCTGTTTTACAAAGTATTGGGGGAGTTGGATTAGCTAAGCAGTTATTCCTAATTGAAAAATCTGTCCAAAATCCAAATCCAAGAGTAAGTGTTTCTTCTTCTAACTTTTATGTAACTGTATTAAAGGCCTGGCAAATGTTTAAAAAATTGAGAGATGATGATAAACATTATGGTGTTTTAGAACCATTGTTTTTTAATCCTCTCTTTAAAAGGAATTCTTCCATTCTGAGTTCAGTAATTGACAAGTTTTTAAACACAGGAATAGCTACTGTAAAATATTTAATTGATTTTTCAAAGGGTCAATGGTATACGGCTAAATCTATAGCTAATAGAGTTGGGCTTAGATCAGAAAGACAGGGACGTGCACAGACATTTTGAGGGGCAGGGGCTCAAGTGAAATAAAGGGCACTTCTCATACGTATTTTTTTTCTTTTTATAAACAAAAAAGTATAGGCCTATATATTAACACAACTCTGACTTCCTTTTTAAAAAATTAATTAAAAAAGTTAATTAATTTTATCTTCCTCAAACTCACGCAATTGTTTCATTTTCAAAAGATGTCTACAAAATAATCAGTTCACACAGAAACCATGGTCTCCTTAGTATTCACTAGGTTTATAGAGCAGCAAAGGAAACCATTCCACAATGTGCATGTTTTGAAAACATTTTCTATGCTACTAGTTTCAAGTATATATGAAGAGTTCAGATGCAAAAGCCTCTAAGTGCCATCTGAAATTTTCTTCTAAAATGAGAATTTTTTTTCAAGCTCGTATATTTAAGTTCAGTAATTTAACTTAAATGACAATTAAGAAGTAATTTTCATTGCCAGTTATGTGAAATAAGTGAACATAAACATACAAGCTTGATAAAAATGATCATTATAGAAGGAAATTTCAGATGGCACTTAGAGGCTTTTTCATCTGAACTCTTCATATTTAGAATAACCTAAATAACTGCATCAAGCAGAGGGGCGTGTTTTACTAATAATTTGTTTATTTTTGCACAAGGCACTACATCGTTTTAATTATTTTGGGGTTATCAGAATACATAACACTTTAAAATTAAACTTACAAAAATAATTGAGTAAAAATTCAATAAAAGCCAATGTCATGTATTTGTGGTTGTATGGAATACTATTTTATAAAGGTTTAGAGGAAATAAAAAAAGTAAAATTACTCATAAATAAAAAGTTAATTTATAAATATTGTTATTGTAATGTTTAATGTTAACTTATTTCTACTCAGTTTTATTTATTAATGTAGGCTACCAGATGCAATTTTTTAGAGTTTATCCTCCATCTGTTTGCATCTGTAGATTTCTTCTAAATTCACCAATTTAGATTTCTAAATTTCAGGGGGAAAGACTCTTGATGTAAGTCATTAACTGAGGACGTTCTGTATGCAAATTAGGCGTCAACTAGTTAAAATGCGCACATTTGCATCTAATTGACAGGGCAATGCAGGTATTTTAGGATAAACAAAATAACTAAAGCATATCACCTGGTGGTGATATATGCTTATTTTATTAACTTATTTTATTACATGTCTTGGTTGAATTCCAATGTAGAATGCGGTGTGTTATTTCTTGATAAGAGACCGCTGTGCGGAGTATAACAGACCGTTGCCATGAAAAACAGAGCGTTGCTATGGACTCACAGGATTCTAACCATAGACAGTATAAGAGATTCTAACCGTAGAGACGGAGCGTACTATTTTCTTTAGCGGAAGCAATACAATCGGGTTTAACAATCGGGGGAGAGGGAGCGCTTCAGAACTCCTTACCTGATATTTAGATATACTATTCCTCAATAAATATATTTGTTTGACAGGGAAGCTGTGCGCAAACAGAAATATATATTATAAAAAATAAAAAAATAAAAATAATAAAAAAAAAGCACCCCAGAAAAAAGGGCACTTTCTCTCCAGGAATAAAAAGGGCAGGTGCTCAAGCCCCCTTTGATGTCTATGTGTGCACGTGCCTGCAGAAAGATGTGTTGAAGGGATAATTGGAGATCTTAAAAAATCTTTTCCTCAGTCTTTCTTGACCTATGTAAACAATTTTATTGAGAATGATGAAAGGCCTATGATTTTTCCAGATCTTCGAGTTAATATAAGTCTTGATTTGGATGAAGATTTAAATGATACTTTATTGAAAAGATTTGAAGATGTATTGTTTCATAATGTTGGCAAAAAGATATTATATTGTATGTGTGTGAAATCCTTGTTTTATACTCAATTGAAAAGATGTGTTGATACTAAATGGAGAGAACATCTATCAATTTCTTCGGAAATAACTCCATCATGGAGGTGTTTGTATAAGCCCCCCATTCCTAAGAGGTCTGGGGACCTCCAGTGGAGAGTACTCCATTGTGCGGCAACTAACAGTTTTGTATCAAAATTTAATGAGATGGTTTTATCTGCATGCCTTTTTGCAATATTCTCGATACTGTTTTTCATTTTTTTTGTGATTGTTCAAGATTAATTCCTTTGTTTGAATTGTTGGATAAAATGTTTACTAAGCTTGGTTTTATGTTTACAAAAAATATGTTCATTTTTGGTGTGAAGTATAAGAAAGAATGGAAGGTACAATGTACACTTGGTAATTTTCTTGTGGGACAGGCAAAGCTGTCTATTTTAAAATCCCATACATGTAAGAATGAAGGAGAAGATGCTGATTTGCTTGGAATGTTTAAAACTCTTGTAGAGGGCCGGGTTGTTATGGAATATGCATACTGTAAATTAACAAACACAGACACACACACACACAGACACAGACACACACACAGATACAGAGAGAAATGAACTAGTTAGACTGCAACAGTAAATTTTGAGAATATGCGTAATAAAATCAATAAATGAAGAAAATACAAAAGAGACTCTCTCTCGCTCACACACACGCACACACACTCACACACACACACACTCACACACACACACAGAGAGAGAAATGATCTGGTAAGACTGCAACAGCAAATTTTGAGAATATGCAAAATAAAATCAATAAATTAAAAAATACAAAAGATCTCTCTCTCTCTCTCTCACTCTCACACACACACACACACACACACTCACACACACACTCACACACACACACAGAGAGAGAAATGATCTGGTAAGACTGCAACAGCAAACTTTGAGAATATGCGAAATAAAATCAATAAATTAAAAAATACAAAAGATCTCTCTCTCTCTCTCTCTCTCTCTCTCTCTCTCTCTCTCTCTCTCACACACACACACACACACACACACACACACACACACACACACACACACACACACACACACACACACACACACACACACACACAAACAAACAAACAAACAAACAAACAAACAAACAAACAAATAATAATTGTTTGGTCTTATTTTAGCCTAATAGGTGTTCCTGATATCTGCTGCATATGCAACAATACATAAAATAATTACAGTTTGTATGTACATAGTTAAAATAATATTTATTATTATAATTACATTTTTATTCCTGTTTTTTAACCTACAGTTTGATAATGATTGTTTGCTGTTGTTATTTTATTGTTTTTGCTGTTGGATCATAATTGCTGTTCCCTTCTGAAGTTTTATTACCATTTATAGAATTAAACTGAATAAAATACCAATTAATTGCAAAATGTCTGTATAAAGTGTTTTGAATTATCACTATCCATCCCTTATTTTGTCAGATTTTTTTAATGATCAAATACTGATTAACAAAAATGCTTGCATTGTGTTCCTTTTCTAACCAAACATTATTGTTTGATTGTAATCATAATGCAAAACCTGATACTTATGTAACAAAATTATCTAAAACTTGACAAAAATAGTCTTTTAGAATGTCTAAATATATATCCAAATAAATTTAAAAAAAACGAATAAAATGGAGAAATCATGTCTAAAAAAAACAATGGGAATCAAAAAGCCTCTCTATGTATTTATATAGGGAGCAACAGTACAGCCTACAGGCGGTTACACGACATTACACAAGTTTTTACTTTTTAACGCCACTGGATGACGCTTTTCTCACTTCAAAAAATGGATTTTAAAGGCCTGCACTAATGTGACATGTTGCATTTATTGAAAAATAATAATAATACAAATAAAAATATGAATTCTAATGGAACAAAATGCTCATACATTTTTTTATTTATAATTATTGCATAGTACCATAGAAACCTTTCTAAATTCTAAATAATAATAAAAAAATATTATTGAACAAAAATATATTACATTGGTTTTCCTGAAAAAAAAAAAAAGCAAAAAAAAAAAATTACTTTTTAAGGCTTCGGTCACTTTTGACTGTGAAGGAGCCAAGTGTGACCCCTAAACGAAGAGGACCAGAGGGATTTACAGTAAATCCAAAATTTGTTTTAAAATACAGAAAACAATGCACTGAAAAAGTGTGTTGGATTTAAATGATTGAATCATGCACATCAGCTCCACATGAACCAATTAAGTTCAACAAAGATAATTTGTTCACATAATGTCAACATCGTGGAATCAAGTCATTTCCAAGTAACCCGATGAAGAAGTTTTAAAGTGATTTTAATATGGTTCCCTAACTGGATTAATTCATTCAATTTCTTATATTTGTGTCACATGACTGAGTTATAAGATTGTATTAGATTGCTACGAAACTATTAATTAGCAATAGCATATATTAGCATGCTAAATGCTAAGCATGAAATCTAATTGTAATATAAGTAATAAACATATTAGAAAAAAATATTATTTTAAATGGCCATTAATGGATCATTATTGGACAAATATTTAGAAACAAAAATATCTTCAAAATATTAAATTAATATTATTGAACTAAAATATAGTACATTTAATTGATAAAGTTACACTTCAGGTGTTATTAATGTTATCTCTTTATCACTCCATAGTTACAGCACTGCATGGTATTTGTCCCTCAGTTTCTCCTGAAGTTCATGGAGAACCGGCATCCTTTATAAAGCAGTGTAGGATATAGTGGCATTGCTTGTCAATACATTCAAATCACATCACACACTGCAATCTTTAATAAAATGGTCATTTTACACACTGTTTACACAGCGTCATTGTTCTCTACAGGTTGAAATATTGTGGAGTCACAGATGAAGGTTGTTTGAGGAAGATCTTGCATTCGTTTGAGAGTGCTTATATTTAAATTTGACTTTGTGATGTTTTTTACCCATGTTTCAATTTTTTAACAAAAAATGATTTGTGATCAAGCATTAATTGACGGACCCCCTGCAGTACGGCTGCGGACCCTTGCGGATCTGATCTGAACTGAGAGAGTGAAGAGTGTGTCATTGTTCTCTACAGGTTGTGGGATTGTGGAGTCACAGATGAAGGTTGTTCTGCTCTGGCTTCAGCTCTGAGATCAAACCCCTCACACCTGAGAGATCTGGATCTGTCTGTGAATAAACTAGGAGATTCAGTTCATCTGCTCTCTGCTGTACTGGAGGATCCTCACTGTAAACTGGAGACACTGGGGTAAGATCATATATGACTCACACATGAAACACAATGTAAAGTCTCCTATATTTGAAATGTTCAGCCTTTTTCTGCTGCTGTGTTATTGAGCTTATTGAACTGTAAGTGATTTGTAAGCTCACGCTAAATCGGCCCAAAGTCCGGCATCCGACCAGCGCGGAAGGTCTTAACGTGTTACTGTCCTTTTCTCGAAGTATTTTTTGATTAAAGGTGAACTAAGTAACTTTTTTTACCTTAACTGAACAGCTTCGGAGTCATTGGAATGGTTATATTACTTATTTCGGGTTGAATGGTGGTCGTTTCGCACCCCCCTGGTGCCCGTGAGCGGAAAATCCGCACTTGCAACTTTGAGCCGGCGGGGAAGTCTCGCGTGATATCAGGTCTCGCGATGTAAACAATTGCTTTACGGCCAAAAGAAATCTGCTAAAATGCTGTCATTATTGCGCTCCCTCACGCTGTCCGAACCCGAATGAAGAAGACGTTTTAAAGAATGTCCTATCTGCTTTGATGTCGTTAATCTATAGCCTCTGGTGTCTGAGAATCACCAACGAGTTTTTACAACAGTGTTGTCAAATATCTATTCCGAAGCTGTGGGGGGAGCTCTAGCGAGAAACCTGCGAGCAAAAAGCGAGAATACAGCGAAGAAGTCCCGAAGCTACTGGCTGTGTCCAAATTCAGGGTCTGCATCCTCCTTAGGATCCTTCCTACCCGGTTGAAGGAGGAGGGGTCCTCCGACGACCGCAAAACCCGGAAGTCGGTGTTTGTGAATTTGGACAGCCTACCCTTCTTTCAGTTCCCTCCCTTACCCGTTGCTCATATCCTGTCGCCTAGCAACCGTGACATAAACACTTCTGTCTGCTCTTTCGTCCCTAGAAGCGTTAAAAACAGCTTCAATCACTAACAAATTAGCTGTGTGTAAGGGGATATTCACACAGGCAGTAAGGAAGAAGCTAGTTTATGAAAGTAATGTTGTTTTTTTTACATATAAACGTACAAATGTAAAAAAAATGCTTAACGCTAAAACAAAATGCCTAACTAGACAACCACTGAAAATTATTTTATTTTTTTTTAAACCCAGTTTTTAAAAAACTTACATCGAAAAGCATACTCCTCTCCCTCTCCCACTCCGCTACCGCTCGCTTCGTCCGCCATTACGCTCTGCCGAAAAGAATTATGGGATAGGTAGGACGGGAAAGGATCCACCACACCCATCCTTCCAATTCGGGGAAAATGAGGACGTATTTGTCGGCCGCATTTGAAGGATCCTACGAATTTGGACAGCCTTCGTCGCGGCGCAGTGACGTAACATCCTTCAAATGAGTACTCCGAAGGATGTAGACCCTGAATTTGGACACAGTAACTGAGTGCTGCTTTAATTGGCGGCGCTTGGTTAGTGTGTAATGCATTGGTCAATAAAAAGTCAGCGTTAGTTTTTTTTTTCTGACACCCCATGAAACACGTAGATCAGCGGCCCATTTGGTTCTTTTCTTGATTGACACTGGGCTAGCCCAATCACACCTTTAATGTGAAGTATAGAAATATACTCTTTCAAGTATAGAAATTAGTACAAAACTAATTATGAAAGTTTCCTTTATATTTCAGTGCATTTGTTTTACAATATATGGCTATTACTATCATGGGATTAATATTATAACTATTATTATGTAGTAGTAATGTAGACAGACACTGTAACTAAAATAATTTTCACCAGATTGATGAATTTAACATTAAAAAGCACTCTCTCTCTCTCTCTCTCTCTCTCTCTCTCTCTATATATATATATATATAAGTTGATTGGATTGGATTTTTTGCTGCCGCATCCTTCTCACCTTTTTTACCCCTGACCTGTTTTCATGCCTGCCAACAATAAGAAATACATGAGGCTGAAGATCTCTCTCTCTCTCTCAGCCTCACGGGCGAATCTGAGGTACAGAAAAAGGCCTCGAATACCCTGCTGCATTTCATTAAATAGCCAGGACCTCTTTCACTTGGAAATATCTTTTAACAATGGAAATTTGCATTCAGAGGTTACACCTTTGGGTGTAGGGAGACCATTTGTCTAGAGGCCAACCCCTCCTAGTGTGCTAGTTATCCAAAAACTCTCAAAAACCTTATTACCTTTTGTTTTACTTATTTGGAAACGAGACATTTGTACCAGTCGCACTGTGACATTTTAAATGATACCAAACATGAAAAATACTCTGTGATAATCATTCACATTAAACTATACATTTTCTTGGGTGATTTACATGTGGTCTCAGCATGTGAGAGGGGGAGTGAGGAAGAGGAGGAGAGATGTGTTCTGAGGTGTGACTTTGCCTCACAAATGCTGAGTTCAAATGGTAATTTCCAGAGAGGTCCTTTGTCCTCTCAGGGTCTGGGTGCTCCCCAAACAGACTGTCCCGCATTTCCTAATTGATCAATTCTTACAGATTGAACACATGAGCTGCTCTTCAGGAACATGATTCTGCAGGACTGAGTCACTGAAATACACACTGTCACATCACAATCAACACTTCAGTCTCTTGATTTTAAACCGACTCGATCTCAACACATTCAGAACTGAGAAATGAAGAACATGCTGGATTTATTCTTGCAGTTCATCACGTTCATCTTTCTGCAGGGACTGTTTTTTTAAATATTCTTTACACGATTAAAACAAATCATTACTCCATACGTACTGTATTAGTACAGATCTAAAGACTAGATGTTTAATAATCACGTTTTGAGCTCTTTGACATTTTAGATCTCAGTCCAATGATCCATCAAAACATTTTATTTGTGCTTTAAGTTTGTATTTTCTCTTTAATAATGGATTCACTGCTAAACTGATCTGAACTGAGAGAGTGAAGAGTGTGTCATTGTTCTCTACAGGTTGAGGGATTGTGGAGTCACAGATGAAGGTTGTTCTGCTCTGGCTTCAGCTCTGAGATCAAACCCCTCACACCTGAGAGATCTGAATCTGTCTGAGAATAAACTAGGAGAATCAGCCGTGAAGCTTCTCTCTGATCTGAAGAATGATCCACATTATAAACTGGAGACACTATATTGTAAGTAGATTATTTACTAAAGATTACAAAATACAGTAATTTGTAACATATTTCGTTAGATTACACAAGCTTTGTAACCTAATCTAAATAATTTAGAATACTTTGGAATATTAATAAGGTTTGTAACACAAAGGGTCCACCAAACATAGGACTTGGTTTTCCCCTGCATATTATTTTAATAACATCAGTTTTACACAGTATTTCTTGAAGAAAAAAATGTTTTTTTAGTTTTTAGTAAACATTTAGTTTAATATTTTAGTAAAATATTTGTTATATATATATATATATTTTTTTTTTTTACTGATGCAACACAATGCATTAAAAGCTGGGGTGTGTAAACTTTTTAAATTGCATGAACAGGATAAATTGTAATTATTTTGTCTTCTGTGAAACCGGGAAGTATTCGCTTCTGAAGGGCAGTACTGAATGAAAAAAAAAAGATGATCTTTAAACAAAATGTACACATCATCATAATCCTGTTTAAAGTTTACACCCCCTGCTCTTAATGCATCGTTTCCTCCTTGAGCATCAGTAAATGTTTTTACCTTTTGTAATAGTTGTGTATGAGTCACTCAATTGTCCTTAATGTAAAAATATGGATCTCAAAATCATACAGTCATTGTTGGAAAGGTGTCAAATATGCAGAAGATTCTGGAAAACCTAAAAATGTGCAAAACCTGGAGGATTTTTCTGGAGAACAGCGAGTTTAACTGCTCATGATTCTTACTAGGACTGTAAGTTTCACTCTCGGTCCCATCACCGATCAGTAAAAAAAAAAAAAACTGTTTTTTGTACAGTGTATTTACATAATAATTTGAATGTAATAAGATAACGTTCATTTTGGATGAAGACCTATTTAGCCTGCACAAAATGATCATATTCATCTGAAATGATGGGTCAATCTGATGATCATCATGTTCACAAGAAAGCAAACAGAAGACAGAGCATAAAAGATTATTGAATTTACAGTTTGCTTGTTTTTGTGTGTAACATGATGTTTATTCATTTATTCTTATTATAGAAGGTATAATATCTCACCACTGTAATAGAGGAAATGCAAACTGTCAAAAGTAGCCTCTCATTTGTCCACTGGCCAAAGTGTTTTAAAGACACAGCTGTGCAGTGTTGAGCTCACTGCTGTCCTGGGACACTGAAACCATTGTGGAACATTACCTTGAATATGTGCAGGAAGAGCTTCTCTGATCTGATCAAACTCTGTTTCTGTGCAAATCAATCCATGCATTATAACTGTAACCATAATAATACCAGGCATGTGTGACAGTGAGTATCTGTTGTCTCATTTCACTGGCCAGCTCTGTGTAATTCTCTCTGCAGTGGCTCTGAGCTCCAGTCCAGGGCTGCGTTTCCCAGAAGCTTTGTGAAGTTGATCGTGAAGACCATTTGCCACCAATGTCCTCTACGATCAACTTATCTCACAATGCTTTGGGGAACGCAGCCCAGGTTTTTCTCTCAGATACCCAGACATTGGCCTATTGTGAGAGGAGATTTCTTTGTACCGCATATATCCAGAGTCTTTATTGCACAACCACAAACTCTAAAATACAAATCTGGCAATCCCCATTCCCCAGGTTTAACAGTTTCATTTTCAATACTCTCTACCCCAGGCTCTGGGCAGACTTGTCTTAATATTTTCACACATCGAGTCCACTTTTGACATTTCGATTTCATCATCCCACTCCGAAACAAAATCATATAAGGCTCTATTAGGTAAGAACCCTCTTACATCATATGCTATATCCTTAACTTGTCTCACTCCTGCTTTCATATACAATTTGTCATAAAACACTCTCTCTTTCATTCTAAAATTTGGATATAAAAATATCGGTTGTTTTAAAACTTGATTTATATTTTCACACTCATACTGTATATTTCTGTATATGACCTCTGCCCACACACTTAGCACTTCCTGATAAAACAGCGGCATTTTGTCATACATCGGCTTTTTCAATCCCATAAAAAGCCCTTCTTCCCCACATCCACTACATTTGTCCAGCACATCCTTCATATAACCTTTCCATCCATACTCCACTTTATCACATAAATACTTTTTCATCGTTTTTACCCTTATGGCCTTCTTTTTAACTTCTAAGTCAATCAATCCTAATCCTCCTTCTTTATAACTTGCAATTAATGTTTCCTTGCTATTTTAACTCCTTTCCCTCCCCACATAAAATCATTTGTTATCTCAGTCATCTCATTAAGAAAGCATGACAAATCATCAAGGGTGTTTCAGCCTATGATTAGGTTAGGGTGGGCTGTGTTTTATGTTTGTCAAGCAATTGGGAAATAAAACGCAAAAAATGCAATAAATGTAATACATGCACAATTAACCCTCTGAGGTCTGAGGGGTTTTTGGGGTCCTTGAGATGTTCTGACATGCCCTGACATTTGTGCTTTTTTCAGTTGCTTATAAACATATTAATGGCAAAGGTATAATTACACTCTATTTAGCACAAACAGGGCTACCATAATATGTGAGCAACATGCATGTACATGTTTGTATTTTTGAGAGAATAATGTTTATGCATGGTTATTGAAAAAACTAAAAACTAAAGTTTCTGAAATAAGGCCACAAAACACATACTAAATACGTGTCAATAAGACTTTTGACTAATTGATGTCTATGCCTAGAATTTTTTCTTCAAAATGATGTGAAAATCATCCTGCCCTTATCATTCACATAACACAATACATTGATTTAAATCTTGTAAAACACTTTTTGTTTGTAAAGGCAATATGCGCAAGGGGCGTCAACCATTCAACAGCATCATGCATATGTAGTGGTTCACACCTCAGGAGACAATGGGGCCCGCATACTTAATGAGCCATTCATTCAGGTGTGTCACCTATAGCCACAAGAAAGAATGCAAGAGCAATATATATACAGTATATATATATATATATATATATATATATATATATATATATATATATATATATTATATATATTCTACCAAATTGGTTCACAGTTGGAAGCATGTCAATTTTTTTTTTTTCACAAATTTTGCTTGCAAATTGTATAATATCCAAGGAAAACATGTCTATTAATTGTGCAGTTAATTCTCATACTGTATTTTCAGTTTTGGAATATGTATCCTCTCCCCAAATTTGTCAATAATAAAACACAATAAAAATTATTTAAAGAAAATGCTTATATTTACCTTTTAAAATTTGTTTACATCTACCTTGTAAATATATTTTTTTTTATTAAAAAGGTTACAATTACAACAACAATTGAAGTGTAATCTTTCTTTGTAAAAACTAAAGTATACATTTTATCATACATATTTCAAACTTCGAATATAGCCTACATTGACAAAACATACTATATTTAACATATTAGCAAAAATTGGCAAACAAAAGCTTATTTGAGGTGGCAGATATTTTACAGTAAAAATGTGTAATCTATCCAAAACTAATCAACGAAATGTTGTCTTTCATATGTCTGTAACATAGGTCTTTCGTTTTTATTATAAGGAATATAAATGTTAATTTGCAGTTTAATACGTTGCTTATACAAATACATTTTATTTCAACATATTTCAATCGATTTTACTCAGTATAGCTAAATAGTTTGCTAAAAGCAGATCATTTATTCACACACAGAAACGCAATTCAAATTTAAACCGTCTTTTTGCGAGTTGTGGTAAACAGCGCATCTCTTTCGTTCATTCATTCACACAGAAACGCGATTTACTTGAGAATGAAAAAAAAACTTACTACATTATTCCATCCGTTGCTCCTCGAAATACCAGCACTTCTGAGGTAAGTTTTCCATTATTATACTACAGGGCCGTTGAATGCTTGAATCTGATTGGTTGACGAACGTTCTAAGGTGTGCATTATTTTCAGGGAAACGCACGGCTAAAGTAGTTCCAGGCAGGTCTCGACCGCATTACAGTTCCATATCACTTCGCGTAGTCAACTGTAATAACGGAAAATAGGATACAATTCATAACAAGAAAAAGCATTTCGCCCCGTGCGCTTGATCTGCAATTTTCAATGTCTAGCTTCACAATCAATAGAAACATGCAGTTTAATTTGAATAAATAAACTATAAAGTCCTATCTATAATCAATAGAAAATTAACCCGAATATAGGCTAAATAAATGGATAGTCCTGCAGCATGGATTTTTATTGCAGATAATTTAACAAATAAATAATTATTGATAGGCCTACTTGTTAAAAGGGCTTTGGGTTTCATTTATTTTGCTAGTCTACTGTCATCTGTCAATAATAGAAAAAAAAAAGAATTAACGAATTAATTAAAACGAATTGAATTAATGAATAAATAATAATAAAAAGGCCCTAAAAGCTGCCAGGGCTGAGCACCTCCGCAAACTAATAGAAAACAACCAAAACAATCCAAGGTTTCTATTTAACACCGTGGCTAGACTAACAAATAAACAGACGTCACCCGAACAAAATATCCCGTTACAGTTCAGTAGTAATGATTTCATGAACTACTTCACTGAGAAAATAGAAAGCATCAGAACCACAATTATAAACGTTCAATCTTCAATCGCGCCTTACAATTCAGCTTCAATTATCACCCCGAAAGAACAATTACAGTGCTTTACAACTATAGAACAAAAAGAGTTAAATAAACTTATCACTTCATCTAAAACAACAACATGTTTATTAGATCCTATACCAACTAAACTACTGAAAGAAGTGTTATCTGTAGTGGAAGAGCCTCTCCTCAATATTATTAACTCGTCTTTATCTTTAGGTCATGTTCCAAGAACATTTAAACTGGCAGTTATAAAACCTCTCATTAAGAAACCACAATTAGATCATAATAATCTAGCAAATTATAGACCCATTTCAAATCTTCCATTTATGTCTAAAATATTAGAAAAAGTGGTGTCCGCTCAACTGGGCTCTTTCTTGCAACAAAATGATATCTATGAAAAGTTTCAGTCTGGATTCAGACCGCATCATAGCACTGAAACTGCGCTCGTTAAAATCACAAATGATTTACTTTTAGCTTCTGACCAAGGCTGTATCTCAATACTAGTTTTACTTGATCTTAGTGCTGCGTTCGATACTATAGATCACACAATACTCTTAGATCGACTACAAAATTATACTGGTGTTCAAGGACAAGCACTAAGCTGGTTCAAATCATACCTATCTGACCGCTACCATTTTGTCTATTTAAATGGAGAAAAATCGATCATAACTCCAGTAAACTATGGAGTGCCGCAGGGATCTGTATTAGGCCCCCTGTTATTTTCAATATATATGATGCCACTTGGAAATATTATAAGGAAACATGGAATTAGTTTCCATTGTTATGCTGATGACACTCAAATATATATTTCATCACGGCCGGATGAAAACGCTACATTTTCCAAATTGACAGAGTGTGTTAAAGATATAAAAGATTGGATGACGCGTAATTTTCTTTTATTAAATCCAGACAAGACAGAGGTAATACTTATCGGTTCAAAAAACCGCCCACAAAACCTCGCACAATACAACTTTAACATCATAGGATGTCCTGTTACTTTATCCTCTACAGTAAAAGACCTGGGTGTTATACTCGATTGCAACCTGTCTTTTGAAAATCATATTTCTTATGTTACAAAAACAGCCTTTTTCCACCTTAGAAACATTGCTAAGCTACGTAATATGCTATCAGTTTCTGATGCAGAAAAGTTAGTTCATGCATTCATGACCTCGAGACTGGATTACTGTAATGCTTTATTAGCTGGTTGTCCTGCATCCTCAATAAACAAGCTACAGTTAGTCCAAAATGCCGCCGCTAGAGTTCTTACGAGATCAAGAAAATATGATCATATAACACCGATTTTATCATCACTGCATTGGTTACCTATAAAGTTCCGTATTAATTACAAGGTATTGCTACTGACTTATAAAGCCCTAAACGGCTTAGCTCCAGTCTATTTAACGGATCTTCTATCGCCCTATAATCCATCGCGCTCTTTGAGATCACTAAATTCAAGGCTTTTGGTCATACCTAGGATATCCAGAACCACCAAAGGAGGGAGAGCATTTTCACATTTGGCTCCAAAACTCTGGAATAGTCTTCCTGATACTGTTCGTTGCTCAGACTCGCTCTCCCAGTTTAAAACTAGATTAAAGTCGCATCTCTTCAGCCAGGCATTCATATAATCCTACAGTTCAAACTACAATCCGGCCTCTATCCAATGCCAGAGGAGAACTGGCCCCCGACTGAGCCTGGGTTCTCCCAAGGTTTTTTTTTTCTCCATTAAGGCACCTGATGGAGTTTTAGGACACCATTAGGTCACTTGATGGAGTTTTTCGGTTCCTTGCCACTGTTGCCTTTGGCTTGCTCAGTTGGGGATATTTTGGGGATATTTAATTTAATTTTATCAATCAATAAATTCCTCTTGAAACAAACTTTGTTGTATTATTTTAATTTAATACTGTGAAGCTGCTTTGATGCAATCTGTATTGTGAAAAGCGCTATACAAATAAACTTGACTTGACTTGACTTAATATTGACGCACATGCTTTTCTGTCTCATTATTGCAACATCTCTCTCTAATAACTGCATTAATAACTGCATAAAGCCGGGAACACACTTTAAGGCCGGTTATGAATGTAATTTGATACTTATGACTGATCATGCCCAAACGCGTGTTCAGCGCGTTCAGTCTGTGTTCAAAGTCGGTGTTTAAAATCTGCTGCAGTCGATGAAAACAGTCAGAGAATGTGTCAGCGAGTCGTGTGTCCCCAGCATTAGTCTGCTATCAGCGGCTCAAACCTCCGTTACTAACTCTACCTAACCCTAACCCAGCATTAGTCTGCTATCAGCGGCTCAAACCTCCGTTACTAACTCTGAAATGACGTTTTGGAATTAGCAACGGAGGCATGGGATTAGATGCGTAAGAAATTAGTCCTACATATAAGAGCGTTTTAATGACAAAAACTTTACAAACGTCTTGAAATACATAATCTGAACAATGTTTCGAGGTGTGGTAACTGTAGTATAAGCGGAATAATTGACTTCAGGCCGTTGAATTATTAGAAAAATAATGCACACCCGAGGTGTAACGGCCACTCCGCTTCGCGTCGTGACCGCATTACCACCTCGGGTGTGCATTATTTTTCTAATAATTCAACGGCCTGTCGTCAATTATTCCTTACTTATTATTCCTCACAGCGCTGCGAGACAGTGTAGACAACTACACTTATCTGAATAAACTTGATGTGTTTTCTCGAGCTGATATGTGGGCGTTCACAGTTTGTATGGGATCGTCTCAGTCATTTGCGTTTGAATAGCGCGCGCTCTCCGTGGGCGGGGCCGATTATAACGTAATGAGATGAGATGAGCTCGACTGGAATCGCTCTCTTTTAATACAGATTTCACAAGATTAGAATATTTGTTTTTTATATAAATTACTTCATTTAAAAGAAGAAAATTCATGCCTGTGTGTCTGTATGCCTGTTTGACTGAGTATTCGCTCAGTTATGGTTCATTTTCGGACGCGTTTCAGAATGGACTTCACTGGCAGAGAGAAGGCAGAACTCGCTTCGTGTTTATTTTTCTTTATTTGGCAAAAAGCACAACACTTTGTTTTTATTGTGAGTATACACAAAAATAATACACATTTAACAGAATCGATTGATGTATGAAACTCCTATGGAAAATCAAAGTCAACAGAGTATTTATGAGTTTCTTTTACATTGACAAAAAAAAAAGCGAGCTGGTATCGCCGGCGATACCGTAGACCTCAGGGGGCAACAGAAAAGGGACATACATTCTTTGTATGTTTGAAATAATTCAAAATTATAAAGCAAAAGATTTTTGTGGTTCATTTTAGCAATATTTAGGACTAATCCTAAAGTGTGGCATGAGGGGCACTGGCAATCAAATTGTGATTTTAGTGTGTCATCTAGGGATCGACCGATATGCATTTTTCAGGGCCGATACCGATTATTACAGATCAAGTAGCCCGATAACCGATATTTTGAACCGATATTTGTCTAGTGTAAAAATTTAAATTAATGTCAAAATTAAGAATAAAAAGGCCTCTGACAAAGACTCTTTAAATTATTTTAACATATCTTTAATTCTAAGAACTATTCATAATAACAACATCATTAATAATAACAACAAACATAAAAAGTAGTGGGAGCATCCAAATAATAGAGGTGACTATTCTGTACGCGTGTGTGAAAAGCAGGTGATTAGCTGCAAATAAAATGCTAAATATAACATACACACACACACACATACAGTATGTATATATATATATATATATATATATATATATATATAATACTGTACTATATATGTATGTGTGTGTGTGTATGCATGTTATATTTAGCATTTTATTTGCAGCTAATCACCTGCTATTGCATGCATAATGTGAACATTATTCATATGAATATACCAAGAAGAATTGCATTAAGATCACATACAAACCATATTGTAATAGTGTTTTTTTTTTTCTTTATTTTTGATGTGTGAAATGTTTGTTTGACTGTTTATCACGACGATACAAACTAGGAAGTATACAGGACAGCGTCATCCAGAAACGTGCAATCAATGTGAGATTATTGACAACTAACGTTATTCGTCAAATGAGAGAGCGCGGCCGCGGAGATAGATAACTAATCAGGGATAGGGAGCTCGCGTCGCGGGCGTCAGAGCTCGCGCTTGATGCCCTTTCAGCTCTTCAAAATTGCATAATGATAATTCTGAATCTGTGACAAATTATTTTGCAATCATGTGACGTGAGAACAATGCAATATTTCTCCAAATATGCGCAATTTTTTGACTAAAAGCCCAAACGGAACGGACACTGATGTTCAGTGAAGCGATGTGAACAACACAAAAACCGCAGCAGATGTGAGTGAATTCATTCGTGTTGATAATCTATTCACAATATAACGTTAAGTTGGCCGAATGGTGAGAGAAGTACGTTTTAGTTTCACTAGCACTGATGTGAAGCTCCGTTAAAGCATATCACTGCAATGACGGACACTGACCGGGAATTCACAGTATAATAACTGAACGGCGCTTGTCATCATAAATCGATTAGGTGTTTTGCAACTTCAGTGTAATGATTTAATGCAACTTCAGGAACGTTTACTGCTTTCTTACCTTCGAGAGATAGATAACTGATGTGTGATGATGATCATTGATCACTGAAGCAGCTCCTGTTAGCAAGTGCTTTCGGTGTGAGAGCGGAACATTTTCCAGCCGCGCCAGCCGTATTGATTGGCCGGACTTGTGACTCCCAACAAATCAGATGGTCGATGGGCGGGGCTTAGTCTAGGACACAGAGCAGTGCGCTCTGACTGAGGTGGCTGGATCAGTGCCAGATCGCGCATTTAAAAAAAAAAAAATGTATCGGCAAATCGGTTTTTAAAATGGCCGATACCGATAACAATAAAAATGCTTAATATCGGCGCCGATAATCGGCCACGCCGATAATCGGTCGACCCCTAGTGTCATCCACTGTCAAGTCAAGTCAAGTTTATTTGTATAGCGCTTTTCACAATACAGATTGTATCAAAGCAGCTTCACAGTATTAAATTAAAATAATACAACAAAGTTTGTTTCAAGAGGAATTTATTGATTGATAAAATTAAATTAAATATCCCCAAAATATCCCCAACTGAGCAAGCCAAAGGCAACAGTGGCAAGGAACCGAAAAACTCCATCAAGTGACCTAATGGTGTCCTAAAACTCCATCAGGTGACCTAATGGAGAAAAAAAACCTTGGGAGAACCCAGGCTCAGTCGGGGGCCAGTTCTCCTCTGGCATTTATGAGCTAGAGGCCGGATTGTAGTTTGAACTGTAGGATTATATGAATGCCTGGCTGAAGAGATGCGACTTTAATCTAGTTTTAAACTGGGAGAGCGAGTCTGAGCAACGGACAGTATCAGGAAGACTATTCCAGAGTTTTGGAGCCAAATGTGAAAATGCTCTCCCTCCTTTGGTGGTTCTGGATATCCTAGGTATGACCAAAAGCCTTGAATTTAGTGATCTTAAAGAGCGCGATGGATTATAGGGCGATAGAAGATCCGTTAAATAGACTGGAGCTAAATAGACTGTCTCTGCTATGCAACTGCAGCTCAATAACATATGTAATCAAAACAATGTTAATATCACCAACTGTCCATTTGGAGAAAAATGAATATTAGCAAAGCATGAACTAATACTGAAAACCCTAGTAAGTTGTTACCCAACCCTTTGTTGTTTTGAGAACAAAAAAACATTGATTAAAGATTCAACCCCTGAAAAATGAATGGTTCCACAAATCTGTAGAGAATGACAGGGAAACAATAGCGAAAACAACTAAATGAAGTGTTATTATCTTGGCCTTCTCAGGTGTGTATATCAGGTGTGTGTCATGTTCATATGGTCACTGTGATCTGCTTTCAGCATCCTCAAATTCAAAAAGAATCCCAATACATCAAGTATCTGTGTTGTGATGATGAGTTGACCATGACTCTGTGGGTGACTGGGATACGTATTGCAAAGGTGAGCAGAAACCAGGCCACACACCAAAAACCAAAATAGATAATGATGATAAATGCAAGAAGACACTAATTTGAAGTTTTTGCAGCAAATTAAATTATAAATTATAGTTTACAATGCAAAAACATACTGTAAATTGTAGCTGTATTGTGTTGGGTCCTATTGTGAGCTGTCTACTTTGTCAAAAAAAAAAAGTTCTTCTACTTTATTAACGGTCTTGTTTTGTCATGATTTTGTCATAGTATGGTAAGCAGTTATATGAAAACTACAAAGCCGCTGTGAGGAAAGCAGCCGGCACTGGAAGCTGGGCTAACCGCACTATCCAGGCCTCCTCCAGTGCATCCACACCCTCCCCTACACCTAAAGGTAGAGATAATGAGCTAAATAGATTGTTATAAAATGTATCATAGATCTTGATATATTAAAGGATTTTGATGACATTTTTGTGCTTATCTTTCAGCCAAAGCTGCGAATGGACACGCTCCTCAGCTTCCAAAGGACACCAAGGTATCTCTAAATCTATCAGTTAGTAATGAAGAACACCATAATATAATACCATAAATAATATAAGTTCATGGACCATACTGAAGTGTGAACTATTATGTTTTCAGACACTTAACTGCATGTTAATTGCAATTAAACAAAATATAGTTTAAATTTATTAACACACTTAAGTACATCATTTTATAACATTTCATAATTACTTCTACTTTCAATGAAATATGAAGTTTACTGCCGAATGTACTGAGAAGCATTTATAGTAAACTAAAATATACATATATTATTTCTATTGAAACTTGACATGTTTTCAATATTTAATTACACATTTGTCATGATGAAGTTGCCAATTGGTAAATTTAAAATATATTAACATTAAATATATTAACAAATAACACACTACAGTTGAAATTATAATCAAATTTGCATGTGCTCTAGTATGTTTGTCAATATCAAAATAAATGTACTGCAAAAGATTACTAAACCATAATTTAAAAAGTATAACTGTTAATTTGTCATGATTGCAAAGTACACTTTTTAAAATTGCACTAAACTCTGTTAAGAAACAGTCATGAAAGTGCAGTGTCTTTAAATACACATATAGTGGCCTTTTATTTAATGAACAATATATTATCTGAAAATATATATTTTTAAATATACTTCAAAGATTTAAAGTATACTTCAAGAGCAGTAAAATTACGCACACTACTTTTCCACAAAGGGTGACGGTTCCTTTAGAGCTGTTTTAATCCTCTTGTAATTTCATCATTTATCTGAAATGCTCCTGAATGCTACTTTTGGTTTGTTTTTGAAGGGTCCTGGCAACCAAACATCTTTCCCACCACCTCCGCCTTCAATGGAAACCCTGCCTCCTCCACCACCCGACCCCATGTTGCCTCCTCCTCCCCCTGCTCCTCCTGCCAGCACAACCAAAGTCAACAAGTTTCCTCCTCCACCTCGATTCCCACAATCATCCTTCCCACCTCCACCCATGGATGACCTGCCTCCACCACCACCTCCTCCAGATGATGCCGAGCTGCCCCCTGACTTTCTTCCTCCACCGCCTCCTAGTTTTGCACCTCACGGGGGAGACTCACTCCCCCCACCACCTCCAGACCCCATTACCTCCCTTCCACCTCCTCCTCCTCCTGGTCCCCAAAACTTTGCATCTGCAGGTGGAGCTCCACCACCACCACCTCCACCACCGCCTCCACCACCAGCTCCTGCACCGGCTGCCAAACCATCCGCCGGCTCCATCAGAAAAATGCCTCCAGCTCCACCAAAGACAACTACACCTCTACAAACAGCGCCCCCAGGTGGCGAACTCATGTCAGAACTGATGACAGCAATGCTGAAAAAGCGCAGTCAACAATGATCTTGAAGACAGATAGAGCTAATTGACATGTTTTTGTAGTTGGACTGAGGAACTGACCGCCAAACAAGTTCTCGGCGTGACATACGGACACACATCTTTAATTATTTTGTTTAATATTCTTGCATTACACCACCAGACTAAAATATGTAAATACTTTGTACTTACGCACCTAATCAGATTATTTGTATTACAAATATGCTACATCATCATTGCTAATGGAATGTCATAATAAATAAGGTCTTGCAAAGTTAACTGTTTAACAGATTTTGACATGCCTAATTGTTAAACAGGAGTAAACGAGATGCATGATGCAAAGATTTTTGCACTTTTGTAGAAATGCAGAAACAGCAATATTACAAAAGACATCCATGTCCATTGTCCATATATAACGTGCATATATGTACATATATAACATCAAACATGGCGCATCCTCCAATCAGATCATCCATTAGGAAGTGTGATTACAATGTCATAAACAATATTTTTGGTTCAAATGATGCTGAAATTTGTGATTTTTTTTTTTCATTCGACCCTGAGTTAGGAAGAACAGCTGACCCTCAGATGCTGAGCCCAGGATGGAGGTTTACTGGCATATCCGGCTCTCTCAGCCTCTTCCTGCTCCATAAATGGCTCCATTAAAGTCTTCTGCAACAGTGTCACCTAGAAATACATCAAACATACTGTCAACAAGCCATAATGGTCTGTCTGAAGATGTTACATTGTATGTATAATTGTCAAGTCTTCATTTCACAGTAATATATTAAAGCAAACACTCTAAGATATATGATAAGCATGATCATGACAGCATATTAGTTTGACATCACATGTAATAATACCTCTGAAAAGTCATTTTTCTCTGCTTTTCTGATAGCAGATTCAGCCATCCAGTTCCTCAACACATACCGTGGGTTTACTCCTGAACAATAGAAAAATTACTAATAACATTAAATACAACATAACACATCGTAAAAAAACACACACTACCGTTTAAACATTTACGGTCAGTAAGGCTTTTTAAAAAAAAGAAATGAATAATATTATTCAGCAAGGATGCACAAAAAGGGCCAATAAAGACATTTATAATATTACAAAAGATTCAAATAAACGCTGTTCTTTTGAACTTTATATTAATCAAAACATGTATCAGGGTTTCCTCAGAAATATTAAGCAGCTCAACTGTTTTCAAATGTTTCTTGAGCAGCAAATCATCATATTAGAATGATTTCTGAAGGATCATGTGACACTGAAGACTGGAGAAATGATCACAGGAATAAATTACATTCAACTGAACAAATATATTAATTACACAAATACTGTATATTCAAATAGAATAATTTATTTTATATTGTAATATCTCATAGTATAATAATATATTATAGTATTACAAAATTACTGTTTTTATTGTATTTTTGATTAAATAAATGCAGCCTTCGTGAGTATAAGAAACTTCTTTCAAAAACAAATCTTACCAATCCTGAACATTTCAGCGGTAGTGTTACTGTAACAATATATAATATATAACACTGCATCATATAACATATACAAAAACACACCTTGCATTCTGTGCTGCCGTTCTTCATCTGAGTCACTCATTATCCTGTAGAAGACGATTAACACATCAAGTGATGTTCATTTTTAATCCTCTAAAGAGTTCGAGTTTACATTATAGCAACATTACCTTGACAGACGCTGTAAATACAGCTGAACCCAGTCTCTGAAATGCTTGTGTGATGAGAGGTCTGAAAGAGCCCACAAAGACTGTCAAGAGAGACACAGTCACAGTTAATGGACTGAAATCATGATTATGGATATTGCGGCTGCTGTGGGAGTGAATGGAGAGGAAACGTACCGGAGCAAAGGATCCCTTCTGAAGCCGGGACAGGGTCACTTCACTCAGCTGTCTGAAAGTCATAGTGAAGTCTGCTCCAGTGTCCTCCATTAGCTCAACACATCACACAACATACAACATTATATGGGTCATTCTCAGGAAATGCTGCCATTTGTGTGATCTACTACTGATTTAACTCCATACTGGACTTAACTATTTCTGACAGTTTGGCCGTTAAATATATAATAAAAAAAATGAATTAATTATAGTACAATCAGAGAAAAAAAACTATCCAGTTAATATTTACCTTTAGAAGAAATGCAATCACATATGAATCCTTTTCTTCATTTCCCAGAAAGCCCAACTTTGCTTTGAACAAGCTCATGAAATCTACAACAGAAACAGTAAAGTGAGACCAGGAACGACTCAGAGAGGAATACAGTGATCTATATTGTCTAATGACAGGCTCACCTTTGATGGTAGATTTGTGGATATTCTCTCAATATTTGCTGAGATCTGAAGTAAATGAATTGACACGAATCACCCTTATTTATTCCAGACCAATACCAACAGAAAATAAAAGGATCTCTTACTGTGAAAGCTGATCTGAGGTCAGCAGTGGTTTCAGAGCTTCTAGAAGTTTCTGTAGATTGAACAGGCCAACATTAGCCTGAGCTCCTATACTGTACCGGCCCTCGTCATCAGACGTGTTGGGGACAAAATCTATACAGAGGAAACAATGCTGTAGCAATAACACACATTTAACAATAAAATTATTATATGTTATTATTATGGCTGTCTGTTTCACTTTATCTTATTAGAATATAATGAAGTAAAATAAAACAAGTAATGGATTAAAAAAATTATGCAATTAATCAAGCCCCTCAACCCATGTATATTATACTGTAAGTATATACAAAATTTATAGTAGATCTAAAGTAGCTTACTATTCATACAATGTTCCACTTTTGCAGTATTGTATATATGTGTGTGTGTGTGTGTGTGTGTGTGTGTGTGTGTGTGTGTGTGTGTGTGTGTTCTCGGATATGGTTTAGGAGGACACAAATGCGTATAATGACAACGTAAACATCTTCACACTTCCTGTGTCCTCATAGGTTTAGGGGTAGGGTTAATATACAGAGTCCCTGTGTGTGTGTGTGTGTGTGTGTGTGTGTGTGTGTGTGTGTGTGTACTCGTCTATCTATCTAACTGGGGACCTTGGTGTCGTTACACACTCACTAACAGGGGACCGTCGAGCCAAGTGGGGACATTTTTCAAGTCCCCTGTTGGTCATGCTTTAAAACATGTTAAAATCAGCCAAAACACGCTCTGGTTAATTTTGTACATTTTTGACCAAGTGGGGACTTACATGTGTGTGTGTGTTTAAGTCCATACTCAGCAGCGCTCCTGTAGGCTGGAGCAGGAACTGCAGTGGCCCATAAACACACGTCGTTCACACTTCTCTATTGTCTGAATGGCTGCTGTCCTAGAGAGGCTCTGAGACTGTAGAGCTGCTGTTTAACTGCTTCAGTAACACTTTATAATAACTGCACGCTATTAATCATTAGTTAAGCATTAGTAAAGAGTTAATTCATTTATAAAGCATTAATATACACTAATAAGCAGTATATAAATGCAGTTATAAATGCTTTATTCCTGTTTTAAAAGCATATCTATAATGTGTTTAATAATTGTATTTTCATACTTTATTAATGATCAATTTATCATTTCTAAATGAAGTATAGCATCATTTACAAAGCAGTTATTTAGGAGTTGTCAGTGGTTCATAAGATCCCTTAGAAAGTGTGAGTAAATGATTAAACTAATTCAATGTACATTCATACATCATACACTTATTATTCAGACATATAGTAATAGTTACTTAGTGTGTTAATAAATGCTTTATTAACATGTATTTCTACTGTAGTTCAGGTAGTTATAAAGCATTTAGTAGAGGTCAGTTCACAATTTTTTGTGAGCTCATCTAAAGTGAGGACTAGTTATGCTAGTTATGTAGGAGATTTAAAGGCTGTTAATATTTCTATGTTCTCTATCATTGTGTTGTGTTGTGTTTGTTTCCTTTTTCTGTTTAGAAGATAACTGAGTCTTTAAATCTCCTTTATAAATGCTTTACTAGGCATAACTAGTCCTCACTTTTGCTCACAAAATAGTGAACTGACCACTACTAAATGCTTTATAACTCCCTGAATCTACTACATTTACTCACACTTTCTAAGTGATCTTATTAATCACTGACAACTCCTAAATAACTGCTTTGTAAATAATGCTATACTTCATTTAGAAATTATAAATTGATAATTAATAAAGTATGAAAATACAATTATTAAACACATTATAGATATCCTTATAAATCAATAATACAGCATTTAAAGCTGTATTTATAAACGGCTTATTAATGTCTGCTTTATGAATTATGATTTAACTGTTTACTAATGCTTAACTAATGATTAATTAAATGCAGTTATTATAAAGGGTTACCATATATATATTATATAATATTTTTCAGAATATAACTTCAAATATGCATTTTTTTATAAAAAATAAAATAAAAAAAACATGCCAAGAGGGGATCTACAACTCAATGTTATAATTATAATGTAATTATTATTATATTATAAAGGTATTAATAATGCGACAGATAGTATTGGCTGCCTATTAATTAAAACATCATTTCTACAAAAAAAAAAAAAAAAAAAAAAAAATCAATAGACATGTCCTTATTTTTCTGTTTCCTTTGTTTCTAGGATGTTGATGTACAGAGATATTCAGTGTTTGAAATATTGCTCAATTTAAATGCAACCAAACATATGTCGGTCGTTACCATCCAACAGTGGACCTTTCTTTAAGATCTAATTCAAAACTTTTGAGTTGACTTGCTGCATCTGGTCATTTTGAAGAAACAAAAATGAAATCATTTTTTTCATAATATAACTTTTTAAAAAATTAAAATTAAAAAAAATAAACATGCCAAGATTGAATCTCAACTCTGAACGATCTCTACCTATACAACAGTGGACTCACAATAGCCTGCAATGGAACTGTGTGTGTGTGTGTGAATAGTTAAGTATGTCTTTATTTTGTAACTATAAGTTATATATATATTTATATATAGGCCTTCATAGATACTTTCTATGCTTGGTTATGCAGTCCCTAACAATTTACTTGCCATTGTTATGTGCCATTGCACTCACACATACATGTCTATATTACTAACAGACCAATGTCACTCTACACTGGCCAAGTGAGGACTCAATGAACGATGTCTATCTATACAAGAGAGGACTTGAACAGTGTGTGTGTGTGTGTGTGTGTGTGTGAACAGTGAAGTGAACTGGCAGTGAAGTCTGTCTTCATTATGTATATATAGTATATTATATATTATGCCTTTTATCAGTCATAATATTTGTTTATTTTATTTAACACTTATTTTCTCTCTTCATAGATACTTTCTATGTTTGGTTATGCAGTCCCTTTAGGGTTTATAGGATTAATCAAACAGAAATAGCTCTTTAAGGTAACGATTTCAAGTCACTATAGTGACCTATATTTAGTATAGCGTAAAGCATACTTTATACAGTGAATAATGATTTTATTCATCAAAATGAACTTCGCGTCCCCAGTTGGATGGTAAAGAACGATACGTGTTTGGCTGCTTTGTACATTTCTTGCCATCACAAACACACTGTAAAGATTTTGGAGGTCAATCTCAAAATGTTATGTCGAAAAACTAAAGTGCAATAAATAATACACGCTTTAGGGTCTGTTTACACGACATCATTTTCAACTGAAAACTGAAAACGTTTTGGCCGTTCATTTCAACGAAAATGCCATTTTGGGGGCCTGACAATGAAAGCTTTTGAAAACGAGTTTTTGTGAGCTCATCTAAAGTGAGGACTAGTTATGCCTTGTAAAGCTTTTATAAAGGAGATTTAAAGGCTGTTAATATTTCTATGTTCTCTATCGTGTTGTGTTTGTTTCCTTTTTCTGTTTAGAATATAAATGAGTCTTTAAATCTCCTTTATAAATTATTTACAAAGCATAACTAGTCCTCACTTTAGATGAGCTCGCAAAATAGTGAACTGACCACTACTAAATGCTTTATAACTGCCTGAATCTACTACATTTACTCACAATTTCTAAGTGATCTTATTAATCACTGTAAACACCTAAATAACTGATTTGTAAATAATGCTATACTTCATTTAGAAATGATAAATTGATTTAATAAAGTATGAAAATGCAATTATTAAACACATTATAGATATGCTTCTAACTCAATAATACAGCGTTTAAAGGTGTATTTATAAACTGCTTACTAATGTCTGCTTTCTGAATTATGATTTATCTGTTTACCAATGCTTAACTAATGATTAATAGGATGCAGTTATTATAAAGGGTTACCATATATATTATATTATATTTCTCAAAATATAACTTCAAATTTGCATTTTTTTTTATTAAAAAAAAAGCATGCCAAGAGGGGATCTGCAACTAAATGTTATAATTATAATGTAATTATTATTATATTAAGATATTAATAATGCGACTGATAGTTTTGGCTGCCTATTAATTAAAACATAATTTCTACTCTTAAAAAAAATCAATAGACATGTCCTTATTTTTCTGTTTCCTTTGTTTCTAGGATGTTGATGTACAGAGAAAGTCAGTGTTTGAAATATTGCTCAATTTAAATGCAACCAAACATATGTCGGTCGTTACCATCCAACAGTGGACCTTTCTTTAAGATCTAATTCAAAACTTTTGAGTTGACTTGCTGCATCTGGTCATTTTGAAGAAACAAAAATTAAATCATTTTTTTCATAATATAACTTTAAAAAAATCAAAATTAAAAAAATTAAAAAAATTAAACATGCCAAGATTGAATCTCAACTCTGAACGATCTCTACCTATACAACAGTGGACTCACAATAGCCTGCAATGGAACTGTGTGTGTGTGTGTGTGTGTGTGTGAACAGTTAAGTATGTCTTTATTTTGTAACTATAAGTTATATATATTTATATATAGGCCTTCATAGATACTTTCTATGCTTGGTTATGCAGTCCCTAACAATTTACTTGCCATTGTTATGTGCCATTGCACTCACACATACATGTCTATATTACTAACAGACCAATGTCGCTCTACACTGGCCAAGTGAGGACTCAATGAACGATGTCTATCTATACAAGTGAGGACTTGAACAGTGTGTGTGTGTGAACAGTGAAGTGAACTGGCAGTGAAGTCTGTCTTCATTATGTATATATAGTATATTATATAGTATATTATATATTATGCCTTTTATCACTCATTTTGAAAACGATGCCTTTACCATCTGCATGTAAACAACATAAACGTGAATTTGTGAAATTGTTACGTCATTCCAACCCGGTCACACTAAATGCGTCTCTATAGCACACATTGTGTTTATTGTGCAATTTATACGTGCATATGATAGGCATGGGTGGGTTTAGGGTAGGTTTAGTAGTGGTGTGTAATATGTAATATGTATTATATGTTTGGTTAGGATTAGTTTTGTAGGATGTGTGTGTATTACACTCAATAAAGTGCGTATTATATGCATGTAAAAAAATATATTTTCGCGTAAAAATTGCACGATAAACACAATGCGTGCCATAGAGATGCATTTTCATGAGATCAGGCAGGTCATGCACAAGTATATAACATGGTCACATGCGTACTTATCATCACGTGTTCACATGTTCATGAGTATTTGAGTTTTTTTTTTTTTTTTTGACAAAGTAAGAAAGGTTTGGGGTGTGCTTTTAGATGGGCCTTTAAATTTTGACAAACAAATATCTTCAGTAACTGGATCTAGTTTCTATCAACTCCGTCTTTTGTCTAAAATTAAACACTTCCTAACTGACAAAACACTAGAGATGGCTGTTCATGCTTTTATTACTTCCCATTTAGACTACAGCAACTCATTGTATTGCGGTATTTCCAAGTCACAAATCGCTCGCCTTCAACTGGTCCAAAATGCTGCAGCAAGATTTATTCACAAAAGTAGTAAATATAATCACATGATGATGATGATACATTTTATTTATATTGCGCTTTTCTGCTTTACATATAGCCTCACATTCAAGCTGGGGGCAAGCTGGGGCCAGTTGTACTGTTAGAGGGGCCAGTTTAGACCTTATTGTTGTCATATCATTTTCTGCACTGCACTATAGGCATTAACAGGCAAAATACCATGATTACCAATCATTCAACAATGTATTTGCATTGCCATTATATTTTTTAAATTTGCATTACATATTCAGAATCAGTCACATTAACTGCATTCTACGATTTTTGTGTTTTTTTTGCAAAAAGATCAGCAAATTCATCTAGATTTAAGGCCTTTGCCCTCCTTGACTCAATACTTAGAACACCTAAATTGCTTAATCTGTCATCTGACATTGTGGACCTGAGATAGGTTTTCACCAGCTTTAGTGCATACAATATAATATACAATTAAATTATGCTTATTTTAAATGTATTGTGCAGGCTAGGTATAAAAAATATAGGAAAAACCATGATAATATGAAACGCTTCAAAACAGAGCGCACAAAGCGCGTATGCGCATCGCGGGTGCAGAATGATGTGCTCAAAGCAACATGGAGTCACAGTGTTCAGCGCTGCACAAGTGCGCATTTAAAAGTTCACGGCACAAAGCGAAGAAATTTCGAGCGCACAAATCCTAGTGTAGCCTATATCTGTCCAACAGTTTATTGATCATTTGTTTCTTCACATAGTGAAGTTTTAAATTCCAGTTATTGTGCGTTTGATGCCGATTCATAGTCCTTGTGGTGTGAACAGGCACACGGTAGCGAGTCGTTTTAAAACAGCAACAAACATAAAATACAAATACACAAAATAAAGTCATTTTATGCAAATCCACAGCCTTTTATCTACAGATCAAGCATTATAATGTGTATATATCATATTGGAGAGAGTTTTACCGTGCATATATATAACATAATATAAATTAACATTACAAAAGTTAATGATAGTACATTTCAAATACCTAAAAATTGACAATTAAGTGATTTTGTTCGAGTCAAAAATATTACTTAACATTAATGAACCAACGGTACACATTTTTTACTTTAGCAATCTTATGGGTTGTGGTCTCTCAGACATTGGCAGTAATAAAAATACAATAAAAACATAGTTTCCCTTTGGACTTAAATTACATATCTTTGTGGTATACGGTAGAAATATTGCACATTTCAGTCTAGCTTAGGTTTTTAAAATAAATAACACAGTCTTGGAAATAATATGTAAGCATGTGCAAATAAGCCTGTATAGTAAATCAAGTTCTGTTGGTCTTTGTGTTTAAGTGAGAAATTAATTCATTTAAATTGAAAGATCTCAATGTTTATAAGATCTTTCAATTATGTTTAACAGTTTTGAGCGTATAAAAGAGTGTATAAAAATGGGCTCTGAGTTTTGGCAGTGGTTGTGTCTAAGTGAAATATGTAGTTTGGAAGATGTAGTCACTGAATGCATTAATACAACATTGAATGACACAGACATTTGCAACACTTCTACAGTAATACCGTAGTAAAATATTTTCAGAATCTAAAAAATTAAATACTATCAAAACAATTAGATGTAGCTGAACACATACAGGTATTAATCTTTCAGTTTCATCACCATCTATAAAAAGGGGAAACTTGGGGGAAATGTGTACTGTACTGTAAACAATGACCATGTGACATAAAATGCTGTGAATTCTGAACAACAGAAAACAGCAGAAATATGTTAGAATTCTACCCGTTATTTGTGTGTTTTTTTATTTAACGTGTGTTTTTGGGGGGTAAAACCTTTTCTAGTGTTCTGGAAGAATGAGTTGATCTGAGAATGAAGTTTCAGTGCATTTTGAATGTGAAATGAACTGCTGTCAAGCTGTAAGTTGGTTTGGAGAAGATATCATGGTCTTTTAACCTGATATCATTTAAGACATCATTTAAGACTGTGGTATAAATGATTGAATGATTTAACCATAACTCATTACTATCCTTGATATTCTAAAATAGGTATTTTTCATGTGTATGTAGACTAGGGTGTGTGATATTGAGTTGTTGCACTTCCCCCCCACACGCAATTTACATATCAATGCAGGAAGGCCTTAAAGGCCAGTGTTTTTCTTAGGTGAGAAAACTGGCCAACAACCAGTAACCAACTTACAGCTTGACAGCAGTTCATTTCACATTCAAAATGCACTGAAACTTCATGTCTCAGATCAACTCATTCTTCCAGAACATTAGAAAAGGTTTCACCCATACACTAAGTGATACACTTTGTCACACATAAAACAAAAAAACACAAACAACAGGAGCATTACACAATGTTTTCTTTTGTAAAATGCTTTCATAAAACAAGAATGACACTATCTACTGTTTATAATTCACTGCAGTTGATGTTACATAATCCTTTTTGATTACAGCCCAGTTATCATCTATGATAATATTGAGCAGGTGGATACCTATAAGTATCTAGGTGTGGTCATTGATCGTTCATTTACTTGGAAAGCCAACATTGATTATCTTTGTTCAAAATTCCGGCAACGATTGTATTTTTTTAAGAAGACTTAGGCTGTTCGGTGTAAATCAGAGAATTATGCAATTATTTCATTATGCCGTTTTAGGTAGTCTTTTAAATTATAGGATGCAAACTTCATATGGCAATCTTTCGGTCCAATTAAAATCACAGCTTGCATGTCTTGTGAAAACTGCAATGTAAGTTATGGGTGTAAGAGAGTACTCATCACTTCAATCAATTTACGAATCGTGGATTTTAAAAAAAATGCACAGACAATAGTGAGTGATTCAAGCCATGTTTTATTTCCAATGTATCAGCTTCCGCCATCATGGAGACGGTATAGAGTCCCACTGAGTAAGAGGAACCGTTAGAGTATCTATTAATATGTTAAATAGCAAGATGTAGTTATACATATATGTAGTTTTAAACTCTTTTTGGTTTGTGTGTGTATGTATATGTTGTGTACTAATGCAGCTTTGAGTCCAAGACAAATTTCCTGAAAAAGGACAATAAAGTAGAGTATACTAACAAACTAACTTTTTAACATTACTGTACTAAAATATTCCTAAGTTTCCCCTTTTGTATAGATGGTGATGAAAATGAAAGACTAACACTTACATCTAATTATTTTGATATTATTATATTTTAGAATCAGAATATCTATTTCAATGTGATATTACTGAAATTAATTTTTAACAGTTTAACAGTACTATTATTATTAACAGTTTTAAAAAGAGTATGTAAACGTGCAAATTAGCCTGTATAGAACATAAAGTTCTGTTGGTGTTTGTGTTTAAGAATAATTAATGTAAATGGAACAAAATGCATTCAATGACATCTTTCAAAGCAGTGATCCACAGTTTAGCTCAAGACGGAAGGTGTGATCACTGTGTGAAGAGAGTTTTGAAAAAGTGACTTTAGAATTGGGAAACTTACATTTTATTTGTGTTTGGAATAATCATTAATTTAGTTTCATTGTAAACATAGTGCTAAACAAGTAAACAAGATTTTATATTTAAATATTATATTATAATATATAATACTGATTTCAGAATTGTGCAAGGTGTATTTTCCGGAATCTCTGTGTGAACGGAGCTTATGTGAGCCAAACTGTGGATCATTTATTATTGCTTTGGCAAAAAAAAAAATTATTTCTAACTTAACACAAACACCAACAGACATTTATGTTCTATACAGGCCAATTTGCAGATGTTTACATTCTCTAATCAAAACTGATGTTCAAAACCTAATATTTAAATTCTGAATCTAAAAAAAAACAAAAACAAAAAAATATATATTTAACTAAACACCTATACAAGTGTTAATCTCAGTTTCATATTTTTGTACAGTATTGTAAACGTGGATAATGTAACATTAACTGCAGTGAACAGTAGATAGTGTAATTCTTGTTTTATTAATTTTTTAAATACATTTTTACAAAAGAAAACTTTACAAAATAAATTTGGCAGGGTAAATCCCAGCGTTTTCTCTAGTTTATTCTAGTGTATTTGAGAAGTTGCACAGATATTGGTAACACTACTCTGGGGGTTGTTGGCCAGTTTTCTCACCTAAGAAAAACACTGGCCTTTAAGGCCTTCCTGCATTGATATGTAAATTGCGTGTGGGGGGGAAGTGCAACAACTCAATATCACACACCCTAGTCTACATACACATGAAAAATACCTATTTTAGAATATCAAGGATAGTAATGAGTTATGGTTAAATCATTCAATCATTTATACCACAGTCTTAAATGATGTCTTAAATGATATCAGGTTAAAAGACCATGATATCTTCTCCAAACCAACTTACAGCTTGACAGCAGTTCATTTCACATTCAAAATGCACTGAAACTTCATTCTCAGATCAACTCATTCTTCCAGAACACTAGAAAAGGTTTTACCCCCCAAAAACACACGTTAAATAAAAAAACACACAAATAACGGGTAGAATTCTAACATATTTCTGCTGTTTTCTGTTGTTCAGAATTCACAGCATTTTATGTCACATGGTCATTGTTTACAGTACAGTACACATTTCCCCCAAGTTTCCCCTTTTTATAGATGGTGATGAAACTGAAAGATTAATACCTGTATGTGTTCAGCTACATCTAATTGTTTTGATAGTATTTAATTTTTTAGATTCTGAAAATATTTTACTACGGTATTACTGTAGAAGTGTTGCAAATGTCTGTGTCATTCAATGTTGTATTAATGCATTCAGTGACTACATCTTCCAAACTACATATTTCACTTAGACACAACCACTGCCAAAACTCAGAGCCCATTTTTATACACTCTTTTATACGCTCAAAACTGTTAAACATAATTGAAAGATCTTATAAACATTGAGATCTTTCAATTTAAATGAATTAATTTCTCACTTAAACACAAAGACCAACAGAACTTGATTTACTATACAGGCTTATTTGCACATGCTTACATATTATTTCCAAGACTGTGTTAT
Source organism: Leuciscus leuciscus (assembly GCF_965113295.1). Classification (NCBI taxonomy): domain Eukaryota; kingdom Metazoa; phylum Chordata; class Actinopteri; order Cypriniformes; family Leuciscidae; genus Leuciscus; species Leuciscus leuciscus. The sequence goes on from NW_028118543.1 coordinate 421,232, forward strand.
TTATTTTAAAAACCTAAGCTAGACTGAAATGTGCAATATTTCTACCGTATACCACAAAGATATGTAATTTAAGTCCAAAGGGAAACTATGTTTTTATTGTATTTTTATTACTGCCAATGTCTGAGAGACCACAACCCATAAGATTGCTAAAGTAAAAAATGTGTACCGTTGGTTCATTAATGTTAAGTAATATTTTTGACTCGAACAAAATCACTTAATTGTCAATTTTTAGGTATTTGAAATGTACTATCATTAACTTTTGTAATGTTAATTTATATTATGTTATATATATGCACGGTAAAACTCTCTCCAATATGATATATACACATTATAATGCTTGATCTGTAGATAAAAGGCTGTGGATTTGCATAAAATGACTTTATTTTGTGTATTTGTATTTTATGTTTGTTGCTGTTTTAAAACGACTCGCTACCGTGTGCCTGTTCACACCACAAGGACTATGAATCGGCATCAAACGCACAATAACTGGAATTTAAAACTTCACTATGTGAAGAAACAAATGATCAATAAACTGTTGGACAGATATAGGCTACACTAGGATTTGTGCGCTCGAAATTTCTTCGCTTTGTGCCGTGAACTTTTAAATGCGCACTTGTGCAGCGCTGAACACTGTGACTCCATGTTGCTTTGAGCACATCATTCTGCACCCGCGATGCGCATACGCGCTTTGTGCGCTCTGTTTTGAAGCGTTTCATATTATCATGGTTTTTCCTATATTTTTTATACCTAGCCTGCACAATACATTTAAAATAAGCATAATTTAATTGTATATTATATTGTATGCACTAAAGCTGGTGAAAACCTATCTCAGGTCCACAATGTCAGATGACAGATTAAGCAATTTAGGTGTTCTAAGTATTGAGTCAAGGAGGGCAAAGGCCTTAAATCTAGATGAATTTGCTGATCTTTTTGCAAAAAAAACACAAAAATCGTAGAATGCAGTTAATGTGACTGATTCTGAATATGTAATGCAAATTTAAAAAATATAATGGCAATGCAAATACATTGTTGAATGATTGGTAATCATGGTATTTTGCCTGTTAATGCCTATAGTGCAGTGCAGAAAATGATATGACAACAATAAGGTCTAAACTGGCCCCTCTAACAGTACAACTGGCCCCAGCTTGCCCCCAGCTTGAATGTGAGGCTATATGTAAAGCAGAAAAGCGCAATATAAATAAAATGTATCATCATCATCATGTGATTATATTTACTACTTTTGTGAATAAATCTTGCTGCAGCATTTTGGACCAGTTGAAGGCGAGCGATTTGTGACTTGGAAATACCGCAATACAATGAGTTGCTGTAGTCTAAATGGGAAGTAATAAAAGCATGAACAGCCATCTCTAGTGTTTTGTCAGTTAGGAAGTGTTTAATTTTAGACAAAAGACGGAGTTGATAGAAACTAGATCCAGTTACTGAAGATATTTGTTTGTCAAATTTTAAAGGCCCATCTAAAAGCACACCCCAAACCTTTCTTACTTTGTCAAAAAAAAAAAAAAAAAAAAAAAAAAACTCAAATACTCATGAACATGTGAACACGTGATGATAAGTACGCATGTGACCATGTTATATACTTGTGCATGACCTGCCTGATCTCATGAAAATGCATCTCTATGGCACGCATTGTGTTTATCGTGCAATTTTTACGCGAAAATATATTTTTTTACTTGCATATAATACGCACTTTATTGAGTGTAATACACACACATCCTACAAAACTAATCCTAACCAAACATATAATACATATTACATATTACACACCACTACTAAACCTACCCTAAACCCACCCATGCCTATCATATGCACGTATAAATTGCACAATAAACACAATGTGTGCTATAGAGACGCATTTAGTGTGACCGGGTTGGAATGACGTAACAATTTCACAAATTCACGTTTATGTTGTTTACATGCAGATGGTAAAGGCATCGTTTTCAAAATGAGTGATAAAAGGCATAATATATAATATACTATATAATATACTATATATACATAATGAAGACAGACTTCACTGCCAGTTCACTTCACTGTTCACACACACACACACACACACACTGTTCAAGTCCTCTCTTGTATAGATAGACATCGTTCATTGAGTCCTCACTTGGCCAGTGTAGAGCGACATTGGTCTGTTAGTAATATAGACATGTATGTGTGAGTGCAATGGCACATAACAATGGCAAGTAAATTGTTAGGGACTGCATAACCAAGCATAGAAAGTATCTATGAAGGCCTATATATAATATATATAACTTATAGTTACAAAATAAAGACATACTTAACTGTTCACACACACACACACACACAGTTCCATTGCAGGCTATTGTGAGTCCACTGTTGTATAGGTAGAGATCATTCAGAGTTGAGATTCAATCTTGGCATGTTTAATTTTTTTAATTTTGATTTTTTTAAAGTTATATTATGAAAAAAATGATTTCATTTTTGTTTCTTCAAAATGACCAGATGCAGCAAGTCAACTCAAAAGTTTTGAATTAGATCTTAAAGAAAGGTCCACTGTTGGATGGTAACGAACGACATATGTTTGGTTGCATTTAAATTGAGCAATATTTCAAACACTGACTTTCTCTGTACATCAACATCCTAGAAACAAAGGAAACAGAAAAATAAGGACATGTCTATTGATTTTTTTTAAGAGTAGAAATTATGTTTTAATTAATAGGCAGCCAATACTATCAGTCGCATTATTAATATCTTAATATAATAATAATTACATTATAATTATAACATTTAGTTGCAGATCCCCTCTTGGCATGCTTTTTTTTTTATAAAAAAAAATGCAAATTTGAAGTTATATTTTGAGAAATATAATATAATATATATGGTAACCCTTTATAAAAACTGCATCCTATTAATCATTAGTTAAGCATTGGTAAACAGATAAATCATAATTCATAAAGCAGACATTAGTAAGCAGTTTATAAATACACCTTTAAACGCTGTATTATTGAGTTAGAAGCATATCTATAATGTGTTTAATAATTGCTTTTTCATACTTTATTAAATCAATTTATCATTTCTAAATGAAGTATAGCATTATTTACAAATCAGTTATTTAGGTGTTTACAGTGATTAATAAGATCACTTAGAAAGTGTGAGTAAATGTAGTAGATTCAGGCAGTTATAAAGCATTTAGTAGTGGTCAGTTCACTATTTTGCGAGCTCATCTAAAGTGAGGACTAGTTATGCTTTGTAAATAATTTATAAAGGAGATTTAAAGACTAATTTATATTCTAAACAGAAAAAGGAAACAAACACAACACGATAGAGAACATAGAAATATTAACAGCCTTTAAATCTCCTTTATAAATGCTTTACAAGGCATAACTAGTCCTCACTTTAGATGAGCTCACAAAAACTCGTTTTCAAAAGCTTTCATTGTCAGGCCCCCAAAATGGCATTTTCGTTGAAATGAACGGCCAAAACGTTTTCAGTTTTCAGTTGAAAATGATGTCGTGTAAACAGACCCTAAAGCGTGTATTATTTATTGCACTTTAGTTTTTCGACATAACATTTTGAGATTGACCTCCAAAATCTTTACAGTGTGTTTGTGATGGCAAGAAATGTACAAAGCAGCCAAACACGTATCGTTCTTTACCATCCAACTGGGGACGCGAAGTTCATTTTGATGAATAAAATCATTATTCACTGTATAAAGTATGCTTTACACTATACTAAATATAGGTCACTATAGTGACCTGAAATCGTTACCTTAAAGAGCTATTTCTGTTTGATTAATCCTATAAACCCTAAAGGGACTGCATAACCAAACATAGAAAGTATCTATGAAGAGAGAAAATAAGTGTTAAATAAAATAAACAAATATTATGACTGATAAAAGGCATAATATATAATATACTATATATACATAATGAAGACAGACTTCACTGCCAGTTCACTTCACTGTTCACACACACACACACACACACACACTGTTCAAGTCCTCACTTGTATAGATAGACATCGTTCATTGAGTCCTCACTTGGCCAGTGTAGAGTGACATTGGTCTGTTAGTAATATAGACATGTATGTGTGAGTGCAATGGCACATAACAATGGCAAGTAAATTGTTAGGGACTGCATAACCAAGCATAGAAAGTATCTATGAAGGCCTATATGTAAATATATATAACTTATAGTTACAAAATAAAGACATACTTAACTATTCACACACACACACACAGTTCCATTGCAGGCTATTGTGAGTCCACTGTTGTATAGGTAGAGATCGTTCAGAGTTGAGATTCAATCTTGGCATGTTTTTTTTTTTTAATTTTTTTTTTTTTTTTTTTTTTAAAGTTATATTATGAAAAAAATGATTTCATTTTTGTTTCTTCAAAATGACCAGATGCAGCAAGTCAACTCAAAAGTTTTGAATTAGATCTTAAAGAAAGGTCCACTGTTGGATGGTAACGACCGACATATGTTTGGTTGCATTTAAATTGAGCAATATTTCAAACACTGACTTTCTCTGTACATCAACATCCTAGAAACAAAGGAAACAGAAAAATGTCTATTGATTTTATTAGAGTAGAAATTATGTTTTAATTAATAGGCCACAACAGAGAATGAATTTCTTAAAGCAATAACTTTGCTGTAATGTCCACAACATAAAGCTTCTGATGTTTTATAGTGCTTTCATTGAAAGTGTTATGATATTCTGTATTATTTGTTGGTATGGAACTGCTACTGAGGTACAGAAGAAATTATTAAGAAAAGTAGTAACAAGTAAATTGTTAGGGACTGCATAACCAAGCATAGAAAGTATCTATGAAGAGAGAGCGTTAAATAAGAAAAATAATATTATGAATGATAAGAGGATATTCTCGCCTCTGCTTTTGAACTGTTGCCGTCGGGCCGTCTGTATTTTTTACCCCGTTGTAGATTTAAATGGTCTTTCCTAAAACAAATCGTATTTAAATTTTTTTGATAACTGATAGGTTATATATATATATATATATATATATATATATATATAGAGAGAGAGAGAGAGAGAGAGAGAGAGAGAGAGAGAGAGAGAGAGAGTTACATAATGAAGGCAGACTTCACTGCCAGTTCACTTCACTGTTCACACACACACAGCTCCATTGTAGGCTATCAAGTCCCCACTAGTATAGATAGAGATCGTTCAGAGTTTCAGGTCCCCACTTGGCATGTTTTTTTTTTAATAAAAAAATGCATATTTGAAGTTATATTATGAAAAAAGAGCTTAAAAGAAAATTTTGTATGTCATTTTTGTTCCTTCAAAATGACCAGAAACACTAGTCCCCTCTTGGCCAGTGTAGAGCGATAGTCCCCTGTTAGTAATATAGACGTGTATGTGTGTGTGTGTGTGTGTGTGTGTGTGTGTGTGTGTGTGTGTGTGTGTGTGTGTGTGTGTGTGTGTGTGTGTGTGTGTGTGTGTGTGTGTGTGTGTGTGTGTGTGTGTGTGTGTGTGTGTGATGTCAAAATGACAAAAAGCTTAAAAACTAAACGTATAGGAAGATGATTGCTAATATTATGAAAGTTTAAGTTAGACAAAGAAACATACTTGGGTCATATGATTCCATAAATCCAAATGGGCCATAATCAAAAGTGATAGAAAGCAGACTGAAGTTATCTGTGTTACAGACTCCTGTGTGAAGATGCAGATCATGATGTTGTGCATTTTGCGTATTAAGCTTGATCTATAATGATAAATCTATGTGATAACTAAACAAGTAAAGCAGAGTGAACTAACCATGAGCAAAACCAACCGACATCCAGTGGGCGATTAAATGTGCCGTTTCATTCAGCACTCGAGAGAAAAACACCTTCACACAACATGAAAACCATTCAAATATAGTGAGACTGATCAGACAATATAAAATAATCTTGTATTACAGCTAAACAGCAGAGAGACACAGATACTCACCACATACTTGTCAGGGTCATTTGTTGCTATAGATTTAAAATGCTCTTTAATTACAAAGTCCAACAATGTCCTGAAAATAAAAAATTAAAAGAAATTAAAAAGCAAATAAGAGTGAGAAAAAAAATATTATCTCCCAAGTAAAAGTTAATATACCGTAGGACATCTAACTCTCCAGTTCTAGTTAATATCTCCAGTGAACCGATACGAAACCAGGACTTGGCCAGACGCAGAACAACCGCTCCTGATAGATACAGAGAACAATCACATAAAGCTGAGGAGGATAAAGAACTTAGTTACTCGATTTTTCCAAATCTGATCGTATTTTACCTCTTTCTTTTATGACACTGCCATTATAAAACGGATCCCTCCAAACAGGTTCCTCACTCACAACCAGACTGACAAACAATAAAGGCAAAAAAATGGAAAAAGTATAAATAAAAATAAAAATAAAAATAAAAATAATATTCAACACCAAACATTTGAATATGATAAATCCATATATTACTCTTCTTGTGCATGTCCATTCATATATATTGTGAATATATATGTGTGTGTGTGTGTGTGTGTGTGTGTGTGTGTGTGTGTGTGTGTGTGTGTGTGTGTGTGTGTGTGTGTGTGTGTGTGTGTGTGTGTGTGTGTGTGTGTGTGTGTGTGTGTACCTGAGGGCTTCACTGCACAGGAACTCCCTCACAGAGGAGCGAATCACAGCCCGTCCATCACCAGACCTGCACACAAAACATCATGTACAGTAAACAGCATAACCATTACACTCCTGCCAGACAGAGAATCACACACTATGAGTCATAATGTAAGATCATTTACAACTAAATATATCTCAGAATTACTTAAAAAGCATATCAAAAATATTGAGCAGCAGAAACTGATATTCACCTTGAGTACGGTGTCTTTCCTGAGCCTTTCAACTGGACTTCCCATCTTTCACCTTTTCTGGATAAAAGAGAGATTGTATACCGCTCTAACGGTTAACACTTGTCAGTTCTAAACTGAGAGATGTCATTGTTCAGACGCATGTTTAAGCATTAAGTGAGAATTAGATTTTAAAAATGCCAGAATCATCTATTTGCTGAAAAACCAGTAAGTATAGATCAAACTTTCCATTCTTTAATCTTAAACAACATTATGGGAAAGTTGACATGCATTACAACAGAAAAGTCACATCTGACAATAACAACTGATGATTTGTGTTGAACGCTGATGGAAAAGGATGATTTTACCTGTTTGTGTATTCACCCAACAAATGTGCTCTTCCATCCCCCAGCTGTCCGGCCCAATAACCAAACTATAATAATAATAACACATGGTTGACATGTTTGCTCTGGTTGTCTTACGCCATCGCTGTCGGGTTTGAAGTGACGGTCAGTTTTACCTGATGGCCCCCGTATCTGTGTGCCAGTGGAACAGAGCCAGGAAACAGTTTCCCACCACTGACACAACGGACAAACTCTTCATTCTGAATCACAGACTCATTCAGATCCAAAATATTCCTCAACACATCCTGAAATACACAAAAGAGCCTGAATATATGCAGAAACAACATTTACACAAAAGTACTGTGGTGGTACCATGGTCCAGTTTTGTTTTAAAGCAGTTTTCTCAGACTGTGATCCTCAGACCACTGGTGGTTCTGTAAAGAGTCCAAGTGGCCCACGAGTTCATTAGCTGATTAAAAGCTTTATGACTGAATCAATTAATACAAGTATAACTGACAAAAACAAACAAAAAACACTAAATTAACTAAATTAATTAACTCAATGCAATAAATGAACTGTTTGTGACTAAATAAATGTATGATAAAGTGTTTCTATTGGTATGTAAGTGTTGGGTCCAATTTTTAAGCTAGCATTATATAATATCTATATATATAATAGAGTATAATAGCTAAAAATAATTTGCCCACAACCTAAAGTAGACATTTATTTGAGGAGTTGGGTGGTTCAATTATTATTTTTTTTAAGTGATCTGCTTCACCCTTGTAAAAAATAAGTGTTAAAAATAAAAATGGAAAACTATGTTTCTTTTAAAAAACAGTTATTGCAGATAATACAAAATAAATGAATGAAATAAAAAGCCACTTAACGAGTATACTTTCATGACCGTTTCTTACAAACTATAATAAATGTTCATTTAATTTCAGTTAACATGATGCAATTAAGTGTCCGAAACATTATATTCAGTTTGCACCAAAGTATATTCTTTTAAAGTAGCCTATATTATTTTCATAATTTCTCTTTTTAAAAGTATGATGAAGTGTACTTCTTTGTAACAACAGCCTGAATAAGTTCAAAATTATGCTGACGACGACAATGTTATTGGTGGTGATGATGATGATTAATTTATTACTATTTTAAAATGTGGACAAGAAAAATGATAAAGAATGGGTGGGTGTGACCAAACTTTTGACTGGTGGTTAGATGGCACTAGCTCTATTGTATTTTTCTGTTTCATAAATTACATATACACAGTTACTGCAACAATATCCCCAGGTTTGACTGCAGTGAAGCACAAGTTCTCTGTAAATGATGATGAGTGGATGGGTTTATTGACCTGTGACACAGCAGCCAGTGTCAGGGGCTCTTTCAGAGGAGAGGGCTGAGACTCTGAAAACACACTTCTCTTCACAGTACGAATAACATTACCATCAACCTCATCAAGAGGCAGAGCATCTGTAAAACACACAGAAGTTATTAAAACATATCAACGTGTACAATAGCATGTTGGCACTCGTATCTGTATCTTACCTAGTAGTTTATGTGATAATGCCAGTGGTATTTCTCTCCACAGTGTTTCACATTGCTATAAAAGTGACTCTTATCGAACTCTCTTTCATTACAACTTTCATTCTCACAGAATTCTTGTTCGTCCCTAAATGTAGCGATGGCGACGGCCGATAAAAATAAAAATAATGTGAAACCATGTTTTGTCATTACATCAAACTCACAGGCATATTTTTTTTAGTTTATATGCCCTGTACTTCCTTACATCACGTAACTAGAGGAAAACATCAGAACTGTCACACAAACAATCCTTCAATGTTCCACCAGAGGGCGCTCATCGGCTCAAAAACACGAATGCTCCATTTATGCAATATTCGGGACTTTTTTGTCTTTTTGGAAATGTATGCGAGTTATAAAGTATAACCGATTAAATCTATTAGTTGTATGGGTTCAGAAGCTGTCGTACAAATGGAAACTCTCGGAACTTTCTCACTATAATGATTAAATAAGCGTCTCTAGCCAATGATCAGAGACGACTGTGATTGGTCAACCTCAAATCTGTATTGTAAAAAGTAACAGGTGCCATGTGACCAGCCGTTTTAAAAAATACTGAATACTTAAAATTATAAATATTACTGGAGAAGATTGAAATCTCTATGATTGAAATGAATGTAATGAAAATGTAATTTTTTTAATGTAAAAATGTAAACATGTTTTAAGCCCACCCACACCCCTTAAATAACCTATTTAACTCACTTTTATATTTATATAACTATTTATATTTATCGAAATATAATAATAATAATATCTGTTATTATTACAATTATTATTAATAACATGAACAAAATACATGAATTAGATTAAATTGTCATTGTTAACATTTATTCATTTTATTTATTTACTATTTATAATATTTAAATAATAATAATAATAATAACAATTTATATATATATATAGTTATTTTTGGAGACTTATTAGAACTACCGTACTTGACCAATTGGAGACAAGTTATGGGACACTATGGAACGTCCATTTTATATCAATTTTATGTTAACTGCCAATCTTTCCCCTATTAATTGTATTCCTAAAAGGGCAATCTTCTCCAGTAGCACATCACGTGACAGTATCTTATGGTATATTTTGGTTTCAGAGGGCGGACTCGGAGCACATAAATATTCATGAGTTTCCAGGGCATGCATGTGGAACTGATCATTTTAGTTCATGCTTTTTTTTTTTTTTTTTTTTTTGCAGAGAAGGTAACATACAGAAAATAACACAAAAATAAATAAATACATAAAATAAAATAAAATAAAAACAGAAAAAGGATATCTCACATTCAATTTTAACGAATAAAGATATTATAAAATATCAGGGGTATTAAAGAGTGTATCATAGCATTTTAAATATTTAAATATTTCACAGACTTATATGTTTTTTAACAGTCTTATAGAAGAAATATAAAAATCAAAGTCAGAGCAAAACAAATTTAACATAGGAGATGAATTAAGAAATTTTTGTTTATGTATGTGAAAGGAAATTTCCCTCTAGGAGATATTTTGTTTTGTTTTTGGAAAATATTACAAATATGCTTGTTATTGCATTTTTTCTCAATTAACTCAACACCTTCTAAAATTAAATTTGGGTTTGTCACAGATAAGGAATTGTAACAAATATGACATTTGATAAGTTGACGAAGTGTTACAGGAATAGCTTTATTAACTAAATTAAATTCCCTAAACAGTACGGGAAAATTGTAAGTTGACATGAATTGTTCGTAAGTTAAGAGATTCCCAGAGCTGTCAAACAGTTTTATAAGATGATTAATGTCTCTGTTGAACCAATTTGTTAAAAACAAAGATTTATTTGAAACAGTTATATTTCCATTATTCCAAATGAAAGAGGTGTGAGGAGAGAAATTGTGACAGTAGCAAATTTTCCAAACGAGAAGAGCTTGCTTTTAGTTCATGCTGCTTGTGTTTCAGCAGGTGTAATGATGTAATGGATTATTTCAAAAAAGGTAAATATGACAGTGTCAGTTTATAATGTTTTAATTCGTTTGCATGTTTTGTGGTCCCTGACTTAATGCAGGCATTTACTTCGTGTAATGTTAGGATTAATTGTGAACCATTACATAATCCTATATAGGCTAATTATAAATTCAATTGTTATTATACTTTACAATATTACTTTTTGTTGTTGTATTTTTCAAAACTTGAAACTCGTGTGTGTGTGTCAGGTGGATTTTTTTAATGTTTTTGAAATAAGTCTCTTGCGCTGCTCCCCCAGCCTGCATTTATTTGATTCAAATATAGTAGCCTAGGCTATAAACTACAGTATTGTGATATATTATTACCATTTTAAATAACAGTTTCTATTTGGACATATATTAAAAGGTTTTTTTTGGGGGTTTTTTTGTCCAATTTCTTGTGCTCCTCCCTGTCCTAATCTAGGTGATGGGACCTACCAGCTGTTCCTCATCAATGGCAAGAGGATCCAGTATTTAAGCAGAGCCGGGGGGGAGAGAGAGAGACTGGGACTGGGACTGGGACTGGGACTGGGACTGGGACTGGGACTGGGACTGGGACTGGGACTGGGAGAGGTTTCTTCTCCCAAGAGCCTGAGGCCCCGTTTACACGATGGGAAAACGCAGATATTTCCCTGCGTTTTGGCCTGTCATTTACACGAAAACGCAGTTTTTATCCCAGAGAACGATTATTTCTAAAAACTCCGGCCAAAGTGGAGATTTCTGAAAACGCCGGTTATGTGTTGCCGTGTCAACTGGGAGAAACGGGGTTTTAGGTTCTCAAACGTCACATTATGCGCCAGAAAATGCTTACGTCATGTGAGCGCCCTATGTTCAGAGTTTGTTCCATACTGTCTATGAGTTTGTTTGGCTACTATTTGATCATGGATGCTGTTAAAGTGGTACTCATTTTTACTTTTGTGAAAACGCTTTTGGCCTGTTTGCATTTGCTTCGCTGTCTGTCCACACGAACGAACCTCGCGCCATGTCTATTGTTTTGAAAGGAACAGGAAGTCGCTCGTGCTATTCGTCGTTGTCGATTTTGAGGATTCTGATTGGCTTGCATGGCTTTATCCTTCTCCTTACACTGCCGCCCCTTTGTATTTATGCGGGTTGATGTAAACGACAACTTTTTTTGAAAACGATATTGCGTGCACGATGTTATTTTTGAAAACGGAGGGGGAGAAATATTCGTTTCTCTAAATACCCGGCTATGTGTAAATGTGGCCTGAGACTGTTGTGTTACCAGACTTGGAGTGTTGCTCTTGTTGGTGTATGTTAAGCTTAAGTGTGTTGTTACGCTTAAATGTGTTGTTACGGCTGTAGTGTGCAGCTTTGAATTGCTTGCCCATTGTTGAGTGTTGGAGCAGTAGGGAGTGGGTGCCATTTTTCTTTTCTCATTTTCTCCTGTTTTTTGTTAGTTAGGAAGTAAGGTAAGAGTTCTGTTGTTTATTTGTGTTGATTGTTGTAGGTCAATTAGGTGTTCCTTCTACCGGGTAGTGAGATCTTTTGTTTGTTTTGGCTTTACCTGCTCCTGAAGAACAGGCTTCATTTCTTTTTCTTTTGGAGCTGTTTGTTTAGGATTCTTTTTGCACTGTATTTATCACTTATTGTAAATAAATGTATTGGAAATCTTACTTTGTGTATTGTGTGCTGGGACTCAGATAGGTTAACTTTTCTTTGTCGCTGTTCATTTTAGCTTTAAAGCTACTTTCCCTTTTGCCCCTAGAAAAGGAATTGGGAACGTAACAGTGGTATTGTGTAATTATTCGAATAGAATTGAGTCTTTTCTCTCTGTTTTGCATGCGTCGTCATAATCATTATTGTTATTGTTGTTATTATTATTTTAATAAATTGTTTTGCCTCTGTCACAGTGTATTCTTAACCTGAATTAGCACTGTTCATATAGGCAACACCAATAGGTGTCATGTAACACAAAATAAACCTATGTTTTCTTCATGATACAGGGCATAATCTTAGTTTCGTTTTTATTTTGTTACCATTAGACATCACTGGGTTTTAATTTGAGGTATGAAAACCTGACGATGCCACATATTGAAACACAAATTCATATAACATATTAATTAGCCTGTCATTTTCTTCATTTTCTAAGTCAATAAAGGTTATGTTAAATGAATAAATGTAGTGTAAATGTTGTAATGAAACCAACTGTACCGTTCAAAAGTACTGTTTGTTGTTGTATTTTTCAAAACTTGAAACTTGTGTGTGTGTGTGTCAGGTGGATTTTTTTAAATGTTTTTGAAATAAGTCTCTTGCACTGCTCCCCCAGCCTGCATTTATTTGATTAAAATATAGTAGCCTAGGCTATAAACTACAGTATTGTGATGTATTATTACCATTTTAAATAACAGTTTCTATTTGGACATATATAAAAAAAAATATATAAAATTTTTTTTTTTTTTTTTTTTTTTTTCTGATTTCTAATTGTAATAACGATCTCATAGCTTTATTTCTGCAATTGTAAATGCAGTGAAAATATATTATTGGCACTTCTGTGTATGCACTGCAAAGATGTATTTTCCTTGAATGATTTAATTTGACTGGTGTTACCGTCCCAGGACGTATGCATTTGCGTTTTCTAATGGGTAAGTGTCATTCATTGATTTATTGAGTGTGTGTGCGCGCGCAGCCAATGGACCCAATTGCCTGCTGGGAGTTGTAGTTTTGTTGTACGTTGTATTTATACCACAGAAAGGACCTGTCTTTCACTTCGATGGTAACTAAAAAAAAATTCAAGCTGCGATTTTTCACGATGGATATCCTCGCGCGATCGAGTGTAGATTGTGTTAAACACGACAAGAACCAAAAATTCTGCGTTTATTCCTTAAAACAGTCGGTATTTCCCATATTGCTTCTCCTTTGCAGCTGCCATTGGCGCACGTCACGATTATAAGCGCCTGCTATTGGCGTAGGCAATGTTTACAGCACGATTATCAAGTATGTGGTGCGAACGCAACGGAACAGTCAGATTTACCATAAATGAACATGGTGAGTAACATTTTATAAACAATATTGTCAATATTGTTTGTTTTCCCTCTATTTTGCTGACGAGAATTTCAAAATAAAGCCCTACCAGAGTCTCAATGCAACAACAGACAGTGATTGAACCGTGAATTTTGTGAACCATTACATAATTCTATATAGGCTAATTATAAATTCAATTGTTATTATACTTTACAATATTACTGTTTGTTGTTGTATTTTTCAAAACTTGAAACTCGTGTGTGTGTGTCAGGTGGATTTTTTTAATGTTTTTGAAATAAGTCTCTTGCGCTGCTCCCCCAGCCTGCATTTATTTGATTAAAATATAGTAGCCTAGGCTATAAACTACAGTATTGTGATATATTATTACCATTTTAAATAACAGTTTCTATTTGGACATATATTAAAAGGTTTTTTTTTTTTGTTTTTTTTTTTGTCCAATTTCTTGTGCTCCTCCCTGTCCTAATCTAGGTGATGGGACCTACCAGCTGTTCCTCATCAATGGCAAGAGGATCCAGTATTTAAGCAGAGCCGGGGGGGAGAGAGAGAGAGAGACTGGGACTGGGACTGGGACTGGGACTGGGACTGGGACTGGGACTGGGACTGGGACTGGGACTGGGACTGGGAGAGGGAGAGGGAGAGGTTTCTTCTCCCAAGAGCCTGAGGCCCCGTTTACACGATGGGAAAACGCAGATATTTCCCTGCGTTTTGGCCTGTCATTTACACGAAAACGCAGTTTTTATCCCAGAGAACGATTATTTCTAAAAACTCCGGCCAAAGTGGAGATTTCTGAAAACGCCGGTTATGTGTTGCCGTGTCAACTGGGAGAAACGGGGTTTTAGGTTCTCAAACGTCACATTATGCGCCAGAAAATGCTTACGTCATGTGAGCGCCCTATGTTCAGAGTTTGTTCCATACTGTCTATGAGTTTGTTTGGCTACTATTTGATCATGGATGCTGTTAAAGTGGTACTCATTTTTACTTTTGTGAAAACGCTTTTGGCCTGTTTGCATTTGCTTCGCTGTCTGTCCACACGAACGAACCTCGCGCCATGTCTATTGTTTTGAAAGGAACAGGAAGTCGCTCGTGCTATTCGTCGTTGTCGATTTTGAGGATTCTGATTGGCTTGCATGGCTTTATCCTTCTCCTTACACTGCCGCCCCTTTGTATTTATGCGGGTTGATGTAAACGACAACTTTTTTTGAAAACGATATTGCGTGCACGATGTTATTTTTGAAAACGGAGGGGGAGAAATATTCGTTTCTCTAAATACCCGGCTATGTGTAAATGTGGCCTGAGACTGTTGTGTTACCAGACTTGGAGTGTTGCTCTTGTTGGTGTATGTTAAGCTTAAGTGTGTTGTTACGCTTAAATGTGTTGTTACGGCTGTAGTGTGCAGCTTTGAATTGCTTGCCCATTGTTGAGTGTTGGAGCAGTAGGGAGTGGGTGCCATTTTTCTTTTCTCATTTTCTCCTGTTTTTTGTTAGTTAGGAAGTAAGGTAAGAGTTCTGTTGTTTATTTGTGTTGATTGTTGTAGGTCAATTAGGTGTTCCTTCTACCGGGTAGTGAGATCTTTTGTTTGTTTTGGCTTTACCTGCTCCTGAAGAACAGGCTTCATTTCTTTTTCTTTTGGAGCTGTTTGTTTAGGATTCTTTTTGCACTGTATTTATCACTTATTGTAAATAAATGTATTGGAAATCTTACTTTGTGTATTGTGTGCTGGGACTCAGATAGGTTAACTTTTCTTTGTCGCTGTTCATTTTTGCTTTAAAGCTACTTTCCCTTTTGCCCCTAGAAAAGGAATTGGGAACGTAACAGTGGTATTGTGTAATTATTCGAATAGAATTGAGTCTTTTCTCTCTGTTTTGCATGCGTCGTCATAATCATTATTGTTATTGTTGTTATTATTATTTTAATAAATTGTTTTGCCTCTGTCACAGTGTATTCTTAACCTGAATTAGCACTGTTCATATAGGCAACACCAATAGGTGTCATGTAACACAAAATAAACCTATGTTTTCTTCATGATACAGGGCATAATCTTAGTTTCGTTTTTATTTTGTTACCATTAGACATCACTGGGTTTTAATTTGAGGTATGAAAACCTGACGATGCCACATATTGAAACACAAATTCATATAACATATTAATTAGCCTGTCATTTTCTTCATTTTCTAAGTCAATAAAGGTTATGTTAAATGAATAAATGTAGTGTAAATGTTGTAATGAAACCAACTGTACCGTTCAAAAGTACTGTTTGTTGTTGTATTTTTCAAAACTTGAAACTTGTGTGTGTGTGTGTCAGGTGGATTTTTTAAAATGTTTTTGAAATAAGTCTCTTGCACTGCTCCCCCAGCCTGCATTTATTTGATTAAAATATAGTAGCCTAGGCTATAAACTACAGTATTGTGATGTATTATTACCATTTTAAATAACAGTTTCTATTTGGACATATATAAAAAAAAATATATAAATTTTTTTTTTTTTTTTTTTTTTTTTTCTGATTTCTAATTGTAATAACGATCTCATAGCTTTATTTCTGCAATTGTAAATGCAGTGAAAATATATTATTGGCACTTCTGTGTATGCACTGCAAAGATGTATTTTCCTTGAATGATTTAATTTGACTGGTGTTACCGTCCCAGGACGTATGCATTTGCGTTTTCTAATGGGTAAGTGTCATTGATTGATTTATTGAGTGTGTGTGCGCGCGCAGCCAATGGACCCAACGGCCTGCTGGGAGTTGTAGTTTTGTTGTACGTTGTATTTATACCACAGAAAGGACCTGTCTTTCACTTCGATGGTAACTAAAAAAAAATTCAAGCTGCGATTTTTCACGATGGATATCCTCGCGCGATCGAGTGTAGATTGTGTTAAACACAACAAGAACCAAAAATTCTGCGTTTATTCCTTAAAACAGTCGGTATTTCCCATATTGCTTCTCCTTTGCAGCTGCCATTGGCGCACGTCACGATTATAAGCGCCTGCTATTGGCGTAGGCAATGTTTACAGCACGATTATCAAGTATGTGGTGCGAACGCAACGGAACAGTCAGATTTACCATAAATGAACATGGTGAGTAACATTTTATAAACAATATTGTCAATATTGTTTGTTTTCCCTCTATTTTGCTGACGAGAATTTCAAAATAAAGCCCTACCAGAGTCTCAATGCAACAACAGACAGTGATTGAACCGTGAATTTTGTGAACCATTACATAATTCTATATAGGCTAATTATAAATTCAATTGTTATTATACTTTACAATATTACTGTTTGTTGTTGTATTTTTCAAAACTTGAAACTCGTGTGTGTGTGTCAGGTGGATTTTTTTAATGTTTTTGAAATAAGTCTCTTGCGCTGCTCCCCCAGCCTGCATTTATTTGATTAAAATATAGTAGCCTAGGCTATAAACTACAGTATTGTGATATATTATTACCATTTTAAATAACAGTTTCTATTTGGACATATATTAAAAGGTTTTTTTTTTTTGTTTTTTTTTTTGTCCAATTTCTTGTGCTCCTCCCTGTCCTAATCTAGGTGATGGGACCTACCAGCTGTTCCTCATCAATGGCAAGAGGATCCAGTATTTAAGCAGAGCCGGGGGGGAGAGAGAGAGAGAGAGAGACTGGGACTGGGACTGGGACTGGGACTGGGACTGGGACTGGGACTGGGACTGGGACTGGGACTGGGACTGGGACTGGGAGAGGGAGAGGTTTCTTCTCCCAAGAGCCTGAGGCCCCGTTTACACGATGGGAAAACGCAGATATTTCCCTGCGTTTTGGCCTGTCATTTACACGAAAACGCAGTTTTTATCCCAGAGAACGATTATTTCTAAAAACTCCGGCCAAAGTGGAGATTTCTGAAAACGCCGGTTATGTGTTGCCGTGTCAACTGGGAGAAACGGGGTTTTAGGTTCTCAAACGTCACATTATGCGCCAGAAAATGCTTACGTCATGTGAGCGCCCTATGTTCAGAGTTTGTTCCATACTGTCTATGAGTTTGTTTGGCTACTATTTGATCATGGATGCTGTTAAAGTGGTACTCATTTTTACTTTTGTGAAAACGCTTTTGGCCTGTTTGCATTTGCTTCGCTGTCTGTCCACACGAACGAACCTCGCGCCATGTCTATTGTTTTGAAAGGAACAGGAAGTCGCTCGTGCTATTCGTCGTTGTCGATTTTGAGGATTCTGATTGGCTTGCATGGCTTTATCCTTCTCCTTACACTGCCGCCCCTTTGTATTTATGCGGGTTGATGTAAACGACAACTTTTTTTGAAAACGATATTGCGTGCACGATGTTATTTTTGAAAACGGAGGGGGAGAAATATTCGTTTCTCTAAATACCCGGCTATGTGTAAATGTGGCCTGAGACTGTTGTGTTACCAGACTTGGAGTGTTGCTCTTGTTGGTGTATGTTAAGCTTAAGTGTGTTGTTACGCTTAAATGTGTTGTTACGGCTGTAGTGTGCAGCTTTGAATTGCTTGCCCATTGTTGAGTGTTGGAGCAGTAGGGAGTGGGTGCCATTTTTCTTTTCTCATTTTCTCCTGTTTTTTGTTAGTTAGGAAGTAAGGTAAGAGTTCTGTTGTTTATTTGTGTTGATTGTTGTAGGTCAATTAGGTGTTCCTTCTACCGGGTAGTGAGATCTTTTGTTTGTTTTGGCTTTACCTGCTCCTGAAGAACAGGCTTCATTTCTTTTTCTTTTGGAGCTGTTTGTTTAGGATTCTTTTTGCACTGTATTTATCACTTATTGTAAATAAATGTATTGGAAATCTTACTTTGTGTATTGTGTGCTGGGACTCAGATAGGTTAACTTTTCTTTGTCGCTGTTCATTTTTGCTTTAAAGCTACTTTCCCTTTTGCCCCTAGAAAAGGAATTGGGAACGTAACAGTGGTATTGTGTAATTATTCGAATAGAATTGAGTCTTTTCTCTCTGTTTTGCATGCGTCGTCATAATCATTATTGTTATTGTTGTTATTATTATTTTAATAAATTGTTTTGCCTCTGTCACAGTGTATTCTTAACCTGAATTAGCACTG
This sequence comes from Leuciscus leuciscus, assembly GCF_965113295.1. NCBI lineage: Eukaryota > Metazoa > Chordata > Actinopteri > Cypriniformes > Leuciscidae > Leuciscus > Leuciscus leuciscus. Next base: position 439,966 of record NW_028118543.1, read on the forward strand.
TTCATATAGGCAACACCAATAGGTGTCATGTAACACAAAATAAACCTATGTTTTCTTCATGATACAGGGCATAATCTTAGTTTCGTTTTTATTTTGTTACCATTAGACATCACTGGGTTTTAATTTGAGGTATGAAAACCTGACGATGCCACATATTGAAACACAAATTCATATAACATATTAATTAGCCTGTCATTTTCTTCATTTTCTAAGTCAATAAAGGTTATGTTAAATGAATAAATGTAGTGTAAATGTTGTAATGAAACCAACTGTACCGTTCAAAAGTACTGTTTGTTGTTGTATTTTTCAAAACTTGAAACTTGTGTGTGTGTGTGTCAGGTGGATTTTTTAAAATGTTTTTGAAATAAGTCTCTTGCACTGCTCCCCCAGCCTGCATTTATTTGATTAAAATATAGTAGCCTAGGCTATAAACTACAGTATTGTGATGTATTATTACCATTTTAAATAACAGTTTCTATTTGGACATATATAAAAAAAAATATATAAATTTTTTTTTATTTTTTTTTTTTTTTTTCTGATTTCTAATTGTAATAACGATCTCATAGCTTTATTTCTGCAATTGTAAATGCAGTGAAAATATATTATTGGCACTTCTGTGTATGCACTGCAAAGATGTATTTTCCTTGAATGATTTAATTTGACTGGTGTTACCGTCCCAGGACGTATGCATTTGCGTTTTCTAATGGGTAAGTGTCATTGATTGATTTATTGAGTGTGTGTGCGCGCGCAGCCAATGGACCCAACGGCCTGCTGGGAGTTGTAGTTTTGTTGTACGTTGTATTTATACCACAGAAAGGACCTGTCTTTCACTTCGATGGTAACTAAAAAAAAATTCAAGCTGCGATTTTTCACGATGGATATCCTCGCGCGATCGAGTGTAGATTGTGTTAAACACAACAAGAACCAAAAATTCTGCGTTTATTCCTTAAAACAGTCGGTATTTCCCATATTGCTTCTCCTTTGCAGCTGCCATTGGCGCACGTCACGATTATAAGCGCCTGCTATTGGCGTAGGCAATGTTTACAGCACGATTATCAAGTATGTGGTGCGAACGCAACGGAACAGTCAGATTTACCATAAATGAACATGGTGAGTAACATTTTATAAACAATATTGTCAATATTGTTTGTTTTCCCTCTATTTTGCTGACGAGAATTTCAAAATAAAGCCCTACCAGAGTCTCAATGCAACAACAGACAGTGATTGAACCGTGAATTTTGTGAACCATTACATAATTCTATATAGGCTAATTATAAATTCAATTGTTATTATACTTTACAATATTACTGTTTGTTGTTGTATTTTTCAAAACTTGAAACTCGTGTGTGTGTGTCAGGTGGATTTTTTTAATGTTTTTGAAATAAGTCTCTTGCGCTGCTCCCCCAGCCTGCATTTATTTGATTAAAATATAGTAGCCTAGGCTATAAACTACAGTATTGTGATATATTATTACCATTTTAAATAACAGTTTCTATTTGGACATATATTAAAAGGTTTTTTTTTTTTGTTTTTTTTTTTGTCCAATTTCTTGTGCTCCTCCCTGTCCTAATCTAGGTGATGGGACCTACCAGCTGTTCCTCATCAATGGCAAGAGGATCCAGTATTTAAGCAGAGCCGGGGGGGAGAGAGAGAGAGAGAGAGACTGGGACTGGGACTGGGACTGGGACTGGGACTGGGACTGGGACTGGGACTGGGACTGGGACTGGGACTGGGACTGGGAGAGGGAGAGGTTTCTTCTCCCAAGAGCCTGAGGCCCCGTTTACACGATGGGAAAACGCAGATATTTCCCTGCGTTTTGGCCTGTCATTTACACGAAAACGCAGTTTTTATCCCAGAGAACGATTATTTCTAAAAACTCCGGCCAAAGTGGAGATTTCTGAAAACGCCGGTTATGTGTTGCCGTGTCAACTGGGAGAAACGGGGTTTTAGGTTCTCAAACGTCACATTATGCGCCAGAAAATGCTTACGTCATGTGAGCGCCCTATGTTCAGAGTTTGTTCCATACTGTCTATGAGTTTGTTTGGCTACTATTTGATCATGGATGCTGTTAAAGTGGTACTCATTTTTACTTTTGTGAAAACGCTTTTGGCCTGTTTGCATTTGCTTCGCTGTCTGTCCACACGAACGAACCTCGCGCCATGTCTATTGTTTTGAAAGGAACAGGAAGTCGCTCGTGCTATTCGTCGTTGTCGATTTTGAGGATTCTGATTGGCTTGCATGGCTTTATCCTTCTCCTTACACTGCCGCCCCTTTGTATTTATGCGGGTTGATGTAAACGACAACTTTTTTTGAAAACGATATTGCGTGCACGATGTTATTTTTGAAAACGGAGGGGGAGAAATATTCGTTTCTCTAAATACCCGGCTATGTGTAAATGTGGCCTGAGACTGTTGTGTTACCAGACTTGGAGTGTTGCTCTTGTTGGTGTATGTTAAGCTTAAGTGTGTTGTTACGCTTAAATGTGTTGTTACGGCTGTAGTGTGCAGCTTTGAATTGCTTGCCCATTGTTGAGTGTTGGAGCAGTAGGGAGTGGGTGCCATTTTTCTTTTCTCATTTTCTCCTGTTTTTTGTTAGTTAGGAAGTAAGGTAAGAGTTCTGTTGTTTATTTGTGTTGATTGTTGTAGGTCAATTAGGTGTTCCTTCTACCGGGTAGTGAGATCTTTTGTTTGTTTTGGCTTTACCTGCTCCTGAAGAACAGGCTTCATTTCTTTTTCTTTTGGAGCTGTTTGTTTAGGATTCTTTTTGCACTGTATTTATCACTTATTGTAAATAAATGTATTGGAAATCTTACTTTGTGTATTGTGTGCTGGGACTCAGATAGGTTAACTTTTCTTTGTCGCTGTTCATTTTTGCTTTAAAGCTACTTTCCCTTTTGCCCCTAGAAAAGGAATTGGGAACGTAACAGTGGTATTGTGTAATTATTCGAATAGAATTGAGTCTTTTCTCTCTGTTTTGCATGCGTCGTCATAATCATTATTGTTATTGTTGTTATTATTATTTTAATAAATTGTTTTGCCTCTGTCACAGTGTATTCTTAACCTGAATTAGCACTGTTCATATAGGCAACACCAATAGGTGTCATGTAACACAAAATAAACCTATGTTTTCTTCATGATACAGGGCATAATCTTAGTTTCGTTTTTATTTTGTTACCATTAGACATCACTGGGTTTTAATTTGAGGTATGAAAACCTGACGATGCCACATATTGAAACACAAATTCATATAACATATTAATTAGCCTGTCATTTTCTTCATTTTCTAAGTCAATAAAGGTTATGTTAAATGAATAAATGTAGTGTAAATGTTGTAATGAAACCAACTGTACCGTTCAAAAGTACTGTTTGTTGTTGTATTTTTCAAAACTTGAAACTTGTGTGTGTGTGTGTCAGGTGGATTTTTTTAAATGTTTTTGAAATAAGTCTCTTGCACTGCTCCCCCAGCCTGCATTTATTTGATTAAAATATAGTAGCCTAGGCTATAAACTACAGTATTGTGATGTATTATTACCATTTTAAATAACAGTTTCTATTTGGACATATATAAAAAAATATATATAAATTTTTTTTTTTTTTTTTTTTTTTTTTTCTGATTTCTAATTGTAATAACGATCTCATAGCTTTATTTCTGCAATTGTAAATGCAGTGAAAATATATTATTGGCACTTCTGTGTATGCACTGCAAAGATGTATTTTCCTTGAATGATTTAATTTGACTGGTGTTACCGTCCCAGGACGTATGCATTTGCGTTTTCTAATGGGTAAGTGTCATTGATTGATTTATTGAGTGTGTGTGCGCGCGCAGCCAATGGACCCAACGGCCTGCTGGGAGTTGTAGTTTTGTTGTACGTTGTATTTATACCACAGAAAGGACCTGTCTTTCACTTCGATGGTAACTAAAAAAAAATTCAAGCTGCGATTTTTCACGATGGATATCCTCGCGCGATCGAGTGTAGATTGTGTTAAACACAACAAGAACCAAAAATTCTGCGTTTATTCCTTAAAACAGTCGGTATTTCCCATATTGCTTCTCCTTTGCAGCTGCCATTGGCGCACGTCACGATTATAAGCGCCTGCTATTGGCGTAGGCAATGTTTACAGCACGATTATCAAGTATGTGGTGCGAACGCAACGGAACAGTCAGATTTACCATAAATGAACATGGTGAGTAACATTTTATAAACAATATTGTCAATATTGTTTGTTTTCCCTCTATTTTGCTGACGAGAATTTCAAAATAAAGCCCTACCAGAGTCTCAATGCAACAACAGACAGTGATTGAACCGTGAATTTTGTGAACCATTACATAATCCTATATAGGCTAATTATAAATTCAATTGTTATTATACTTTACAATATTACTGTTTGTTGTTGTATTTTTCAAAACTTGAAACTCGTGTGTGTGTGTGTCAGGTGGATTTTTTTAATGTTTTTGAAATAAGTCTCTTGCGCTGCTCCCCCAGCCTGCATTTATTTGATTAAAATATAGTAGCCTAGGCTATAAACTACAGTATTGTGATATATTATTACCATTTTAAATAACAGTTTCTATTTGGACATATATTAAAAGGTTTTTTTTTTTTGTTTTTTTTTTTGTCCAATTTCTTGTGCTCCTCCCTGTCCTAATCTAGGTGATGGGACCTACCAGCTGTTCCTCATCAATGGCAAGAGGATCCAGTATTTAAGCAGAGCCGGGGGGGAGAGAGAGAGAGAGAGAGACTGGGACTGGGACTGGGACTGGGACTGGGACTGGGACTGGGACTGGGACTGGGACTGGGAGAGGGAGAGGTTTCTTCTCCCAAGAGCCTGAGGCCCCGTTTACACGATGGGAAAACGCAGATATTTCCCTGCGTTTTGGCCTGTCATTTACACGAAAACGCAGTTTTTATCCCAGAGAACGATTATTTCTAAAAACTCCGGCCAAAGTGGAGATTTCTGAAAACGCCGGTTATGTGTTGCCGTGTCAACTGGGAGAAACGGGGTTTTAGGTTCTCAAACGTCACATTATGCGCCAGAAAATGCTTACGTCATGTGAGCGCCCTATGTTCAGAGTTTGTTCCATACTGTCTATGAGTTTGTTTGGCTACTATTTGATCATGGATGCTGTTAAAGTGGTACTCATTTTTACTTTTGTGAAAACGCTTTTGGCCTGTTTGCATTTGCTTCGCTGTCTGTCCACACGAACGAACCTCGCGCCATGTCTATTGTTTTGAAAGGAACAGGAAGTCGCTCGTGCTATTCGTCGTTGTCGATTTTGAGGATTCTGATTGGCTTGCATGGCTTTATCCTTCTCCTTACACTGCCGCCCCTTTGTATTTATGCGGGTTGATGTAAACGACAACTTTTTTTGAAAACGATATTGCGTGCACGATGTTATTTTTGAAAACGGAGGGGGAGAAATATTCGTTTCTCTAAATACCCGGCTATGTGTAAATGTGGCCTGAGACTGTTGTGTTACCAGACTTGGAGTGTTGCTCTTGTTGGTGTATGTTAAGCTTAAGTGTGTTGTTACGCTTAAATGTGTTGTTACGGCTGTAGTGTGCAGCTTTGAATTGCTTGCCCATTGTTGAGTGTTGGAGCAGTAGGGAGTGGGTGCCATTTTTCTTTTCTCATTTTCTCCTGTTTTTTGTTAGTTAGGAAGTAAGGTAAGAGTTCTGTTGTTTATTTGTGTTGATTGTTGTAGGTCAATTAGGTGTTCCTTCTACCGGGTAGTGAGATCTTTTGTTTGTTTTGGCTTTACCTGCTCCTGAAGAACAGGCTTCATTTCTTTTTCTTTTGGAGCTGTTTGTTTAGGATTCTTTTTGCACTGTATTTATCACTTATTGTAAATAAATGTATTGGAAATCTTACTTTGTGTATTGTGTGCTGGGACTCAGATAGGTTAACTTTTCTTTGTCGCTGTTCATTTTTGCTTTAAAGCTACTTTCCCTTTTGCCCCTAGAAAAGGAATTGGGAACGTAACAGTGGTATTGTGTAATTATTCGAATAGAATTGAGTCTTTTCTCTCTGTTTTGCATGCGTCGTCATAATCATTATTGTTATTGTTGTTATTATTATTTTAATAAATTGTTTTGCCTCTGTCACAGTGTATTCTTAACCTGAATTAGCACTGTTCATATAGGCAACACCAATAGGTGTCATGTAACACAAAATAAACCTATGTTTTCTTCATGATACAGGGCATAATCTTAGTTTCGTTTTTATTTTGTTACCATTAGACATCACTGGGTTTTAATTTGAGGTATGAAAACCTGACGATGCCACATATTGAAACACAAATTCATATAACATATTAATTAGCCTGTCATTTTCTTCATTTTCTAAGTCAATAAAGGTTATGTTAAATGAATAAATGTAGTGTAAATGTTGTAATGAAACCAACTGTACCGTTCAAAAGTACTGTTTGTTGTTGTATTTTTCAAAACTTGAAACTTGTGTGTGTGTGTGTCAGGTGGATTTTTTAAAATGTTTTTGAAATAAGTCTCTTGCACTGCTCCCCCAGCCTGCATTTATTTGATTAAAATATAGTAGCCTAGGCTATAAACTACAGTATTGTGATGTATTATTACCATTTTAAATAACAGTTTCTATTTGGACATATATAAAAAAAAATATATAATTTTTTTTTTTTTTTTTTTTTTTTTTTCTGATTTCTAATTGTAATAACGATCTCATAGCTTTATTTCTGCAATTGTAAATGCAGTGAAAATATATTATTGGCACTTCTGTGTATGCACTGCAAAGATGTATTTTCCTTGAATGATTTAATTTGACTGGTGTTACCGTCCCAGGACGTATGCATTTGCGTTTTCTAATGGGTAAGTGTCATTGATTGATTTATTGAGTGTGTGTGCGCGCGCAGCCAATGGACCCAACGGCCTGCTGGGAGTTGTAGTTTTGTTGTACGTTGTATTTATACCACAGAAAGGACCTGTCTTTCACTTCGATGGTAACTAAAAAAAAATTCAAGCTGCGATTTTTCACGATGGATATCCTCGCGCGATCGAGTGTAGATTGTGTTAAACACAACAAGAACCAAAAATTCTGCGTTTATTCCTTAAAACAGTCGGTATTTCCCATATTGCTTCTCCTTTGCAGCTGCCATTGGCGCACGTCACGATTATAAGCGCCTGCTATTGGCGTAGGCAATGTTTACAGCACGATTATCAAGTATGTGGTGCGAACGCAACGGAACAGTCAGATTTACCATAAATGAACATGGTGAGTAACATTTTATAAACAATATTGTCAATATTGTTTGTTTTCCCTCTATTTTGCTGACGAGAATTTCAAAATAAAGCCCTACCAGAGTCTCAATGCAACAACAGACAGTGATTGAACCGTGAATTTTGTGAACCATTACATAATCCTATATAGGCTAATTATAAATTCAATTGTTATTATACTTTACAATATTACTGTTTGTTGTTGTATTTTTCAAAACTTGAAACTCGTGTGTGTGTGTGTCAGGTGGATTTTTTTAATGTTTTTGAAATAAGTCTCTTGCGCTGCTCCCCCAGCCTGCATTTATTTGATTAAAATATAGTAGCCTAGGCTATAAACTACAGTATTGTGATATATTATTACCATTTTAAATAACAGTTTCTATTTGGACATATATTAAAAGGTTTTTTTTTTTTGTTTTTTTTTTTGTCCAATTTCTTGTGCTCCTCCCTGTCCTAATCTAGGTGATGGGACCTACCAGCTGTTCCTCATCAATGGCAAGAGGATCCAGTATTTAAGCAGAGCCGGGGGGGAGAGAGAGAGAGAGAGAGACTGGGACTGGGACTGGGACTGGGACTGGGACTGGGACTGGGACTGGGACTGGGAGAGGGAGAGGTTTCTTCTCCCAAGAGCCTGAGGCCCCGTTTACACGATGGGAAAACGCAGATATTTCCCTGCGTTTTGGCCTGTCATTTACACGAAAACGCAGTTTTTATCCCAGAGAACGATTATTTCTAAAAACTCCGGCCAAAGTGGAGATTTCTGAAAACGCCGGTTATGTGTTGCCGTGTCAACTGGGAGAAACGGGGTTTTAGGTTCTCAAACGTCACATTATGCGCCAGAAAATGCTTACGTCATGTGAGCGCCCTATGTTCAGAGTTTGTTCCATACTGTCTATGAGTTTGTTTGGCTACTATTTGATCATGGATGCTGTTAAAGTGGTACTCATTTTTACTTTTGTGAAAACGCTTTTGGCCTGTTTGCATTTGCTTCGCTGTCTGTCCACACGAACGAACCTCGCGCCATGTCTATTGTTTTGAAAGGAACAGGAAGTCGCTCGTGCTATTCGTCGTTGTCGATTTTGAGGATTCTGATTGGCTTGCATGGCTTTATCCTTCTCCTTACACTGCCGCCCCTTTGTATTTATGCGGGTTGATGTAAACGACAACTTTTTTTGAAAACGATATTGCGTGCACGATGTTATTTTTGAAAACGGAGGGGGAGAAATATTCGTTTCTCTAAATACCCGGCTATGTGTAAATGTGGCCTGAGACTGTTGTGTTACCAGACTTGGAGTGTTGCTCTTGTTGGTGTATGTTAAGCTTAAGTGTGTTGTTACCAGGCTTGGGAGGGTTACTTTAAAAATGTATTCCGTTACAGTTACAAATTACTTCATAAAAAAAGTATTCAGTAACGTAATCCAAGTACTATAATATGAAAGTAATGTAACTGATTACTTTTGGATTACTTCAAGGTCACGTGTATAAATAAAGTCAAGCAAGAAGAAATATTATTAAAAAATATATATAAATAAACTTTTATTTATTAAGAATTTGGTCCAGTGTACAATATTTTCTAAATATACACACCGAATATATATTTATGTAAAGGGCTATACAGACATCTAGTGGCTAATGTATGGTATTACAGATTATTTTGTTTTATTTGTAACTAATTTTTAACAAAAAATATAAAAACACAACATTTAAAATTTTTACACAATCTACATATTAGTTTATTTTAAAATAGGCCTACATGTTGACTAAAGCCGTGATCTTTCTTAATTTGCCTGACTGAACTTGGGGCGTCGGCAGTGGGAGTTCCCCTACGTTACCTAGACAGCGAACATCCTGTTACGTGAGAAAAGATTAAGAAAGGACATTTTGGGTACTAAAAAAGCTACTCTCCTAATTTCTACAAAATATCCGCGGAATTTCCATGAATTAAAAGCGATTTTACCCGCAGGCAGCATCGTTTCTACTAGCAGCAGTGATTCAATCTGCGTCTGAGGAGATTGTAGAAAGCTGTTATTTGCACATGCACCAGCGGGTGGCACACGTGAGTCATTACTGGCAACAGAACCAGGAACTACTGTATAATCAAGCAGCGCTTAATATAGTGTTGTTATTATGCCAAAATACTTATTTATTTAGTTTTAAATGAAACCATTGTAATCCTGAAAGTATTCCCCCTTTTTTCAAAATGTAACTATAATCTGATTACTACGTTTTTTGACGTAACTGTAACGGATTACAGTTACTGGCTTTTTGTATCCTGATTACATAACGCCGTTACATGTATTCCGTTACTCCCCAACCCTGGTTGTTACGCTTAAATGTGTTGTTACGGCTGTAGTGTGCAGCTTTGAATTGCTTGCCCATTGTTGAGTGTTGGAGCAGTAGGGAGTGGGTGCCATTTTTCTTTTCTCATTTTCTCCTGTTTTTTGTTAGTTAGGAAGTAAGGTAAGAGTTCTGTTGTTTATTTGTGTTGATTGTTGTAGGTCAATTAGGTGTTCCTTCTACCGGGTAGTGAGATCTTTTGTTTGTTTTGGCTTTACCTGCTCCTGAAGAACAGGCTTCATTTCTTTTTCTTTTGGAGCTGTTTGTTTAGGATTCTTTTTGCACTGTATTTATCACTTATTGTAAATAAATGTATTGGAAATCTTACTTTGTGTATTGTGTGCTGGGACTCAGATAGGTTAACTTTTCTTTGTCGCTGTTCATTTTTGCTTTAAAGCTACTTTCCCTTTTGCCCCTAGAAAAGGAATTGGGAACGTAACAGTGGTATTGTGTAATTATTCGAATAGAATTGAGTCTTTTCTCTCTGTTTTGCATGCGTCGTCATAATCATTATTGTTATTGTTGTTATTATTATTTTAATAAATTGTTTTGCCTCTGTCACAGTGTATTCTTAACCTGAATTAGCACTGTTCATATAGGCAACACCAATAGGTGTCATGTAACACAAAATAAACCTATGTTTTCTTCATGATACAGGGCATAATCTTAGTTTCGTTTTTATTTTGTTACCATTAGACATCACTGGGTTTTAATTTGAGGTATGAAAACCTGACGATGCCACATATTGAAACACAAATTCATATAACATATTAATTAGCCTGTCATTTTCTTCATTTTCTAAGTCAATAAAGGTTATGTTAAATGAATAAATGTAGTGTAAATGTTGTAATGAAACCAACTGTACCGTTCAAAAGTACTGTTTGTTGTTGTATTTTTCAAAACTTGAAACTTGTGTGTGTGTGTGTCAGGTGGATTTTTTAAAATGTTTTTGAAATAAGTCTCTTGCACTGCTCCCCCAGCCTGCATTTATTTGATTAAAATATAGTAGCCTAGGCTATAAACTACAGTATTGTGATGTATTATTACCATTTTAAATAACAGTTTCTATTTGGACATATATAAAAAAAAATATATAAATTTTTTTTTTTTTTTTTTTTTTTTTTCTGATTTCTAATTGTAATAACGATCTCATAGCTTTATTTCTGCAATTGTAAATGCAGTGAAAATATATTATTGGCACTTCTGTGTATGCACTGCAAAGATGTATTTTCCTTGAATGATTTAATTTGACTGGTGTTACCGTCCCAGGACGTATGCATTTGCGTTTTCTAATGGGTAAGTGTCATTGATTGATTTATTGAGTGTGTGTGCGCGCGCAGCCAATGGACCCAACGGCCTGCTGGGAGTTGTAGTTTTGTTGTACGTTGTATTTATACCACAGAAAGGACCTGTCTTTCACTTCGATGGTAACTAAAAAAAAATTCAAGCTGCGATTTTTCACGATGGATATCCTCGCGCGATCGAGTGTAGATTGTGTTAAACACAACAAGAACCAAAAATTCTGCGTTTATTCCTTAAAACAGTCGGTATTTCCCATATTGCTTCTCCTTTGCAGCTGCCATTGGCGCACGTCACGATTATAAGCGCCTGCTATTGGCGTAGGCAATGTTTACAGCACGATTATCAAGTATGTGGTGCGAACGCAACGGAACAGTCAGATTTACCATAAATGAACATGGTGAGTAACATTTTATAAACAATATTGTCAATATTGTTTGTTTTCCCTCTATTTTGCTGACGAGAATTTCAAAATAAAGCCCTACCAGAGTCTCAATGCAACAACAGACAGTGATTGAACCGTGAATTTTGTGAACCATTACATAATTCTATATAGGCTAATTATAAATTCAATTGTTATTATACTTTACAATATTACTGTTTGTTGTTGTATTTTTCAAAACTTGAAACTCGTGTGTGTGTGTCAGGTGGATTTTTTTAATGTTTTTGAAATAAGTCTCTTGCGCTGCTCCCCCAGCCTGCATTTATTTGATTAAAATATAGTAGCCTAGGCTATAAACTACAGTATTGTGATATATTATTACCATTTTAAATAACAGTTTCTATTTGGACATATATTAAAAGGTTTTTTTTTTTTGTTTTTTTTTTTGTCCAATTTCTTGTGCTCCTCCCTGTCCTAATCTAGGTGATGGGACCTACCAGCTGTTCCTCATCAATGGCAAGAGGATCCAGTATTTAAGCAGAGCCGGGGGGGAGAGAGAGAGAGAGAGAGACTGGGACTGGGACTGGGACTGGGACTGGGACTGGGACTGGGACTGGGACTGGGACTGGGAGAGGGAGAGGTTTCTTCTCCCAAGAGCCTGAGGCCCCGTTTACACGATGGGAAAACGCAGATATTTCCCTGCGTTTTGGCCTGTCATTTACACGAAAACGCAGTTTTTATCCCAGAGAACGATTATTTCTAAAAACTCCGGCCAAAGTGGAGATTTCTGAAAACGCCGGTTATGTGTTGCCGTGTCAACTGGGAGAAACGGGGTTTTAGGTTCTCAAACGTCACATTATGCGCCAGAAAATGCTTACGTCATGTGAGCGCCCTATGTTCAGAGTTTGTTCCATACTGTCTATGAGTTTGTTTGGCTACTATTTGATCATGGATGCTGTTAAAGTGGTACTCATTTTTACTTTTGTGAAAACGCTTTTGGCCTGTTTGCATTTGCTTCGCTGTCTGTCCACACGAACGAACCTCGCGCCATGTCTATTGTTTTGAAAGGAACAGGAAGTCGCTCGTGCTATTCGTCGTTGTCGATTTTGAGGATTCTGATTGGCTTGCATGGCTTTATCCTTCTCCTTACACTGCCGCCCCTTTGTATTTATGCGGGTTGATGTAAACGACAACTTTTTTTGAAAACGATATTGCGTGCACGATGTTATTTTTGAAAACGGAGGGGGAGAAATATTCGTTTCTCTAAATACCCGGCTATGTGTAAATGTGGCCTGAGACTGTTGTGTTACCAGACTTGGAGTGTTGCTCTTGTTGGTGTATGTTAAGCTTAAGTGTGTTGTTACGCTTAAATGTGTTGTTACGGCTGTAGTGTGCAGCTTTGAATTGCTTGCCCATTGTTGAGTGTTGGAGCAGTAGGGAGTGGGTGCCATTTTTCTTTTCTCATTTTCTCCTGTTTTTTGTTAGTTAGGAAGTAAGGTAAGAGTTCTGTTGTTTATTTGTGTTGATTGTTGTAGGTCAATTAGGTGTTCCTTCTACCGGGTAGTGAGATCTTTTGTTTGTTTTGGCTTTACCTGCTCCTGAAGAACAGGCTTCATTTCTTTTTCTTTTGGAGCTGTTTGTTTAGGATTCTTTTTGCACTGTATTTATCACTTATTGTAAATAAATGTATTGGAAATCTTACTTTGTGTATTGTGTGCTGGGACTCAGATAGGTTAACTTTTCTTTGTCGCTGTTCATTTTTGCTTTAAAGCTACTTTCCCTTTTGCCCCTAGAAAAGGAATTGGGAACGTAACAGTGGTATTGTGTAATTATTCGAATAGAATTGAGTCTTTTCTCTCTGTTTTGCATGCGTCGTCATAATCATTATTGTTATTGTTGTTATTATTATTTTAATAAATTGTTTTGCCTCTGTCACAGTGTATTCTTAACCTGAATTAGCACTGTTCATATAGGCAACACCAATAGGTGTCATGTAACACAAAATAAACCTATGTTTTCTTCATGATACAGGGCATAATCTTAGTTTCGTTTTTATTTTGTTACCATTAGACATCACTGGGTTTTAATTTGAGGTATGAAAACCTGACGATGCCACATATTGAAACACAAATTCATATAACATATTAATTAGCCTGTCATTTTCTTCATTTTCTAAGTCAATAAAGGTTATGTTAAATGAATAAATGTAGTGTAAATGTTGTAATGAAACCAACTGTACCGTTCAAAAGTACTGTTTGTTGTTGTATTTTTCAAAACTTGAAACTTGTGTGTGTGTGTGTCAGGTGGATTTTTTAAAATGTTTTTGAAATAAGTCTCTTGCACTGCTCCCCCAGCCTGCATTTATTTGATTAAAATATAGTAGCCTAGGCTATAAACTACAGTATTGTGATGTATTATTACCATTTTAAATAACAGTTTCTATTTGGACATATATAAAAAAAAATATATAATTTTTTTTTTTTTTTTTTTTTTTTTTTTCTGATTTCTAATTGTAATAACGATCTCATAGCTTTATTTCTGCAATTGTAAATGCAGTGAAAATATATTATTGGCACTTCTGTGTATGCACTGCAAAGATGTATTTTCCTTGAATGATTTAATTTGACTGGTGTTACCGTCCCAGGACGTATGCATTTGCGTTTTCTAATGGGTAAGTGTCATTGATTGATTTATTGAGTGTGTGTGCGCGCGCAGCCAATGGACCCAACGGCCTGCTGGGAGTTGTAGTTTTGTTGTACGTTGTATTTATACCACAGAAAGGACCTGTCTTTCACTTCGATGGTAACTAAAAAAAAATTCAAGCTGCGATTTTTCACGATGGATATCCTCGCGCGATCGAGTGTAGATTGTGTTAAACACAACAAGAACCAAAAATTCTGCGTTTATTCCTTAAAACAGTCGGTATTTCCCATATTGCTTCTCCTTTGCAGCTGCCATTGGCGCACGTCACGATTATAAGCGCCTGCTATTGGCGTAGGCAATGTTTACAGCACGATTATCAAGTATGTGGTGCGAACGCAACGGAACAGTCAGATTTACCATAAATGAACATGGTGAGTAACATTTTATAAACAATATTGTCAATATTGTTTGTTTTCCCTCTATTTTGCTGACGAGAATTTCAAAATAAAGCCCTACCAGAGTCTCAATGCAACAACAGACAGTGATTGAACCGTGAATTTTGTGAACCATTACATAATTCTATATAGGCTAATTATAAATTCAATTGTTATTATACTTTACAATATTACTGTTTGTTGTTGTATTTTTCAAAACTTGAAACTCGTGTGTGTGTGTCAGGTGGATTTTTTTAATGTTTTTGAAATAAGTCTCTTGCGCTGCTCCCCCAGCCTGCATTTATTTGATTAAAATATAGTAGCCTAGGCTATAAACTACAGTATTGTGATATATTATTACCATTTTAAATAACAGTTTCTATTTGGACATATATTAAAAGGTTTTTTTTTTTTGTTTTTTTTTTTGTCCAATTTCTTGTGCTCCTCCCTGTCCTAATCTAGGTGATGGGACCTACCAGCTGTTCCTCATCAATGGCAAGAGGATCCAGTATTTAAGCAGAGCCGGGGGGGAGAGAGAGAGAGAGAGAGACTGGGACTGGGACTGGGACTGGGACTGGGACTGGGACTGGGACTGGGACTGGGACTGGGACTGGGACTGGGAGAGGGAGAGGTTTCTTCTCCCAAGAGCCTGAGGCCCCGTTTACACGATGGGAAAACGCAGATATTTCCCTGCGTTTTGGCCTGTCATTTACACGAAAACGCAGTTTTTATCCCAGAGAACGATTATTTCTAAAAACTCCGGCCAAAGTGGAGATTTCTGAAAACGCCGGTTATGTGTTGCCGTGTCAACTGGGAGAAACGGGGTTTTAGGTTCTCAAACGTCACATTATGCGCCAGAAAATGCTTACGTCATGTGAGCGCCCTATGTTCAGAGTTTGTTCCATACTGTCTATGAGTTTGTTTGGCTACTATTTGATCATGGATGCTGTTAAAGTGGTACTCATTTTTACTTTTGTGAAAACGCTTTTGGCCTGTTTGCATTTGCTTCGCTGTCTGTCCACACGAACGAACCTCGCGCCATGTCTATTGTTTTGAAAGGAACAGGAAGTCGCTCGTGCTATTCGTCGTTGTCGATTTTGAGGATTCTGATTGGCTTGCATGGCTTTATCCTTCTCCTTACACTGCCGCCCCTTTGTATTTATGCGGGTTGATGTAAACGACAACTTTTTTTGAAAACGATATTGCGTGCACGATGTTATTTTTGAAAACGGAGGGGGAGAAATATTCGTTTCTCTAAATACCCGGCTATGTGTAAATGTGGCCTGAGACTGTTGTGTTACCAGACTTGGAGTGTTGCTCTTGTTGGTGTATGTTAAGCTTAAGTGTGTTGTTACGCTTAAATGTGTTGTTACGGCTGTAGTGTGCAGCTTTGAATTGCTTGCCCATTGTTGAGTGTTGGAGCAGTAGGGAGTGGGTGCCATTTTTCTTTTCTCATTTTCTCCTGTTTTTTGTTAGTTAGGAAGTAAGGTAAGAGTTCTGTTGTTTATTTGTGTTGATTGTTGTAGGTCAATTAGGTGTTCCTTCTACCGGGTAGTGAGATCTTTTGTTTGTTTTGGCTTTACCTGCTCCTGAAGAACAGGCTTCATTTCTTTTTCTTTTGGAGCTGTTTGTTTAGGATTCTTTTTGCACTGTATTTATCACTTATTGTAAATAAATGTATTGGAAATCTTACTTTGTGTATTGTGTGCTGGGACTCAGATAGGTTAACTTTTCTTTGTCGCTGTTCATTTTTGCTTTAAAGCTACTTTCCCTTTTGCCCCTAGAAAAGGAATTGGGAACGTAACAGTGGTATTGTGTAATTATTCGAATAGAATTGAGTCTTTTCTCTCTGTTTTGCATGCGTCGTCATAATCATTATTGTTATTGTTGTTATTATTATTTTAATAAATTGTTTTGCCTCTGTCACAGTGTATTCTTAACCTGAATTAGCACTGTTCATATAGGCAACACCAATAGGTGTCATGTAACACAAAATAAACCTATGTTTTCTTCATGATACAGGGCATAATCTTAGTTTCGTTTTTATTTTGTTACCATTAGACATCACTGGGTTTTAATTTGAGGTATGAAAACCTGACGATGCCACATATTGAAACACAAATTCATATAACATATTAATTAGCCTGTCATTTTCTTCATTTTCTAAGTCAATAAAGGTTATGTTAAATGAATAAATGTAGTGTAAATGTTGTAATGAAACCAACTGTACCGTTCAAAAGTACTGTTTGTTGTTGTATTTTTCAAAACTTGAAACTTGTGTGTGTGTGTGTCAGGTGGATTTTTTAAAATGTTTTTGAAATAAGTCTCTTGCACTGCTCCCCCAGCCTGCATTTATTTGATTAAAATATAGTAGCCTAGGCTATAAACTACAGTATTGTGATGTATTATTACCATTTTAAATAACAGTTTCTATTTGGACATATATAAAAAAAAATATATAATTTTTTTTTTTTTTTTTTTTTTTTTTTTCTGATTTCTAATTGTAATAACGATCTCATAGCTTTATTTCTGCAATTGTAAATGCAGTGAAAATATATTATTGGCACTTCTGTGTATGCACTGCAAAGATGTATTTTCCTTGAATGATTTAATTTGACTGGTGTTACCGTCCCAGGACGTATGCATTTGCGTTTTCTAATGGGTAAGTGTCATTGATTGATTTATTGAGTGTGTGTGCGCGCGCAGCCAATGGACCCAACGGCCTGCTGGGAGTTGTAGTTTTGTTGTACGTTGTATTTATACCACAGAAAGGACCTGTCTTTCACTTCGATGGTAACTAAAAAAAAATTCAAGCTGCGATTTTTCACGATGGATATCCTCGCGCGATCGAGTGTAGATTGTGTTAAACACAACAAGAACCAAAAATTCTGCGTTTATTCCTTAAAACAGTCGGTATTTCCCATATTGCTTCTCCTTTGCAGCTGCCATTGGCGCACGTCACGATTATAAGCGCCTGCTATTGGCGTAGGCAATGTTTACAGCACGATTATCAAGTATGTGGTGCGAACGCAACGGAACAGTCAGATTTACCATAAATGAACATGGTGAGTAACATTTTATAAACAATATTGTCAATATTGTTTGTTTTCCCTCTATTTTGCTGACGAGAATTTCAAAATAAAGCCCTACCAGAGTCTCAATGCAACAACAGACAGTGATTGAACCGTGAATTTTGTGAACCATTACATAATTCTATATAGGCTAATTATAAATTCAATTGTTATTATACTTTACAATATTACTGTTTGTTGTTGTATTTTTCAAAACTTGAAACTCGTGTGTGTGTGTCAGGTGGATTTTTTTAATGTTTTTGAAATAAGTCTCTTGCGCTGCTCCCCCAGCCTGCATTTATTTGATTAAAATATAGTAGCCTAGGCTATAAACTACAGTATTGTGATATATTATTACCATTTTAAATAACAGTTTCTATTTGGACATATATTAAAAGGTTTTTTTTTTTTGTTTTTTTTTTTGTCCAATTTCTTGTGCTCCTCCCTGTCCTAATCTAGGTGATGGGACCTACCAGCTGTTCCTCATCAATGGCAAGAGGATCCAGTATTTAAGCAGAGCCGGGGGGGAGAGAGAGAGAGAGAGAGACTGGGACTGGGACTGGGACTGGGACTGGGACTGGGACTGGGACTGGGACTGGGACTGGGACTGGGAGAGGGAGAGGTTTCTTCTCCCAAGAGCCTGAGGCCCCGTTTACACGATGGGAAAACGCAGATATTTCCCTGCGTTTTGGCCTGTCATTTACACGAAAACGCAGTTTTTATCCCAGAGAACGATTATTTCTAAAAACTCCGGCCAAAGTGGAGATTTCTGAAAACGCCGGTTATGTGTTGCCGTGTCAACTGGGAGAAACGGGGTTTTAGGTTCTCAAACGTCACATTATGCGCCAGAAAATGCTTACGTCATGTGAGCGCCCTATGTTCAGAGTTTGTTCCATACTGTCTATGAGTTTGTTTGGCTACTATTTGATCATGGATGCTGTTAAAGTGGTACTCATTTTTACTTTTGTGAAAACGCTTTTGGCCTGTTTGCATTTGCTTCGCTGTCTGTCCACACGAACGAACCTCGCGCCATGTCTATTGTTTTGAAAGGAACAGGAAGTCGCTCGTGCTATTCGTCGTTGTCGATTTTGAGGATTCTGATTGGCTTGCATGGCTTTATCCTTCTCCTTACACTGCCGCCCCTTTGTATTTATGCGGGTTGATGTAAACGACAACTTTTTTTGAAAACGATATTGCGTGCACGATGTTATTTTTGAAAACGGAGGGGGAGAAATATTCGTTTCTCTAAATACCCGGCTATGTGTAAATGTGGCCTGAGACTGTTGTGTTACCAGACTTGGAGTGTTGCTCTTGTTGGTGTATGTTAAGCTTAAGTGTGTTGTTACGCTTAAATGTGTTGTTACGGCTGTAGTGTGCAGCTTTGAATTGCTTGCCCATTGTTGAGTGTTGGAGCAGTAGGGAGTGGGTGCCATTTTTCTTTTCTCATTTTCTCCTGTTTTTTGTTAGTTAGGAAGTAAGGTAAGAGTTCTGTTGTTTATTTGTGTTGATTGTTGTAGGTCAATTAGGTGTTCCTTCTACCGGGTAGTGAGATCTTTTGTTTGTTTTGGCTTTACCTGCTCCTGAAGAACAGGCTTCATTTCTTTTTCTTTTGGAGCTGTTTGTTTAGGATTCTTTTTGCACTGTATTTATCACTTATTGTAAATAAATGTATTGGAAATCTTACTTTGTGTATTGTGTGCTGGGACTCAGATAGGTTAACTTTTCTTTGTCGCTGTTCATTTTTGCTTTAAAGCTACTTTCCCTTTTGCCCCTAGAAAAGGAATTGGGAACGTAACAGTGGTATTGTGTAATTATTCGAATAGAATTGAGTCTTTTCTCTCTGTTTTGCATGCGTCGTCATAATCATTATTGTTATTGTTGTTATTATTATTTTAATAAATTGTTTTGCCTCTGTCACAGTGTATTCTTAACCTGAATTAGCACTGTTCATATAGGCAACACCAATAGGTGTCATGTAACACAAAATAAACCTATGTTTTCTTCATGATACAGGGCATAATCTTAGTTTCGTTTTTATTTTGTTACCATTAGACATCACTGGGTTTTAATTTGAGGTATGAAAACCTGACGATGCCACATATTGAAACACAAATTCATATAACATATTAATTAGCCTGTCATTTTCTTCATTTTCTAAGTCAATAAAGGTTATGTTAAATGAATAAATGTAGTGTAAATGTTGTAATGAAACCAACTGTACCGTTCAAAAGTACTGTTTGTTGTTGTATTTTTCAAAACTTGAAACTTGTGTGTGTGTGTGTCAGGTGGATTTTTTAAAATGTTTTTGAAATAAGTCTCTTGCACTGCTCCCCCAGCCTGCATTTATTTGATTAAAATATAGTAGCCTAGGCTATAAACTACAGTATTGTGATGTATTATTACCATTTTAAATAACAGTTTCTATTTGGACATATATAAAAAAAAATATATAAATTTTTTTTTTTTTTTTTTTTTTTTTTTCTGATTTCTAATTGTAATAACGATCTCATAGCTTTATTTCTGCAATTGTAAATGCAGTGTAAATATATTATTGGCACTTCTGTGTATGCACTGCAAAGATGTATTTTCCTTGAATGATTTAATTTGACTGGTGTTACCGTCCCAGGACGTATGCATTTGCGTTTTCTAATGGGTAAGTGTCATTGATTGATTTATTGAGTGTGTGTGCGCGCGCAGCCAATGGACCCAACGGCCTGCTGGGAGTTGTAGTTTTGTTGTACGTTGTATTTATACCACAGAAAGGACCTGTCTTTCACTTCGATGGTAACTAAAAAAAAATTCAAGCTGCGATTTTTCACGATGGATATCCTCGCGCGATCGAGTGTAGATTGTGTTAAACACAACAAGAACCAAAAATTCTGCGTTTATTCCTTAAAACAGTCGGTATTTCCCATATTGCTTCTCCTTTGCAGCTGCCATTGGCGCACGTCACGATTATAAGCGCCTGCTATTGGCGTAGGCAATGTTTACAGCACGATTATCAAGTATGTGGTGCGAACGCAACGGAACAGTCAGATTTACCATAAATGAACATGGTGAGTAACATTTTATAAACAATATTGTCAATATTGTTTGTTTTCCCTCTATTTTGCTGACGAGAATTTCAAAATAAAGCCCTACCAGAGTCTCAATGCAACAACAGACAGTGATTGAACCGTGAATTTTGTGAACCATTACATAATCCTATATAGGCTAATTATAAATTCAATTGTTATTATACTTTACAATATTACTGTTTGTTGTTGTATTTTTCAAAACTTGAAACTCGTGTGTGTGTGTCAGGTGGATTTTTTTAATGTTTTTGAAATAAGTCTCTTGCGCTGCTCCCCCAGCCTGCATTTATTTGATTAAAATATAGTAGCCTAGGCTATAAACTACAGTATTGTGATATATTATTACCATTTTAAATAACAGTTTCTATTTGGACATATATTAAAAGGTTTTTTTTTTTTTTTTTTTTTTGTCCAATTTCTTGTGCTCCTCCCTGTCCTAATCTAGGTGATGGGACCTACCAGCTGTTCCTCATCAATGGCAAGAGGATCCAGTATTTAAGCAGAGCCGGGGGGGAGAGAGAGAGAGAGAGAGACTGGGACTGGGACTGGGACTGGGACTGGGACTGGGACTGGGACTGGGACTGGGACTGGGACTGGGACTGGGACTGGGAGAGGTTTCTTCTCCCAAGAGCCTGAGGCCCCGTTTACACGATGGGAAAACGCAGATATTTCCCTGCGTTTTGGCCTGTCATTTACACGAAAACGCAGTTTTTATCCCAGAGAACGATTATTTCTAAAAACTCCGGCCAAAGTGGAGATTTCTGAAAACGCCGGTTATGTGTTGCCGTGTCAACTGGGAGAAACGGGGTTTTAGGTTCTCAAACGTCACATTATGCGCCAGAAAATGCTTACGTCATGTGAGCGCCCTATGTTCAGAGTTTGTTCCATACTGTCTATGAGTTTGTTTGGCTACTATTTGATCATGGATGCTGTTAAAGTGGTACTCATTTTTACTTTTGTGAAAACGCTTTTGGCCTGTTTGCATTTGCTTCGCTGTCTGTCCACACGAACGAACCTCGCGCCATGTCTATTGTTTTGAAAGGAACAGGAAGTCGCTCGTGCTATTCGTCGTTGTCGATTTTGAGGATTCTGATTGGCTTGCATGGCTTTATCCTTCTCCTTACACTGCCGCCCCTTTGTATTTATGCGGGTTGATGTAAACGACAACTTTTTTTGAAAACGATATTGCGTGCACGATGTTATTTTTGAAAACGGAGGGGGAGAAATATTCGTTTCTCTAAATACCCGGCTATGTGTAAATGTGGCCTGAGACTGTTGTGTTACCAGACTTGGAGTGTTGCTCTTGTTGGTGTATGTTAAGCTTAAGTGTGTTGTTACGCTTAAATGTGTTGTTACGGCTGTAGTGTGCAGCTTTGAATTGCTTGCCCATTGTTGAGTGTTGGAGCAGTAGGGAGTGGGTGCCATTTTTCTTTTCTCATTTTCTCCTGTTTTTTGTTAGTTAGGAAGTAAGGTAAGAGTTCTGTTGTTTATTTGTGTTGATTGTTGTAGGTCAATTAGGTGTTCCTTCTACCGGGTAGTGAGATCTTTTGTTTGTTTTGGCTTTACCTGCTCCTGAAGAACAGGCTTCATTTCTTTTTCTTTTGGAGCTGTTTGTTTAGGATTCTTTTTGCACTGTATTTATCACTTATTGTAAATAAATGTATTGGAAATCTTACTTTGTGTATTGTGTGCTGGGACTCAGATAGGTTAACTTTTCTTTGTCGCTGTTCATTTTTGCTTTAAAGCTACTTTCCCTTTTGCCCCTAGAAAAGGAATTGGGAACGTAACAGTGGTATTGTGTAATTATTCTAATAGAATTGAGTCTTTTCTCTCTGTTTTGCATGCGTCGTCATAATCATTATTGTTATTGTTGTTATTATTATTTTAATAAATTGTTTTGCCTCTGTCACAGTGTATTCTTAACCTGAATTAGCACTGTTCATATAGGCAACACCAATAGGTGTCATGTAACACAAAATAAACCTATGTTTTCTTCATGATACAGGGCATAATCTTAGTTTCGTTTTTATTTTGTTACCATTAGACATCACTGGGTTTTAATTTGAGGTATGAAAACCTGACGATGCCACATATTGAAACACAAATTCATATAACATATTAATTAGCCTGTCATTTTCTTCATTTTCTAAGTCAATAAAGGTTATGTTAAATGAATAAATGTAGTGTAAATGTTGTAATGAAACCAACTGTACCGTTCAAAAGTACTGTTTGTTGTTGTATTTTTCAAAACTTGAAACTTGTGTGTGTGTGTGTCAGGTGGATTTTTTAAAATGTTTTTGAAATAAGTCTCTTGCACTGCTCCCCCAGCCTGCATTTATTTGATTAAAATATAGTAGCCTAGGCTATAAACTACAGTATTGTGATGTATTATTACCATTTTAAATAACAGTTTCTATTTGGACATATATAAAAAAAAATATATAAATTTTTTTTTTTTTTTTTTTTTTTTTTTCTGATTTCTAATTGTAATAACGATCTCATAGCTTTATTTCTGCAATTGTAAATGCAGTGTAAATATATTATTGGCACTTCTGTGTATGCACTGCAAAGATGTATTTTCCTTGAATGATTTAATTTGACTGGTGTTACCGTCCCAGGACGTATGCATTTGCGTTTTCTAATGGGTAAGTGTCATTGATTGATTTATTGAGTGTGTGTGCGCGCGCAGCCAATGGACCCAACGGCCTGCTGGGAGTTGTAGTTTTGTTGTACGTTGTATTTATACCACAGAAAGGACCTGTCTTTCACTTCGATGGTAACTAAAAAAAAATTCAAGCTGCGATTTTTCACGATGGATATCCTCGCGCGATCGAGTGTAGATTGTGTTAAACACAACAAGAACCAAAAATTCTGCGTTTATTCCTTAAAACAGTCGGTATTTCCCATATTGCTTCTCCTTTGCAGCTGCCATTGGCGCACGTCACGATTATAAGCGCCTGCTATTGGCGTAGGCAATGTTTACAGCACGATTATCAAGTATGTGGTGCGAACGCAACGGAACAGTCAGATTTACCATAAATGAACATGGTGAGTAACATTTTATAAACAATATTGTCAATATTGTTTGTTTTCCCTCTATTTTGCTGACGAGAATTTCAAAATAAAGCCCTACCAGAGTCTCAATGCAACAACAGACAGTGATTGAACCGTGAATTTTGTGAACCATTACATAATCCTATATAGGCTAATTATAAATTCAATTGTTATTATACTTTACAATATTACTGTTTGTTGTTGTATTTTTCAAAACTTGAAACTCGTGTGTGTGTGTCAGGTGGATTTTTTTAATGTTTTTGAAATAAGTCTCTTGCGCTGCTCCCCCAGCCTGCATTTATTTGATTAAAATATAGTAGCCTAGGCTATAAACTACAGTATTGTGATATATTATTACCATTTTAAATAACAGTTTCTATTTGGACATATATTAAAAGGTTTTTTTTTTTTTTTTTTTTTTGTCCAATTTCTTGTGCTCCTCCCTGTCCTAATCTAGGTGATGGGACCTACCAGCTGTTCCTCATCAATGGCAAGAGGATCCAGTATTTAAGCAGAGCCGGGGGGGAGAGAGAGAGAGAGAGAGACTGGGACTGGGACTGGGACTGGGACTGGGACTGGGACTGGGACTGGGACTGGGACTGGGACTGGGACTGGGACTGGGACTGGGAGAGGTTTCTTCTCCCAAGAGCCTGAGGCCCCGTTTACACGATGGGAAAACGCAGATATTTCCCTGCGTTTTGGCCTGTCATTTACACGAAAACGCAGTTTTTATCCCAGAGAACGATTATTTCTAAAAACTCCGGCCAAAGTGGAGATTTCTGAAAACGCCGGTTATGTGTTGCCGTGTCAACTGGGAGAAACGGGGTTTTAGGTTCTCAAACGTCACATTATGCGCCAGAAAATGCTTACGTCATGTGAGCGCCCTATGTTCAGAGTTTGTTCCATACTGTCTATGAGTTTGTTTGGCTACTATTTGATCATGGATGCTGTTAAAGTGGTACTCATTTTTACTTTTGTGAAAACGCTTTTGGCCTGTTTGCATTTGCTTCGCTGTCTGTCCACACGAACGAACCTCGCGCCATGTCTATTGTTTTGAAAGGAACAGGAAGTCGCTCGTGCTATTCGTCGTTGTCGATTTTGAGGATTCTGATTGGCTTGCATGGCTTTATCCTTCTCCTTACACTGCCGCCCCTTTGTATTTATGCGGGTTGATGTAAACGACAACTTTTTTTGAAAACGATATTGCGTGCACGATGTTATTTTTGAAAACGGAGGGGGAGAAATATTCGTTTCTCTAAATACCCGGCTATGTGTAAATGTGGCCTGAGACTGTTGTGTTACCAGACTTGGAGTGTTGCTCTTGTTGGTGTATGTTAAGCTTAAGTGTGTTGTTACGCTTAAATGTGTTGTTACGGCTGTAGTGTGCAGCTTTGAATTGCTTGCCCATTGTTGAGTGTTGGAGCAGTAGGGAGTGGGTGCCATTTTTCTTTTCTCATTTTCTCCTGTTTTTTGTTAGTTAGGAAGTAAGGTAAGAGTTCTGTTGTTTATTTGTGTTGATTGTTGTAGGTCAATTAGGTGTTCCTTCTACCGGGTAGTGAGATCTTTTGTTTGTTTTGGCTTTACCTGCTCCTGAAGAACAGGCTTCATTTCTTTTTCTTTTGGAGCTGTTTGTTTAGGATTCTTTTTGCACTGTATTTATCACTTATTGTAAATAAATGTATTGGAAATCTTACTTTGTGTATTGTGTGCTGGGACTCAGATAGGTTAACTTTTCTTTGTCGCTGTTCATTTTTGCTTTAAAGCTACTTTCCCTTTTGCCCCTAGAAAAGGAATTGGGAACGTAACAGTGGTATTGTGTAATTATTCGAATAGAATTGAGTCTTTTCTCTCTGTTTTGCATGCGTCGTCATAATCATTATTGTTATTGTTGTTATTATTATTTTAATAAATTGTTTTGCCTCTGTCACAGTGTATTCTTAACCTGAATTAGCACTGTTCATATAGGCAACACCAATAGGTGTCATGTAACACAAAATAAACCTATGTTTTCTTCATGATACAGGGCATAATCTTAGTTTCGTTTTTATTTTGTTACCATTAGACATCACTGGGTTTTAATTTGAGGTATGAAAACCTGACGATGCCACATATTGAAACACAAATTCATATAACATATTAATTAGCCTGTCATTTTCTTCATTTTCTAAGTCAATAAAGGTTATGTTAAATGAATAAATGTAGTGTAAATGTTGTAATGAAACCAACTGTACCGTTCAAAAGTACTGTTTGTTGTTGTATTTTTCAAAACTTGAAACTTGTGTGTGTGTGTGTCAGGTGGATTTTTTTAATGTTTTTGAAATAAGTCTCTTGCACTGCTCCCCCAGCCTGCATTTATTTGATTAAAATATAGTAGCCTAGGCTATAAACTACAGTATTGTGATGTATTATTACCATTTTAAATAACAGTTTCTATTTGGACATATATTAAAAAAAAAATTAAAAAAAAACTTTTTTTTTCTTTTTTTTTTTCTGATTTCTAATTGTAATAACGATCTCATAGCTTTATTTCTGCAATTGTAAATGCAGTGAAAATATATTATTGGCACTTCTGTGTATGCACTGCAAAGATGTATTTTCCTTGAATGATTTAATTTGACTGGTGTTACCGTCCCAGGACGTATGCATTTGCGTTTTCTAATGGGTAAGTGTCATTGATTGATTTATTGAGTGTGTGTGCGCGCGCAGCCAATGGACCCAACGGCCTGCTGGGAGTTGTAGTTTTGTTGTACGTTGTATTTATACCACAGAAAGGACCTGTCTTTCACTTCGATGGTAACTAAAAAAAAATTCAAGCTGCGATTTTTCACGATGGATATCCTCGCGCGATCGAGTGTAGATTGTGTTAAACACAACAAGAACCAAAAATTCTGCGTTTATTCCTTAAAACAGTCGGTATTTCCCATATTGCTTCTCCTTTGCAGCTGCCATTGGCGCACGTCACGATTATAAGCGCCTGCTATTGGCGTAGGCAATGTTTACAGCACGATTATCAAGTATGTGGTGCGAACGCAACGGAACAGTCAGATTTACCATAAATGAACATGGTGAGTAACATTTTATAAACAATATTGTCAATATTGTTTGTTTTCCCTCTATTTTGCTGACGAGAATTTCAAAATAAAGCCCTACCAGAGTCTCAATGCAACAACAGACAGTGATTGAACCGTGAATTTTGTGAACCATTACATAATCCTATATAGGCTAATTATAAATTCAATTGTTATTATACTTTACAATATTACTGTTTGTTGTTGTATTTTTCAAAACTTGAAATTCGTGTGTGTGTGTCAGGTGGATTTTTTTAATGTTTTTGAAATAAGTCTCTTGCGCTGCTCCCCCAGCCTGCATTTATTTGATTAAAATATAGTAGCCTAGGCTATAAACTACAGTATTGTGATATATTATTACCATTTTAAATAACAGTTTCTATTTGGACATATATTAAAAGGTTTTTTTTTTTTTTTTTTTTTTTTGTCCAATTTCTTGTGCTCCTCCCTGTCCTAATCTAGGTGATGGGACCTACCAGCTGTTCCTCATCAATGGCAAGAGGATCCAGTATTTAAGCAGAGCCGGGGGGGAGAGAGAGAGAGAGAGAGACTGGGACTGGGACTGGGACTGGGACTGGGACTGGGACTGGGACTGGGACTGGGACTGGGACTGGGAGAGGTTTCTTCTCCCAAGAGCCTGAGGCCCCGTTTACACGATGGGAAAACGCAGATATTTCCCTGCGTTTTGGCCTGTCATTTACACGAAAACGCAGTTTTTATCCCAGAGAACGATTATTTCTAAAAACTCCGGCCAAAGTGGAGATTTCTGAAAACGCCGGTCATGTGTTGCCGTGTCAACTGGGAGAAACGGGGTTTTAGGTTCTCAAACGTCACATTATGCGCCAGAAAATGCTTACGTCATGTGAGCGCCCTATGTTCAGAGTTTGTTCCATACTGTCTATGAGTTTGTTTGGCTACTATTTGATCATGGATGCTGTTAAAGTGGTACTCATTTTTACTTTTGTGAAAACGCTTTTGGCCTGTTTGCATTTGCTTCGCTGTCTGTCCACACGAACGAACCTCGCGCCATGTCTATTGTTTTGAAAGGAACAGGAAGTCGCTCGTGCTATTCGTCGTTACTGTTGTTTAATACCGATTAAAATATAGTAGCCTAGGCTATAAACTACAGTATTGTGATGTATTATTACCATTTTAAATAACAGTTTCTATTTGGACATATATAAAAAATAAAAAAAAATTTTTTTTTTTTTTTTTTTTTGGATTTCTAATTGTAATAACGATCTCATAGCTTTATTTCTGCAATTGTAAATGCAATGAAAATATATTATTGGCACTTCTGTGTATGCACTGCAAAGATGTATTTTCCTTGAATGATTTAATTTGACTGGTGTTACCGTCCCAGGACGTATGCATTTGCGTTTTCTAATGGGTAAGTGTCATTCATTGATTTATTGAGTGTGTGTGCGCGCGCACACGGATTGGTGCAGCAAATCTGACAGATAATGAACAACAAGATCATGGAGGCATTCAAGATACTGTACAGTGCACTGTTTTATTTCTATTATCTTTCTAATTGTTCATGGAATACCACTAGGATTATACATAAAAGTTATTATAATTAATTCCTCGTGGTTAGAGTAATATTTCAATTTCACTTCTTCAAAATTTTGCTGTTGTTGATCCTCTCTTGGTTTAAGTTGTTCTTATATTATCATAAACCCTTTAACTGATTGTTTTGTCAAGTACTTTTTACTTTACTATATTTTCTTTTAGTGAAGTGACGTAAAAGTTTAAGTAAAACAAATGTGTGTGTTTGAATACAATTTTTTCAAATGTTTTCAGTCAGGACTACTTTGGGTAAACAAAAATATGTTATTTAATATCTATTCATTGCATTATGTAATTGGTTAACACACATAACTATAACTGTTAGTGGTTTGTTACATAGTTAATCCTTGTCATGTTTACCAACGTGAACAGTGCCAAAGATGGTACCCAATGTAAGCTGCATTGGACTATCACCAGACAAGCTACCTGAAAAAGATACCCAATGGTTGTGCTCACTGTGTACCTTAAACAGTGGAACATCATTAAAGAATATCTGCTGAAACTTCTGCTTTATTGTCCTTGTTGCAATATGGATTACCATTGTATATCTGCATTTTGGGACTTACAGTTAAAGACCCATGGACCAGATATGATTTATTAAGACCAGGAGTTAGAAGTGCACTCAATTTAAGACAAGAGTCAGAATTATAATAAATTAAAGGAAATTTTACTGAAGAATGTTTGCAGTTTATTATCAGGCAGAAGTCAAGAATCAGAACCAGTGATCAAAAGTAGGTTCTGATTGGCTAATAAATAATCACACATTTTCTACACATAGATAGACTGAAGCATATCTCCATCAATTATGCGGCTGACATTCGGACCCTGAATTTAGGCACGTCGTGACCTTCCACACTTGTAGTGATTGTAATGAATAGTAATTGGACCAATTTTTGAGTCTCCAGTCTAGGACCAACTCTATAGCGCCACCACCAGTTCAAAAATTCAACATTAAAAGGATTATAGCTTTTGAACCCTTTGATCTAGATGTGAATGTAAATAGATGTAAAATGACACTTAGTACACCTGATTCCACTCATTATGGTGATCACAATCAATATCTTACATTAAGACTCTGTACTTTTCAAAATGGCCACTACTGTAATGGGCAGTGTTCAATTTTTTTGTGCTACTCCTCATTCAAATTTTGTTCAATTTTTACAAAAATTGGCTCAGATGATCTTTGGACCAAGCCACACAGAAGTGACTGAACAGATTTTTTTATTTTTGCTATCGTTCCTGATATACTTTTCTCCAAATTCGACCTGTATTTGTTGCCTTATGGTAGTTAGCTTAGCATGCTAATTGGTTAGCATGCTAACCTGATGCCATTCTTTCTAATGTGGCTCTTCAGCTATAAGGCTAACCATAAACTACATTAGCATTAAGATAACTTAACTTGCTAACTTAACTAATCTGGTTAACATGCCTTTGTGTGCTCATTCTTACACTTAAGCCTCTCCTCGGCAGCTTGGTAAGACAGCGTCAACTGAGTGGCGCAAGCTGCTAAACCACGTGCCATGAGCCCTGAACCATTCCAGTTGTGGGTTTGAATCCTGTGTGGCACATTCCCAGACCGCAAGAGGTATTGTGGTGTAAAAGTTGCTTCTGTTCCAGACATGGTGTCTATATGTGAGCGAACTCGATAAATACAACATGCAGCGAATTTATACAAAAAATTATTCATTTTGAATTGCTTCTCACTTGAACTACTGGACCTTCTTCATCTTGCTAAAAACGCAACTTCCCAGTGGCGCAATGATATGAGTGACAGGTATCTGACCCAGAGATAATGGGTTTGAGCCCCGTGTGGGATGATTTAAAAAAAATTGTGTGTAATGTTGTGTCATGTCGATTCCTTTATTATTCAACGTTGTACTAATCTTTCTTCCTCTTGGATTAATGTATGTCTTGTTCATTATATGTTCATTCTCATCTGAACTTCTGTTCATTTTGAGTTTATTTTCACCTATACTTCTAAACCAGCTCTTTTTTCTTCAATTTCTGCTGTTTTTACTATTCCTGCTCTTGCTGCTGCTTCAGCTTGGCCCCGTATCGCTGCTTGCAGCTATATTTCCACTTGTTCCTTAACATGTAACCAAAATACTAACACACACAGACACAGTTTCTTCAAGATTGGATTTGGTGAGGAGGAGAGTCTTCTCAAAACATTAAGATAACATGTTCTTTCTCTCAAGGAGTGGATACTTTAAATCTAACTGTAAAGTAAAGACTTTAACTAAGAAATGGTCTCTCAACTATAGGTTTCAATGACTCCTGAGACCATTGCTATCAGGGTAGCCTGGAAAAGCAGATGGATGTAGTGACACCTGTTAAAGAAGTCCATATTTCATCTCTGGAAGCCGGGCTAAATGAGCAAACACTGTTACTGCATTCCTGGCATGGGCCAGACCCTTATGTTACACCTCAGATATCAAATACAGACATTTAAAGGATACATGAAATAACATTTTCGATAATCACACTGATAATTTCTTTAACAAAGTAAAATCTCATAAGCCTAGAGAATTCATTCAACTCATTTGATATATAGAAGGAAAACTATTGATTAATACCTTGATTATAATCACTCATTAGATATACATTGAAGCAGCAGTGTGTTCCAGAATCCACTTCTTCAGGACTTCATAACAAAAACTTAACTTGAATAATTACAATAAGGGTGTTGCTTATTTATAACATTGAAAATATTATTAACCTAAAATATCTGCTTTTTTTAATCAATGAAAGAATTGTGTTGTACAAGGAACAGCAGTTCTAATACATACTTTTACCTAATACATTTATCAAAGTTAATTGAGTAGAGTGATCACTGGGAACATACTATAACCTTTGGAACATGAAAAAAGGAGAAATTACAGTAACTTTTTAATAATAATATGTTTGTACTATACTTACAGTAAGGTATTGGCAGTATTTAACATGTAGTAAGTCAGTCTGATCACTAGGGAAGCACTATGCCTTTGGAACATGAAAAAATACTTTAGGGGAATTACTGTAATTTTTTCTTAAACTTATTTGTTTATTGTACGTACAGTAAAGGAGTTATTGTCAAAATTCCACCTGTAGTAAGTCAGTGTGGTCACTAGGAAAGCACTACAGCCTTTGGAACAGGAAAAAATACTTTAGGGGAATTACTGTAATTTTTTCTTAAACATATTTGTTTATTGTACATACAGTAAAGGAGTTATTGTCAAAATTCCACCTGTAGTAAGTCAGTCTGATCACTAGGGAAGCACTACAGCCTTTGGAACATGAAAAAATACTTTAGGGGAATTACTGTAATTTTTTCTTAAACTTATTTGTTTATTGTACGTACAGTAAAGGAGATATTGTCAAAATTCCACCTGTAGTAAGTCAGTCTGATCACTAGGAAAGCACTACAGCCTTTGGAACAGGAAAAAATACTTTAGGGGAATTACTGTAATTTTTTCTTAAACATATTTGTTTATTGTACATACAGTAAAGGAGTTATTGTCAAAATTCCACCTGTAGTAAGTCAGTCTGATCACTAGGGAAGCACTACAGCCTTTGGAACATGAAAAAATACTTTAGGGGAATTACTGTAATTTTTTCTTAAACTTATTTGTTTATTGTACGTACAGTAAAGGAGATATTGTCAAAATTCCACCTGTAGTAAGTCAGTCTGATCACTAGGAAAGCACTACAGCCTTTGCAACAGGAAAAAATACTTTAGGGGAATTACTGTATTTTTTTCTTAAACATATTTGTTTATTGTACGTACAGTAAAGGAGTTATTGTCAAAATTCCACCTGTAGTAAGTCAGTCTGATCACTAGGGAAGCACTATGCCTTTGGAACATGAAAAAATACTTTAGGTGAATTGCTGTAATTTTTTTTAATTAATATTTGTATACTGAACGTACAGTAAGGGAGGTATTGTCAAAATTTCACATGTAGTAAGTCAGTCTGGTCAGTAGGACCATACTACAACCTTTGGAACATGAAAAAAATCCCTTTGCTGAATTACTGTAACTTTTACATAAAACATATTTGCTACGTATTACACATACGTACTCTGTACAGTAGCCTACAAAAAAGTAAAAATATGCAGCAAATATCAAACCTGAAACTATTTCTATCCTGGTTGGCAACTTTATTTTTTTATTTTTTTACTTGATTATGTTCATGGTGCTGTCCACGTATGTGGTCCTGAAGGTCCTAAATTATCAAGTCTGCAACTTGGGTAAAGTTGATTTTATATTCGCATATTCGCGGAGTTCCGCGTTCAATATCTCGTGAGCTGAATATTGTTACTACACAAATAACATTGTTTTAATATTTAAATCTTCTTCTTAAAACGAGCTTTCCTTCGGGTTTGCACTTTGCAGATGGTCCCTTCTTAGCAGCCTGCGCATAGAGATCAATGTATTTTGTCCAGTGCGAGGGAAAGATCGTTTTGAGGAAAATTATGTTGTAGCTTCTGGTGTTTAATCTGTAGTTATATGTGATAGGTGTTTTGTGTAGCAACAACGTTTAGTTCACGAGTTATTGAACGCGGAAGTCCGCGAATGTGCGAATATGCGAATATAAAACCAACTTTACCTAAGTGTCTCTGTCTCTCTCTCTCTCTCTCTCTCTCTCTCTCTCTCTCTCTCTCTGGCTCTGCTTAAATACTGGATCCTCTCTCTCTCTCTCTCTCTCTCTCTCTCTCTCTCTCTCTCTCTCTCTCTCTCTCTCTCTCTCTCTCTCTGCTTAAATACTGGATCCTCTCTCTCTCTCTCTCTCTCTCTCTCTCTCCCCCGGCTCTGCTTAAATACTGGATCCTCTTGCCATTGATGAGGAACAGCTGGTAGGTCCCATCACCTAGATTAGGACAGGGAGGAGCACAAGAAATTGGACAAAAAAAAACAAACAAAAAACCTTTTAATATATGTCCAAATAGAAACTGTTATTTAAAATGGTAATAATATATCACAATACTGTAGTTTATAGCCTAGGCTACTATATTTTAATCAAATAAATGCAGGCTGGGGGAGCAGCGCAAGAGACTTATTTCAAAAACATTAAAAAAATCCACCTGACACACACACACAAGTTTCAAGTTTTGAAAAATACAACAACAAACAGTAATATTGTAAAGTATAATAACAATTGAATTTATAATTAGCCTATATAGGATTATGTAATGGTTCACAAAATTCACGGTTCAATCACTGTCTGTTGTTGCATTGAGACTCTGGTAGGGCTTTATTTTGAAATTCTCGTCAGCAAAATAGAGGGAAAACAAACAATATTGACAATATTGTTTATAAAATGTTACTCACCATGTTCATTTATGGTAAATCTGACTGTTCCGTTGCGTTCGCACCACATACTTGATAATCGTGCTGTAAACATTGCCTACGCCAATAGCAGGCGCTTATAATCGTGACGTGCGCCAATGGCAGCTGCAAAGGAGAAGCAATATGGGAAATACCGACTGTTTTAAGGAATAAACGCAGAATTTTTGGTTCTTGTCGTGTTTAACACAATCTACACTCAATCGCGCGAGGATATCCATCGTGAAAAATCGCAGCTTGAATTTTTTTTTAGTTACCATCGAAGTGAAAGACAGGTCCTTTCTGTGGTATAAATACAACGTACAACAAAACTACAACTCCCAGCAGGCCGTTGGGTCCATTGGCTGCGCGCGCACACACACTCAATAAATCAATGAATGACACTTACCCATTAGAAAACGCAAATGCATACGTCCTGGGACGGTAACACCAGTCAAATTAAATCATTCAAGGAAAATACATCTTTGCAGTGCATACACAGAAGTGCCAATAATATATTTTCACTGCATTTACAATTGCAGAAATAAAGCTATGAGATCGTTATTACAATTAGAAATCAGAAAAAAAAAAATGTATTTAAATTTTTTATATATGTCCAAATAGAAACTGTTATTTAAAATGGTAATAATACATCACAATACTGTAGTTTATAGCCTAGGCTACTATATTTTAATCAAATAAATGCAGGCTGGGGGAGCAGTGCAAGAGACTTATTTCAAAAACATTAAAAAAATCCACCTGACACACACACACACACACACACAAGTTTCAAGTTTTGAAAAATACAACAACAAACAGTACTTTTGAACGGTACAGTTGGTTTCATTACAACATTTACACTACATTTATTCATTTAACATAACCTTTATTGACTTAGAAAATGAAGAAAATGACAGGCTAATTAATATGTTATATGAATTTGTGTTTCAATATGTGGCATCGTCAGGTTTTCATACCTCAAATTAAAACCCAGTGATGTCTAATGGTAACAAAATAAAAACGAAACTAAGATTATGCCCTGTATCATGAAGAAAACATAGGTTTATTTTGTGTTACATGACACCTATTGGTGTTGCCTATATGAACAGTGCTAATTCAGGTTAAGAATACACTTTGACAGAGGCAAAACAATTTATTAAAATAATAATAACAACAATGATTATGACGACGCATGCAAAACAGAGAGAAAAGACTCAATTCTATTCGAATAATTACACAATACCACTGTTACGTTCCCAATTCATTTTCTAGGGGCAAAAGGGAAAGTAGCTTTAAAGCAAAAATGAACAGCGACAAAGAAAAGTTAACCTATCTGAGTCCCAGCACACAATACACAAAGTAAGATTTCCAATACATTTATTTACAATAAGTGATAAATACAGTGCAAAAAGAATCCTAAACAAACAGCTCCAAAAGAAAAAGAAATGAAGCCTGTTCTTCAGGAGCAGGTAAAGCCAAAACAAACAAAAGATCTCACTACCCGGTAGAAGGAACACCTACAACAATCAACACAAATAAACAACAGAACTCTTACCTTACTTTCTAACTAACAAAAAACAGGAGAAAATGAGAAAAGAAAAATGGCATGAATAATGTCTAAGCACTAGTAGTTGTGTTCACTTGCAGTGCATTAGCAATCTTCCCACTGTGAAGTTGTACATGCTGGTATTCAGGATGATGCGAGTCGCTGATGCAGAGGTCTCCGTCAGGAACTCTGAGGTGTGGCCTCGAGATGAGGCTCTGGTTGAGCTGGCCAAATCCAGCTATAGATAGATTTACGATGACGTCACATTTCTCCCGCAACTCCTTACGGCGCCATCTTGTGTGTCAAGTGGGTCAAAGCATTTGTGTTACGGAGCATTATAATATCCTGAATCGGCATTATTCTGAACATGAAAATCATACGATTATTCTCCGTTTGGCTGGAGTTAATGTTCAGTGCTGCTCTTGTGAACATTTAGAGGTTTTGTGCTCTGGAGATGTGACACTTTATCTAATAATTTCCAAGATGGGCTAGCTAAACGCGCTAGCTCTCATCGGCTGTCAAATCGCTGTAACGTTACCCAGGTGGCTACTATCGACACAGCCCTTGAGAGGTGTTGGCTGGGCAGAAGCACACTCTGACGATTGTCCACCTTCATCACTTTCTCTGTGGCCACATCAGCTGGTCGAGCCAGAGGCAGAGGCAGAGGCTACACCTGGAGCACATCGCTCCGTGCCTCTGCTCTCCATCTCTCTCCTACACTAAATTAGTTCGGAGCGTTGTGTTGTTGTTTTTTTACCCAGATGGTGTTGTCTTGACACTGAGTCTAAATGTACCGTATAATAAGGGCTGTGCAGATATCAGCCGCCTGGCTACAGCGATGTGAACCGTCAATGCAGGGCTCCAGACTAACTTTTCCATGAGGGAGAGAGAGCAAGACAGCGCTTAGTTTGGAGACGGTGAAGTCTTGTTTACACTTTCGCCTGGCTCCGAAGAGAGAGGGTGCGCGCGCGACCGGCTCTCTCTCTCTCTCTCTGCTCGTTCTTTCAGTTAAACATGCGCCCAGTTCATCTACATTACTCACCGATCAAATAAGACTTTGGCGGGCGCTAAAACAAGTTCAATGCAGGAGAATTCATGCGTGAATTTAACTGAGTAGTACATGACCATGCACTCGCACAAATGCGACCACATACAATTTTAACTCGCACATTCTAACAAAATAATTGTATGCTTCCAGAGACTTTCTTCCTCTTAATTCGTCACGCACTAACGGTGTGGATGAGATACTTGGCAATGTCCATTTCCTGAATATCGGGGTACGCCGCAGGATTAGCCTACATAACCAGTCCTCTTTCGACATTGTGTAAGGATCCTTTCCATCGATATAACTCAATTTCTCATCATATCTTGCCTTGCAAACATCGTCTAATGTGTCCCTGTAAATAACCTTCACCTTGTCGCCAGGTTTGGAGGAATTTGTCATCGTTATCTCAACACAAAAGAGTCAAAAATACTTTATATTAACTGGCTTGCTATTAATGTAGCACAGTGAATGAGCCGTGTCTCCCAGTGGCTTACTGACAGTTTTGACACACAACATGGCGGCGCGCCGCAGAGGATAATGGGTAATTCGAGAAACGGAAACCCATCTATTGAGCTGTGGAGGTACACAACATCATGCATCATGTTACCTTATTATTCCCTAATTGATCTGTCTTCAACTTCCTACTCTTGCAAGTGTACCAAGTGGATATACATTTCTGAACTTTTTATACTTTACATTCATTGGTACATTTCAAATATTGGTCACACTTTAGAATAAGGCCCTATTAGTTAATGTCAATGCATACATAGGCCTATGAATCTTTGTTACAGAAAATAAAATACAACAGTTCCACAACGAGGCAAGGCAGCGAATGATCCATCTGTTGTATTCTTCATTTCACAGGAAACGAAGGACACTTTTGGAGGCTGCATGTGAAGGAGGCTTAGAATTGGATCAGCCTTCGTCGTGCCACGGTGACTCAATCGGATGCAGCCTCTGAATTGGGAAGCAGCAATGGATCCTTCATGGCCTTACCTTCCCCAGAATTCATTGCGCACAATTGACGACAGGATTTCTTTGAGAGAAATTGCCGAATTACACTTTTAAATGCAAGTAATGCTTTTTTAAACAAACAAACAAAACATTATTTTGGCTAAAGACAATTTCAAAAGAAAGTATGCAATAAAGCATCAGTTGTATAAAAAAAGTATAATGATTAAATTACACTTAATTTTACACTATTGGTTCTTTTCGGTCTCTATCCTCTGTGAGTTCATGGAGTAATGGAGTGTTTGAGAATAGGTTTGTTAAATACATGGACAGAGGATAGGTTTAGAATACTTAGATATAATGAATTATGTTTTCCTTCAAGAAACCTATATAAATAGAAAATATTATAGGGTAGACTGTGTACAGTTGAGACACCTTAAATAACTTGCGCGCGCAGCATGCACAAGTTGTGATTTTTGCTGTGCACATGCGTATTAGTGTCCTCTTTTATCCTGCAAAATCTGAAGACTGGACGCGTCTCCGATCAGAAGATATCTGCAAAAGTTTTTTTTCTAAGGTAAGGCTTGCATCGTTTTTTGCGCACTCAACTATGAATAACCTATTATCTGTTAAACGTAACTGGTACCATTACAAACGTTATTCTGTGCCCAAAAAATACGCATATTTCATGGTATTGAGTCATGCAAGCTCAATGCAAAATCTAGAGAAATGTGCGAAGTGGCCAGCGGGGGATAGTTGAGACACCGTACCCCAATAGAGTTATATTACAAAACACGCTGTTTATTTGTTCAGTGTTATGATAACAGGTTAAACGTCATAATTGGCCAGCATAGGACGCAATTAAAAATACAATTTCATATTTATTATATTTAAACTGTAATACAGTTACTGTATATTATTAATGAATATATTTTTCTAACATGCATGTTAAAGATAACCTAGCAAGTTGTCAAATAGACAAGGTGGTAAAATGATATCTGTTTGTTAAATATCTTGTTCATGTTTTATACATTTTAACGGTGCTAATTTACATCAAATTAATGAATTTAGAAAGGATGAACAAACAGATATATTGCCCAATTGTTATTTTCTTCATTTCCCTCATTAGAAATGGGTGTCTCAACTGTACCATAGTACTGTCTCAACTGTCCCGTACATTGGTACAGTTGAGACAGAGTTGACACAAAAAGCACCTTATTTTTATTCGCTAATTGTGGAAAATATAAACTACTTATGGGTATTATTGATTGATAATATATTTGATTGATAATATATTAGTCTACAAGCTAATGTAATGTCATGTGGCATTTCATGTGAAAATTCAATTCTTTTCAGTATGTATTTTTGTGTGAAAAATCTAAACTCAAAAAGTGTCTCAACTGTACACAGTCTACCCTAATGAATGGGATGTGGTGGGAGAACAATTTGCTTTTAGTCATGGAACAAACAACAGTGCCCGTTTTATTTTATTTGTTGAAGAAATATAAAAAGGTCTTTATTGCTAACAGAGTTTGGGGTAAACATGTAGGTCCTATTTGAAACTATACACACACACACACAAATTGTGTATAGAAGAAGACTGGAGCTAAAAAAGAAAGGATCCTCATGGTCAATGTTGTGAGGTCTATATAGTTAAGTTTATTTAGTGAATGTGAAGAAGATGATGAGTGTAGAAGTGGTTTAGAGTTGCCTATTAAATAAGAAGAAAGTAGTGCTACATAGATTCTATTTAAGTGAGATGTGGAATAATAGGCTAATGAACGCTTAAATGTTTTATTACTGACTGATAAAGACAGGCAGAGCCGCCTTAACCTAATGTTAGGCCCCGGGGCTGAGAGGTTTTGTAGGCCCCCCATCCCCTCAATTTAAAGAGTCTCATTTAAAAAAAGTGTAATAGCCTATCTAGGTAATCTACATCACAAAATGCATTAGTTTCTTTCGAGACCTACAACAGTGATTTTTTTAAATATTGTTTTTCATTTTAATATTGTTATTAACATATCACTGAGCACATAAACACAAGACACTTTATTAAACAACCACACACAGCAACTAAATTTCAACTTTATGCAAATGAGAAGCGATTTTCGCGAGCGACGACCAATAGGAAAGAAGCCTTTCAGTGGAGCTCAGCTCCCGTCACCGTCTCGAGTGAAATTGCATGTGAATCGGCAAGACCGAAGAGTTCAAGGGCGATTTCACTGTTTTATATGATTTGACTGTAACTAACCACAAACATGGATATAATAAAATGATGCATGGAAAAGAAACTGTCGACAGTCTCAGTGAGTTTAATTCATACATTTATAGTTCGAGTGTTGTAGTTTTATGATGCAAGTTTAGCACTGCTGCAGTTCATTTTACAGTGCATTATGTTGACTATTAGGGACAAGAAAATGTATTAGCCTATTTGTCAAATTCGGATGACGTTTTAGTAATTGATGACAGTATGAGTGAGTTTAATTTGTAGATTGATCGATCGTTAATCTAGTAAATGATTTAATCCCTGAACACTGCTGTGTGTAATATAAAAACACTCTCCCAACAGCATACTGTTTCTTTTGAGCCTAATTCCTAGTCAAATTAAAATGATATAGTTGTATAATATCACTTGTGGTGGTGTTTTGTATAGATGTGGCCAGACGAGCAGTCTCATTCGCGCCGCGGGACCTCTAGACGCGCGTAAACGCGTCTTTACAACACTGAAATCACTCGCGCCATACGCTCTATTCGCGTTTGGTGTGAACGCACCTTAACAATAACATTAGAGCGACAGCACTACCAACGCCCACAAGCGACTAGCGACATACAGCGACAAAATCTGACAAGTTAAAACAAAATGACATTTTCAGCTCATCATGAACCTGAACATGGGAGGCCCCTGAACTTGGGAGGCCCCTGGGCTTCAGCCCAGGTAAGCCCGTGCATTAAGGCGGCCTTGACACCTGATCTGCACGCCTGTCTCGCACACCCGCTTTCACTACACAGCGCACACCGCCCTCTACTGGCGAACACAGGTATGAATAATCTGCTGTGGCTCCTACAAATGCATTAATCCGTGTAATAATAAATATGTTTGTTTTGAGTTTATCAGCACACAAAACTGACTGGAGTTATTAACTGTAAACCTTACTGGTGATTAAACTCAAGTCATTTGCCAATAAGGGCAACCATTATACACTAACTTACTAACTAAGAGTGAAACTTCTCGCCATATTAGACATTCTCTGCTATAATGTTGGTTAGTAAGTTAGTATATGTTATATGTTAGGTCAGCATATCTTCAGAAGGCCACCTTCAAAGTTCTACCACTGGACCATTAAGATACGTTAGTTAAGTAGGCGGATCTATTTATGTATTCGGACAAATTCTAGAGCTGACTTTATGTACAGGACTCGTTGCACAGTTGATTTTTTTTCCCTTTGAAATAAATAGCAAAAAGTCATAGCTGAGACTATGTGCATGATTATGCTGTATTTATTCTACTTAATAAAAACGTATTGCAGCGAGATTATGCGTGCAATAGAACTAGAACAGCTACGTCCGTGTGACTGTTATTCATGCGCAATTGAGCATCCACATCAAAGAGCAGGGCCTCGCATTTCAAGTTCACACAGGGCCTCGCACCCCACCTGCGACGGCGCTGATTTCAAATACATAAATATTGACAATTTGTAGGCTGGCCTTTATGTATTTACTTATTAGGGTGGGGGTGCTGCTTTTGTATAAGAAACAAAATCAAGTCTATGAAACTCGTCAAAACTCTGCGAATCACAACAAGCGAATCGGTGGGTTTTGACATTGTTGATGCTTTCAATCGAGTTGCGTGTCCTCCTGGATGAACTTTCACCGATGATCCTTCAGTGACAAGCACTAAAACACTGTAACGAGATGAATAATTGTGATTTCATGACCAAATGTTTTGATGGAAATCACTTGACTTCACTGTTAACCCTTGCTGTAAAAAAAGGCCAAATTCTGACAATATCATACCATTTTCCATTAAAACAGTAATATACCATAGAAAATAAAACTAGCCTACAGGAATATACTGTGAATTAACAGCGCTCAAAATCGACACTCAGAGGCTGTTTTCCCAATCACACCCTATACCCTCATTCACTATTCCCTACATTAGTTCACCAATATAGTCCACTTGACATAGTGAATGAAAAGAAGAGAGTGAATTGAGACACTGATGAACACCTGATTAGCAGAATCACTGAAGGACAGAGAAACAAGAACAGAAAAAAGAAAAAACACAAGAACTACAACTGACTTCCAGTAACACTGAGTGTGAAACCAGTTTACAAACCAGTTTACGATTATTTATTTCATACATGTACAAAAGTTATTGTTGAGAATTAACAGAGATTTAGTTAATAATAAAATTTGTTGTCACCATGATGGAGATCAGTATTTGCTTTAGTTGGTCTCTTGTCCCTTGACTTCTTATCTTTCATCTCTCTCTGACTGCTGTAACAGTGAGTTTATAAAACACATTTGATATGGCAAGAAAAAGTCAAGAGGAAGATGATCAGTTGATTGTGTTCTTTTGTGATGATGTCACAATCATCTTGAACTATCTGATTTTCAGATTTTACCTGGATATATTAATTGAAATTATAGTCATATTTAGCATAAATCTGTGTATCTACAAATTGAAATCAATATTTCTATAATCAGGTCTTCTGAAAAATAACAATCATATAGTGCATTCAATTTTATTGTACTCCTGCTTGGTTCAGACACACACAGATATCAACAATCAGCACAGGAATCTCAACAATGGTGAAAAGTTTCATGTCGCAATGCATGCTGGGTTCCAGGATAATATAAAACTCCCAGCATGCACTGCTGCATGAATAATAATGAAAAAAAAAAATATTGCCACCACTGTTGAGATTGATGTGCTAAATTGTGATATCTCTGTGTTTCTAAAACATAGTGTAGCTCTGTTTTTTTTGGTTTATGCATGATGAGTTAAAAAAAACGAGTCATAGTAATTTATTGCTGTAGTTTCACAGTAGTGCTAATGTAACACTTTTGATCGAGGATAAAACTCTGAATGAATAAGAATTAATTCCTTAGTGAATGAACAGGCAATATGATGATTTTGTCATCATAAGCATTACAACAGAAATCATTCATAAACTGTGTGCGCACAAGTGTGACTTGCAAAAACACAGCTCAAGTAGCAGAAGAAAGACAATTGTTTTAGCATCAGCATCCCAACTAAAGCAAGCACTGATCTCTATAATGGTAACTTCAAACAAACATTTTC
Organism: Leuciscus leuciscus; assembly: GCF_965113295.1. Lineage (NCBI taxonomy): Eukaryota > Metazoa > Chordata > Actinopteri > Cypriniformes > Leuciscidae > Leuciscus > Leuciscus leuciscus. Next base: position 482,292 of record NW_028118543.1, read on the forward strand.
AATAACAATTTCTGTATGACAGAAATAAAGTCATACTGGTTAATAATAAGTGTAATAATGTGTAATGGCTGGAAGTCAGTCGTAGTTATTGTGTTTCTCTATTTTCTGTTCTTGTGTTTCTCTTTTCTTCAGTGAGTCTGCTTGTTAACAGCAGGTGTTCATCACTAATGCTCAACAATCACTTACATATTCACTTAATTATCTCACTGTAACACTGCGTCAGTGTTACTTTTTACTCTTTGTAGTGTGGATTTCCCTGTGGGGTTGAAAGGGTTAACAGTGTAAGATAAAAAGACACACCCACAAAATGTATTTTAACAGTAATAAACTGTAAGTTATGAAACAGGTTTATACTGGCAACACTGTTGCCAGTATTTTACTGTAAAATCTTATTTTTTGGGTCACCATTGTGCAGAAGAGTAGAGCCTGTGCTTCAGTCCAGGAGAAGATCTTAAAACATTGATGATACGCTGCATGTTGCTTTATTTAACAGACGGTGACTGTGTAGTTGCTAATCCAGTGGAAATCTCTTAATTTACAAATGGTGTTTTGTGGTTTCAAATGAAATAAGTTCCCAGTAATACTTTGCTCACTTTATTAATGTATTATAAATTTTAGTTAATACTTTCAAATGACAGTTGGTTAATTTAAGACAGTCGGTTTCTGCAAGTGAAATTAGTTAACTCGAGTTTTAGTGCATTTTACAGTAACATACTGTAGATTACAGTAAAGAACTGTATAATTAACAGTAAATTACTGGCAACAGTGTTGCCAGTATTTTACTGTAAAAAAACCCGGTAAGGTCTAACAGTGTTGGCAATCACAATCATGATCTGGATCAATGTGATCATTTGCATTAATCATTTAACACATGCTTTTATCCAAAGCAACTTACAAGTGATGAACATCACAATGTTATCATAAAGTGACAACTGATTTTGATTTCTGAAGCTTGAATATGTTTATGGGCCAGAATCTAAACCAGAGCCCTGTGTGGAAAAACTCAAAATTGAGAGATATAAACTCGCAATTCTGACTTTTTTTCTCGCAATTGCGAGTTTAGGCTAGCCTATATCTCGCTTCTCGCAATTCTGAAATCTTTTCTCAGACGTGATACACTGTAAAATCTAATTAGTTGGACTTACTTAAAAAAAAGCATGCAAACCTATTGCCTTAAAAAAAAAAAAAGTAAAGTGAAATAGGAATAGTATGTGGTACTGACAAATGCTTAGTTAGTATAGTTCACTTACACAAGAGTTCTAGTAATTAAACAAGAACTGTAGAGAGTGCTTGATAATTTACTTTAAATAAAATATAATTGTTACCATTGTTGTGTTTTGCATGCTGAATGTTGAAGTCTGTGTGACTCAAGTATGATCAATTGCAAGATTGTCACAAATATAGAGGGATTATATCAACACAATTAAAAGTTTCACAAGATGTGTAGGACATAAGTGTTAGCAACAAAATTACAAAAGATCATTAATTGACATGAAATATGTTATACATCATTCATTCATACATACATACATACATAACTTCTCTTCATTTGAAACCAAATAACTGATTTCTTGTTGCAATCACTGCATCAATGGGAAGATAATTAAAGTTCCAAGTGTCCAACCAAAGGGATCACTAATTGCCATAAAGGTGACTAAAAACATTTTAGGAAAATCAACATCAATTTATGAAGTCAGCTTATGTGATGTTCTCTCAAATAGTCACCCTCCTAAAATAATTGCCTAAGTCATTTTTTGACAAAAATGAAATGTTTTTTTTTTTTTTTCATAAGTCATCTTCTCATGATGCTGGCCACCTCTGGTAAAATCACCCACATCCTCAGTTGAACAGATCATGCAATTCTACCCCTGTAGTATAATGGCCTATGTCAAGAGTTTGACTTAGGCTGTTTTATTTTGCCTAAGTCAAAAGACAATGAGACTTAGGCAATTTTACAAGCTTTTCAAGATGGCAATTGCATCAAGAAGAACGAAAATCTACTCGGCCTCTGAAGTTAGGTTCAATTTTTTGTGTTTTCTGAGAAACCTGCAAAAATGACTTGGGCAATTATTTTAGGAAGGTGATGAAATGTATCAGTTGTATTCAAATTTCATCATTCAAGATGACTTTGGGAAATGAGTGAATGCAAACAGAGTCCATTAAGTGAAAAGTCCATTAAGATTTTCCCTGCCTCAAAAACCACACTCAAACTAATCAATTAATCTGAACTTGGGTTTTCTTAGTAAACAAAGCTTAGTATGTGAATAGTACAGATTACTAGATTTTTACAATTAAGTTAAGACATTAAGGAAAGTTAACTAAAAAGTGTTAGTTAGAATCAATGGTGGATTTTACAGTGTATAAAGTCACAATTGTGAGTTATAAAGTCCAATTGCAAGTTATATCTCACAATTCTGACTTTATAACATGCAATTACGACTTTATGTCAGTGTCACGCAATTCTGACTTTATAACACACAATTGCGACTATATCACAAAATTCTGACTTTAAAACTTGCAATTGCGACTTAATATCTCGCAATTCTATAAAAATAAAAAATAGAGATGAAAAAATAGAATTGCGAGATAAAAAGTCACAATTACCTTTTTTATTTTTTATTCTGTGGAGGAAACAAGCTTCCATAGGCTCCGTAGAATAGTTATTGTGGTGAAAAGAAAACAATACATTTAAAACAGTGCCATCTAGTGGCCATTAGTTCAAACAGGTAAGGTAGGCTACTGTAGGTGAAGGTAGGATTCCAATCCGTTTATTAAACTGGCCTGAACTGTCAATCTACAAGTTCTAAATGTAAACTGACATCCTGAGGTGACATTCAATTGTAACTGACATCATCCTCTACTGCAGTTTCCTGTGTTAACACCGTGACTGTGATGTTATGTTTATTGTACGGCTACAAACCACAAAGAGAGAGAGAGAGAGAGAGACAGAGAAAATGATCCTAAGACAGTTTTTAAGCGAGTATGTGAAATTATATTTGATAAGCAAACATAGAACTGCAAATACTCTAATTTGACATATTTTTGACTATGGAATGGTAAAATACTTGTCATAAGAGCTCCTGAATGTATGTAAGAGCTCCTGAAAAAAATAAAACAAATTCCTTGTGTGTTTGCGCACACTTGGCGAATAAAGCTCATTCTGACTCTGATTTTGATTCAGTTATCTTTAAGCTGATCACATTCTCATTCTTTTTGCTTTCCAGGGTGAAATAAAGTTAGGTCATTTTATGATGAGACGTGAGGAATGGACACTGACGGAAGTTATTTATACACCACTGAATAATATTTGTTAAATCATAATTTCAAAATTCTTTATACACTTACAGTAACATGTTTTGCACTCACACACATTAACAAGTTATTGAATTTGCATTGAATATGTTAAAACAAATGATCTTGTTGTGATTATGTGGCATCCTAAAGCACCAATTTCTGACTAAACTTTAAACAACATTGGCTTGATGGATACATTTATTATCAATGTGTTTTCTATTTGTAATTTTTGATGAGATTACAAACAGTTAAAAAAAAGCAAATAGCAACATTTCTAAAGAAGTGCATATACAAACAAAGAAGTAAAACAATTTTCATGAGTTCACACTTACATTTGAGGGGGTAAAGTTTAATGCGTATTTGGCGTGCTCTCCGGAGGGAAGGCTCCGAGCTCGGAGTTCGGCCCGAATCCAGAGTACTCCCCCCGTATGTAAGTGTTTAGGACTAGAAGTGTGGAGAAGGGGTAGTGGGGGGATGCTGCAAAAACTGTCAATGGATTGAGGTGAGACTGCTGAGTGTATATATACCTCTTACCATTGATTGCTGAGTGCTCTCCACTTGTGTTAATTATCTGAACGTGCTCCTCCCGAACTTTGTTAATAAAACCTCTTTTGGATGCATTTGCTTGTGGGTGATGTCTAGGTAATGACTTTTGAACATCCTAAATGTTTTTAATGCCATATAGTTTAGTGACCATTAACCACATCTTGTTTTTCATAGTTGTCAGTCACACTGGACATTTATAACCACACATAGCGCTTTACCACAGTGAACCACTAATGTGAAATGTGCTGTTGTATCTGAGCTACAGACCACAGCCGGTCCAGAAAGTGTGTGATCATTTCAGAGAACAACAGATGGAAATTCTCACCACAAGACTGCAAATGAGTTTATATCTTCTTATTTTAATGCATGATGGTTGTTTGAAAGGGCATTAGAGTGGATTGGTTCAGTTAATCCAAATTTAATTAGTAAAAAAAAAAAAAAAAAAAGCAGTGTTGAAGGGGTCATGAACTGGATTATGTTATTATTTTATAATGTTTCCTGGGGTGACCCTATAATGTTAATATGATTTTTACATCAAAAATTGTCATAATTTCGAAATAAAAGGCATTTTTTCTAGCCTGGGCGGTTTTCAGTTTGGCCGATTGGAAATGGAGCGTTCTTTGATCGCATTCTGTATATAATTTAAACAGTTTAAAAAATATTATTTTCATCCTACTTAGAGAAACGATGTGAAGTTGATCTTTTAGTCACTGGCTTGATTTACTGATGCATAAACAGTATTGAACGATTTTGAGAGAAAGATAATCTGTCTGAACTTGAATAATTACACATCAAAAATCACTGATCACAGATCAGGCATTAGAATAAACATGGTTACTTACATGTGGCGTAACCCCCTCGAAAATTAGATGATTCATCTCAAGGGGTTAATCCTAATAAATTCATTTCTAATAATGTGTTCTCATTATGAGTTTGCTTTTAGATTTTTGTCCAGATCACAGATGAAAAAACCACAACAGCCAAACTCCTCATGAGGATCCTTTGTGTCTCCATTGTCACAGTCGATCTTCAACTTTCACTGCTTGTGTCTGAGAGATTATATTCAAGACTCTCACTAGCTCACCTTAAATAGTCAATAAAGCAGAGCTTAACCCTTGTGCTTTGTTGAAAACCCTGTAACACCTTTTGTGTACTCGGTCAAAAATGACCGGCCTTTTAAAAATTGCTTGTAAATCGTTTGTTATGCTATATTATCACCAAATATTGGATTCAATCTTTTTTATCAACTTGTCTGTCAATTGGCACAGGTTTTCTATTTCTTTTTGGAACTGATTGATCATAGGCCTATAGACCTCATCGATCTGAGCTCATGCACCTCAGCTTTTGAGTAATGAAAGCCTGATTTGTGGATAAATTTGTCAATATTCAACAAAATATGACAGAAGTGTGCTTTAATATTTAACTAGGAAGTTTATTTTGAAATGCTTTTATTTGTACAAAATGTAACAAAGTCACACTTGTGGAGTTCACGGTCAAAAATAAATTACAAAAAATTGCTTGTAAATCGCTCGTTATGCTATATCACCAAATATTGGATTCAATGTTTTTGACAACTTGTTTTATTTCAATTAGGACAGGTTTCATATTTGTTTTTGAAACTGATTGATTGTAGGCCTCATTGATCTTTTTTTAGATTAGATTAGATTCAACTTTATTGTCATTACACAAGTACGGGTACAAGGCAACGAAATGCAGTTTAGGTCTAACCAGAAGTGCAATAGCAGCAAGTGCAGGATATACAGTGGTTCCATAAGTGCAGAACATGGATATGTACTGAATAAATATAGAGTTGAATACTATTATAAACAAAAATTTACAGATAGATTTGTCCTATGAATATAATATACAGATAACTATTACTGTGAACAGAATTTACAGCTAGATATGTACTGAATATAATATACAGATGGCTATTACTATAAACAGAATTTTTACAGATAGATATGTACTGAATATAATATACAGATGACTGTTACTATAAACAGAATTTTACAGATAGATATGTACTATGAATATATATACAGATGGCTGTTACTATAAACAGAATGTGAGCATAATATACAGATGGCTATTACTATAAACAGAATTTTACAAATAGATATATGTATAAGTTAGGCTAAAATGAGCAGTATAACAATGGATTTAAAGTAGTGCAAATAAAGTTTGGACAGAAGCTATCCGAGTGAAAGTGCAGTGGAAAGTAATTGCATATTACAGTTAAAGTACGGTATTGCAAATGTATATGTAAACAGTCGGTACTGTAAATAAACAGTCGGCAGTGCAAATTGAGCATATTCCAGTCAAGGTAGTAGTGCAAGATGCATATGTAAACAGTTGTTACTATAATAACAGTCAGCAGTGCAAATGAACATTATAGTATTGCAAATAACAAAATGGAGGCAGGAGTGAGGAGGGAGAGGAGAGTCAATCAGTATATGAGGGGAGTGGGATCTGATGATAAGATAAAGTGATCTGTGAGAAAGAAAGCCTGTAATACTCAAAATAGTTTGTTTGTGTGTGTGTGTGTGTGTGTGTGTGTGTGTGTGCACGGTAGTGAGAGTGTGCATATCCATGCATGCACAGGTCCGAGGCCTCCGAGATCTTTGCAAGCACACATGCAATTATGTGAACATGAACATGATGCTCCTGAACACTAAATGTTTGAAAACATATATTGTCTGATGTATTTTCGATCTCACCATTCATTTTCGATGGATGTTCATTTTTGACCAATATAAACTCAGATTAATGAGGCTTACAATCAGTCAGTTTAAAAAATAATCAAAACACCTTAAAAAAAATACTAATTTAAAGAAGTTAAATTTGAAGAACAAGCTGACAAAAAGATTGAATCCAATTAATATTTGGTGATAATATAGCATAATGAGAGATTCAAAAGGTACTTTTTGTAGGCTGTTCAATTTTGACCGGGAGCACCACAAGTCTGACTTTTTGTTCCATTTGTACAAAATAAAAGCATTTCAAAACTAAATTCCTGGTAAAGCACACTAGTGTGATACAGTGTATACAGAAAAATTTTACATTTTATGCAATATTGCTAAAATTACACAAGAATAATGTTTTTTTTTTGGTAAAAATATTAGGTGCATAAGCTCAGATAAAGAGGTCTACAATCAATCAGATCTAAAAAAATAAAATTAAAATAAAAAAACCTGTCCTAATTGAAATAAAACAAGTTGACAAAAAGATTGAATCCAATATTTGAATATACATTTCGAAGGGAGTGTAACGTTTTATTAACCTTTATATTAATCTTTATATTAATCTTTGCAAATCGCTTGCACGCTTCACGATGAATGCGGCTGTTTACACTCAGGGTACATTACGGCATGTTTTCTATGTACAACGTTCTCAATATAATTCATAATCCCACGTTTATAATGAACAACGCGTTATGGTTATTGTGTTATTGTGTTACAAACGGTGTGCGCACAGAGCAGAGGGGCGGGGTGAGCAAAGCTCATTATCATTTAAAGACACATGCACTTAAACGGCGTGCTGAAAACAGAGCTGTTTTTGACCAGGTAAAATTAGTGTTTTCTTACAATACTAATGAGAATTTTTAAATAAAGTATATTACAAACTTTTAATTTAGACCCTAAATAATCATATTAGCTTGTACAAAAATGGCATTAAATGACCCCTTTAAGGCAAAAGTTAGAATGAAGGATAAACTGAAATTCACAGCATTTAAACATAACTTCTGCTCACGTATTTGAAGGCTACTACTGGGCCATTGAGGGTAAATGTCATATTTCCGAGTCCTTTTTGAGGTTAAAAAAAAAAGAGCCAGTCCCCATTGACTGTAATTGAATGGGAAAAAAGATAACAGCATACTATTATTTTCAGGGCCGGCGCGTGCACTTCTGCCGCTCTAGGCGAAAAACATTTGTGCCGCCCCTAGGGCTGGTCCGATTACCATTTTTGAGCTTCGAAGCTGCGGTAGTAATGAACATCGAATATTCAAAGCTTCGAGAGGGTGCTGAACATATTCTTCTCTCTAATAAAGGCAGGAATCTCTATGTGTCTATGTCCGTTTGCATTTTGATTATTTCGAGAACCGTTCATCCAATCGACTTCACAAGGGAGTGCAGTGTAGCATTTGGTGGTGCAATATAGATGGACACGCGAGACACGACACGTTCAGAATTAATAAACTTTTAGTAAACTACAGAACACCTCGAGCGGGAAGCGACGCACCTCAAGCGGGCAGGGCTTATATACTTGATGCACGCTGCACTAGCAATATAAAACGCACACACACATGTCTGTTAAATTAAGCAATACTTTAAGGTAGTCTATATTTTTCTGACTAAGGGACCGTTCGGTATTTATGGAAGGGGCCACCGGAGGAAAATAGGGGATGGTCTATATAAAATAGGGGAGGGATTACTAAAACAAAATATGTTTTAGTAATTCTTCTATAAATTACACTGTGCAAACCAAAAGATATATACCCACCGGATGAATAAAGATCGGCCTCCACAGAACATAAAATATTATTTTTATTTTATTTTTCGTGTTCGCATTTATGTGAAAAACCCCCCCCAAAAAACAATGTTCGTGACAGTTCTCCATTACGGACATGACTGCTCTGAAAGCGACTTAAAAAAATTCACAGAGACCTCAAACAGAAAGCACAAAGCCTTTCTTTAAAGTGAATTTCGTTTTTTTATTAATTGTATCTTAATTTTAATCAATGTTTCATCTGGATTTAATAAATAAGAAGTAAATATAGTAGAAAATAGATAATCACGGAGGCGCGGGCGAGTGAACTGGACTCTTGTCTCATAAATGAACCGAAACGTACTCGGTTACTAACGTAACCTCGGTTCTCTCTAGAGAGGAAACGAGTACTGCGTAAATCTTACGCTAGGGGAAAATCTCTTTTCCGCGAGATACTGAAGCCAAAAAATTATCCTTAATTTTGAAATAATGTAAAACGCGTTGCGGCAGCATGCAGACACAGGCGAGACGGCTTGTGCGCCTATTGGCTGCCCTGCGGCAACTGCAGCAGCCTATCGATAAGGCCCACTCGTGACGTCAGCTCCAATGGGGGCGCTTCGCGCCCAATACGTCACGTCCCGCCAGAATGGGCGTGGTCTAGGGCTATAAACATAGCTTCGAGAGGCTAGCTCACTGGTTTTTCATCGCCGAAGCGAACCAGAGCGTGTGCAGGCACGGCAAGATACGCAGTACTCGTTTCCTCTCTAGAGAGAACCGAGGTTACGTTAGTAACCGAGTACGTTCTCTTACGAGAGGTACTCTCGTACTGCGTAAATCTTACGCTAGGGGAAACAGTGTAAAACGCCGTGCATGCTAAGATCCAGCACCAAAGTCCCAAGGGCAAGTGCCCGGGCTCATATAGTACATGATCATAATGGACTCACAGAGAGCCCAGGAAAGAGTGGCTAGAATAGCATCATTCCTGTAATAATATAACATCTTATAAGGAGCAGTTATACTGATGATGTGTCGTACAGTCAGGGCGACCCCCGGCCTGGACTGACGAATATAGTGGGTCTTACACACTGCCCATAGAGCTGCGCGATCCAACAGCGAGCATTTGCTCAAGCAGTTTCAGTATTCTGGCCCGAACACATCAGGGCAGACAGTACCGATTTTAGACCGAAAGCAGCTTAGCCTGCAAGGCGGGAACCTCTAGGTTATAAAACCTTATAAATGTAGACGGGGAGGCCCAGCCTGCCGCCATACAGATATCTTGCAAGGCAATCCCACTAGACCAAGCCCACGACGAGGCCACGCCTCTCGTGGAGTGTGCTCTGACTCCAAATGGGCACTGTAAGCCCTTAGAGGTATAAGCCAGCGCTATAGCATCAACTGGATAGGCTCTGTTTCGACACGGCAAGTCCCTTAGAACGTCCGTAGAGTGAAAACAAAGAGCTGCTCTGTCTGTCTGAAAACAGACGTGCGAGACACATAAGCTCTTAATGCTCTGACTGGGCAAAGGAAGCTTGCGTCTCCTTCCTCGTCAGAGACCGGTAAGGCTGACAGGGAATGACCTGCGCCCTAAACGGTGTGTTGAGGGATTTTGGAACATAACCGTGCTTAGGTTTGAGTATAACTCTTGAGTCATTAGGCCCAAACTCCATACACGTCGCGCTTACTGAGAGCGCGTGTAAGTCCCCTGTGCGCTTCACTGAAGCGAGAGCCAGAAGAAACACTGTCTTGAAAGACAGGTGTTTAAGATCAATCGTCTGTAAAGGCTCGAATGGGTCACCTTTCATAGCTTCCAGCACTGTAGAAAGGTTCCATACAGGGACTGAGGGAGGCCTGGGAGGATTCAGTCTCTTAGCTCCTCTAAGGAAGACGATGACTAAATCGTTCCTTCCTACTGACTGACCCAGCGTTGTTTTTGAGAACGCTGCTATGGCCGCCACATACACTTTGAGCGTGGAAGGGGTCCTGCCCTTGTCCAACAGCTCTTGTAGGAAGGAGAGAACCTCCGTCACCCCACAGTCTAGGGGCGACACGCCACAAGCTGTGCATCAGCTGGAGAACACTGACCATTTCGAGGAATAGAGACGTCGCATAGACGGAGCTCTAGCCTGCGTGATCGTGTTTAACACTCCGCTTGGGGAGGTCAGCGGGTACCCGTTGATGGCCCAAACATGAAGGGACCACAGCTCTGGGCGCGGATGCCAAAACGAGCCCTTGGCCTGAGAGAGGAGGTCCCTCCTCACTGGCACTGGCCATGGGGCAGTGCTTGCTAGCTGCATCAGAACTGGGAACCAGGGTTGGTTTTTCCAGAACGGCGCTACGAGTAGCACTGAGCATCCTTCTCTGATCCGTTCTATCACCTGAGGCAGGAGAAAGACGGGAGGAAAGGCATAGAGCGGGCGGCGGGGCCATACGTGAGCCAGCGCGTCCCTGCTCTTGGAGAAAAATTCCAGACAGTGAGCGTTTTCTTGAGACGCGAACAGGTCTACTTCCGCTCTGCCGAATTTCTTCCACAGCAGCTGGACTGTCTGTGGGTGTGGTGTCCTCGTATTTAGGGACAAAAACGCGTCAGTGTGTTGTCTACTGCCAACATTTCGAGGCAGTTTATGTGTAGAAGCTTCTCCCGTTCTGACCATTGGCCGAAGAACGGTCTGCCCTTGAGCAGTGCTCCCCATCCCAAGGTGGAGGCGTCCGTAGACACTACCTTCACACTCGAGGAAGCCCCAGGCTAACACCTGATTGGTACAAGTCGTTTGCTTTCCCAGGTTTCAGAGCTGCGATGCATTTCTGATTGACCTTGAGACGAAGCAGACCGGAAGCCCACGCTCGGCGCGGTACTCGCGCTTTCAGCCAGAACTGTAGCGGGCGCATGCGAAGCAAGCCCAACTGAAGTACTGATGATGCTGAGGCCATGAGACCTAGCATCCTCTGAAATTTCTTGAGCGGGACAGATGCGCCGCAGCGGAAAGAGCTCGCTGCGCGCTGAATGTCTAGTACGCGCTCTGGTGACAGTCGCGCTATCATAGACAGCGAGTCCAGTTCTGTGCCCAGAAAAGATATTATCTGTCTGGGAGACAGAGAACTCTTCGCCCAATTGACCCAGATTCTCGAGGTGATCGAGCAAAATGGTCCTGTGCTCTATGAGCACCGAGTGAGATTGAGCTAGAATCAGCCAATCGTCCAAGTAGTTCAATACTCGCATGCCCTGTAGTCTGAGGGGTGCGAGCGGCTAGAGACAAGCCGAACGGTAGGACTGAGCACTGATATGCCTGGCCCTCGAAGGCGAATCTCAAACGTCGCCTGTGACGTGACGCTATTTGTATTTGAAAATATGCGTCTTTCAGATCTATTGACACAAACCAATCTCCTCGGCGAATGTGCGTGAGGGTTTTTCTGGTCGTGAGCATTCCGAACTGTTGCTTCGCAAGCACTCTGTTCAGTTGCCTTAGATCTAGTATGGGTCTGAGACCCCCGTCTTTTTTCAGTACCAGGAAGTATCTGCTGTATAGCCCTCCTTCACTCTGAGCTTGAGATAAAGGCTCTATGGCCCCTTTGCTCAACAGTTTCAAAATTTCGGCTCGAAGTAGGTGGTGCTACTTCTGTTTTTACCGTAGCTTCGACGCGCGTCACATAGCGGCGAGGGCGTCGGCGAAACTGTAGCGAATAGCCTCTTTCTATAATGTCTAGCACCCACTTCAAAACCCCCGGGTAGCCTTGCCCATGCATCTGCACGAATGGCTAGGGGCTGAATGCGGAGCGCGCTCTGGTCGCTCAGCGACAGAGGGGCTTCGGTGTGCTGTAACATAAGCGTCGCGCTTCGAGGCAGGGGGCGCGCTGATAACGGCGGGCAGATTGCCCGCGCTCGACTCCTTTGCGGTGGTCAACCGAGAGGGGAGGGCTGGGCGAGTCCCGTAGGACCTGTCATGTCTATGTGTGAATGTGGGCGCGGGATAGCGGGCACATTTACAACACTGAGAGCATTGTTCGCCTGAGCAGAGCGAATGCACGTTGGTTTTGTTTTTACAGAAACCTTGAGATATGCGGAACGTAGTGTTTGTGGGCACTGGGCAGTGGGCACATTTACCACGTTTAATGCGCAATCGACCTGGGTCGATTTCATGTGCGCGAGCCCTGTGTGACGGGCTGTGTTTCTGTGTAGGAATTTCGTCTACATTCGTAACACCATCGGCCGTGGCCGGGACACCAGAAAATACACTCTTATGGGATTTATCTGGGTAGCCGTAAAAGCGGCGTTTGTGTGCAGGCAAGCGGGCTATTTCGCCGACTTGTTTACTGCAGAATACACTGGAACAGTCGCATTTACTGGAACTGAACGAGCGAGAAGTTGCCATAGAAACAGAAAGCGTCAACATGCTGGCGTTTGTTTGCAGGCGTGCGTGTATTACAGCAGGCTTGTTCACTGCAATATTGACATTTCCAGTCGTCTGAACTTCAGAGGCGGAAACCATAGAAACAGAGTTTGGGTGCAGGCGAACGGGTTGTACCACGCGCTCGTTGGCTGCAAAATACACATCTGCAGTCGCCTTTTCAGGGAACTGCCAGAGCGAGAATTGACGGCAAAAAGTGTGTTTTGCCGGTAGACCCGGGATTCGATCGCGGGTCTCTCGCGTGAAAATCTGACGATCTACCACTGGACCACAGAGGAAGACACATAGATATTCAGTAGCGCGAGTATTATCAAAGAGCGTCAACATGCTGGCGTTTGTTTGCAGGCGTGCGTGCAAAACAACAGGCTCGCTCACTGCAATATTGACATTTCCAGTCACCTGAACTTAAGAGGGGAATGAGAAATGTGTCAGGAGTGGTCGGCCCGGCCGCAGCGGGGCTAAAAAACACCCTTTTCTCCTTTCGCCAGTGACGCACGGGAACCATAGAAACGGTGTTTGGGTGCAGGCGAGCGGGTTGTACAGCGCGCTCGTTGGCTGCAAAATGCACATCTGCAGTCGCCTTTCAGGGAACTGACAGAGCGAAGCATTGGCGGCATAATATATCTGCCGTTAGACCGGGATTCGAACCCCGGTCCCTCGTGTGAAAAACCTAAGATTCCGCCACTGAGCCACAGGGGGGGAACACAAAGGTGTATAGATGCATGAGCATATAAAAGAGCGTCAACATGTTTTCTTCGGCGTTTGCTTGCAAGCGTGCGTGTTACAACAGGCTCGTTTGCTGCAATATTGATATTTCCAGTCGCCTAATCAGGGAACTGAGTTGTCTTTTCGCCGGTGAGTGACGCGTGAATGGGGCGCAAGGGCAGGGTAGCTTTCTTGTAACGTAAAGAAAAACTAACCCCGATCGTCCGCTTCCAGCCTCCCTTGTGAACGGCGCAGTTTGCGCGGCTCGAACAGAGGGAGAGAGAAAGCTAGCCCCGTGACCGTCCGCTCCTGACATCCCCTGTGAACGGCGCGGTTTGCGCGGCTCGAACAGAGGGAGAGCAGGTATCATCCCCCAAGCAGGCAAGGCAAGCGGGCGCACCGGCGAGCTTTGCGGGTTGGGGGGGGCGGAGGAGCAGTCTCGGAGAAGGATGCCAGGTGAGTCCTCAGAGTCACCAGGCAGTAACTGGCTCGCAGTGAGGGCGGTCGCCGTCAGCGAGCGCGAGCGCGAGAGCTGCGTGATCCTCAGGAAAGGGGCGTCTTGAAAAAGACGCCCGGCTCTTTTAGTGCAATGAGAGTGTGTGTCGCGGCGGCGAGCACACACACATACACAAAACACAGTAGCAGAGAAAGGATATAACGCCGGATAGCGCAGCAGGAAGGCGACTGAAGGCGGCGCGGCCAGCGGCTTCAGAGTGTCGACTCGTCCCGCTGAAAGGCTTTTTCAGACGGCGCGGCTTCTCTCCGGGTCCAGCGATGCGAGAGCTTCGCTGAAGAGATGAAAAATCAGTGAGCTAGCCTCTCGAAGCTATGTTTATAGCCCTAGACCACGCCCATTCTGGCGGGACGTGACGTATTGGGCGCGAAGCGCCCCCATTGGAGCTGACGTCACGAGTGGGCCTTATCGATAGGCTGCTGCAGTTGCCGCAGGGCAGCCAATAGGCGCACAAGCCGTCTCGCCTGTGTCTGCATGCTGCCGCAACGCGTTTTACATTATTTCAAAATTAAGGATAATTTTTTGGCTTCAGTATCTCGCGGAAAAGAGATTTTCCCCTAGCGTAAGATTTACGCAGTACGAGAGTACCTCTCGTAAGAGAACTCAGCGTAAGGTATGCTACTTGCCTCACAGACCTGAGAAATATATAGAAAGCTTGAAATGTCTACTTTTAAACAGAACAATTAAAAAAACAGACTGCTTTCTGCTTATGAAATGTGCATTTCTCTCTGGCGCGTTCTGAGAAGATCGCGACGCATCGTCAACTTCATCTTTGTAGTCGACACAGAAAACACTTGTTTATTAATAAACAATAAAAATGTTTCCTTGCTATATTTGACATATTAATAATCATTACTTTTGCTGGTTCTTTGTGACAGCTTTTAGATGCTTTATTGGCAGCGCCACCCACATGTTCACCATCAGCACCGAAAACATGATTTTTTTCAAATCTAAAATCAAAAATCGTGATACGAACCGAATCGTAGGTTTGGTCTATCGTTACAGCCCTAGTAAGATGAGAAAGCAAGAGTTTATGGTTTAAAAAAAACAAACAAAAAAAACAACAATGGCTATCTGAACATCTTTGCCAAGCGCAAACCAGTACAGAAGTAGGCTAATCAATAAATTATCGGGGAGGGTCATGCCTTTTTTCACAAACATTTTGGAGGGTCATAGAAAAATGTATTGCTGGCGAAGGGAGGGTCATGTCTTTTTTGACAACAGATCTCAAAACTCCTCCGGTGGCCCCTTAAATAAAAAACGAACAGTCCCTAACAAATTACTGACACAGTAAAGGGTAGATTTAAATTAAGAAAAACAAAATTTCAATAAAGAAAAACAAAATTTAAATAAAGAAAAAAACTAAATGTAAAATTTAAATAAAGAAAAAACGAAATTTAAATAAAGAAAAAAAACATTTAAATAAAGAAAAAACAAAATTTCAAATTTAAATAAAGAAAAAACGACATTTAAATAAAGTAAAACGAAATTTAAATAAAGAAAAACGAAATTTACATAAAGAAAAACGAAATTTACATAAAGAAAAACGAAATTTACATAAAGAAAAACGAAATTAATTTAGATTGATAATAATGGGTAAAAAGGCTAATAGCCTATATTTTGTTTCTATTGTTATATTTTCCACAATGTCAAAGCAACGCAGCTTAACCCAAAACACAAGCTCAGGCATGCACTTCTGTCCATACAAACTCCGCTGTTCTGCGCTCTAGCCAGAGAACACTCCCGTTGCAGGAACACTTTAGGCCAAGAGGAAGCAAATATATACATATAGCCTACTATATGCGTAGGTGGATGTGATCGGGGATTTTGGCTGTGTAACATTTAAAGCCACTTAAATTAACGAAATGACTCAAATAAAGATTCGTTCATTTTTATGAACGAGATCGAACAAGAGAGTCAGTAAAATTATCCGAACTTCCCATCACTCAGTCAGTCATGAGTCATGACTCGTGAGAGCAGGGGGCGGGGCGGGGCGGCGCGGGGCGGCGCAGGGCGGCGCAGCGGCAGCTCAGCAAATCATATAGCCTATTTTGTGAATTGCTCATTCCCGATTGGTACACATTTTGCCGCCCTTACAAAAGTGCCGCTCTAGGCAATTGCCTAGTTCGCCAATATGGACGCGCCGGCCCTGATTATTTTGCAGATTATAAGAGAATTTTCGTTTTTGGGTGAAACATTTGTATGTAGTATACTAATTAATTGTGTTACAGTAATAGAAAGTTCGCCCTCTAGTGGAGAACAGCACCTAATGCACAGAGTAGGTTATGCAATTTATCAGCCAAAAAACTCTCAACCAGTGTTTATTTGGCTTAGCAAATAAACAAATGAAACATGTTATGGGATAGATTCACAAGCAAAGGCATAAACAGAAATAAACTTTTTTTTTTTTTACTTTGCATAGGCTACTGTACGCACACATCCCCAAACAAGACGTTAAAAAACAAAAAGGGTAATATTGGGAAGTTATATAGAATCCGTGTATCATTCGTTCAGTCGTTTTTTGAATTAATATTGAATATAGAAAAATGAGAAAACGACAGTAGCTATTAAATCCCCTGTTGAGCAACACATCCAAGTGATGTCGGGTGTCGCAGCCTGTTCGTTATTAAAATAAATCACAGTCAACCAAACATATAAAACGTTATTCTGCTTAATCGGTCTGTTGACATTCCAAACTAATTTCCCTTGCTGTGGAGATGCTGATTTACGTGTAGGCCTATTGGGACTCGAATGAAGTACGAAGACTTTTTTACATTATTAATTAGCATCCAAATGTTACATTGCAAATATGGATAGGCTAGGCCTACTGGACGAATAAGAGATGCCCGAAACCAACGTCTGCTCTGTACAGTTTCAGTTTCTCGTTAAAATACGCATATTATGTTATTAATAGTGTTTATAATGTTAATGTTGTATTTTATTTACCGGTCTTTTACACTATTTATGAATATGCTTTTTTTTACAACGATGTGACGCGCGCGTTTCCCTCTTAACATGACCCGGCGCATCCTAGAGATATAAATGATAAAACATTTTAATAAAACACAAGGCCTACATCATAAAACTTCTCCAGTTGTTAGATAGGCTAGTCAGTCTGAATGACAGTTTATACGTTAACGTTAATATAGGCCAATTATATAGTCAATGCATTATTCTTTTCTTTTTGCATTAGTGTTAAAAATATTTAATTTACAACTAATTATATTGATTTAGACCTATATCTTAATTTATAATATATATTTTTTTAATTACTGGGCGAGTGCGACAATGATAGGCTAACAGCCGTCATTTATCCTGCCCATATAGCCAGCTGATGCAAATCGTAGGTGAATTTATATATACACAGAAGAAAGCCCTATCTAGGCTATTCCCCGGTACGGGTTGTGTCGAGACATTCGTTAGTCTGGTGGTTTGATGAGAAAAAAATTAAATGTAGTTGCAATAAATACGTTAAGAATCCGCACAACGGAGGACTCTTATTCTGCTGTGCAGAACTGATGACGGAACAGTTTGATCTTCGGCTGACAAATCAGAGGAAAGGGGCGTTTAATTCCCGCCCACGTGTAGAAATCGAATATTCAAGCTGTTTATTCATTTTTCTAACTGAGAACGAAAAACGAGAAATCCAGCTGAATTCTTGTTTTTCGTTTTTTTTGTAAAAAATGAAAAAACGAAAAAGGAACCGTTTTCTCATTTTTCTATATTCAATATTAATTCAAAAAACGACTGAACGAATGATACACGGATTCTATATAACTTCCCAATATTACCCTTTTTGTTTTTTAACGTCTTGTTTGGGGATGTGTGCGTACAGTAGCCTATGCAAAGTAAAAAAAAAAGAAGTTTATTTCTGTTTATGCCTTTGCTTGTGAATCTATCCCATAACATGTTTCATTTGTTTATTTGCTAAGCCAAATAAACACTGGTTGAGAGTTTTTTGGCTGATAAATTGCATAACCTACTCTGTGCATTAGGTGCTGTTCTCCACTAGAGGGCGAACTTTCTATTACTGTAACACAATTAATTAGTATACTACATACAAATGTTTCACCCAAAAACGAAAACTCTCTTATAATCTGCAAAATATTAGTAGCCTATGCTGTTATCTTTTTTCCCATTCAATTACAGTCAATGGGGACTGGCTCTTTTTTTTTTAACCTCAAAAAGGACTCGGAAGCAATAGTATCATTATAAGTGAGAAGAAGAGAGAAAGTAATTCTGATTCTTAATAACACGAGGATTTATATGTGAACCTGGACCACAAAACCAGTCACATGGGTCAATTTTTTTTTTAAATTGGGACAAAAAGGACAATAGGACAATATTTGTCTGAGATACAGCTATTTGAAAATCTGGAATCTGAGGGTGCAAAAAATCGAAACAAAATAAATGTTTTATATATTTACGGTAGGAAATTTACAAAATATCTTCATGGAACATGATCTTTACTTAATATCCTGATGATTTTTGGTATAAAAGAAAAATCCATAATTTTGACCCATATGTGTTGTTGGCTATTGCCACAAATATACCCGTGCGACTTGTGACTGGTTTTGTGATCCAGGGTCACATATTTCTTTAATGATCTAGCTTAAATATGATTAAATACAGTACAAACTGTTACAGAGAAAAGGCTGGATGTAAGTAAGCAGTGTCATTTTTCCACCAAAAGTGCATTTCAAATTTAAAGGAGATAAAACAAAGCAATTAAGTGAAACTTCTTTTAACTTTCACATAAGCTAAAGGAGTCTAATGGGACCTTGTTTGCCTAAATAAACATATATATTCTATTTGAATAAATTGATATAGATAGATTTGCGGCATCTTTAGGCCTCCATTGGCTCAGTCCTCAATCTCCTTCAGACCTGAAGGAAAGATGATCATGTTATACGTTTTTTTAATTTTATTTTTTATCAATACACAAGCATCATATTAAGATGTCATATTAATATAGGCTCGTACCTTTCAGTCTGAGGTCTGAATTGAATCCAGCGCGCTGTTGGATCAGAGCAGTACTTGTCTTTCTCTGGGTTGACCAGTCACTACTGCAGCGTTAAACAGATTTCAACAAGATTTCAACGTCAAACAAACCAGACAACTCGTTTAAATAGTATTTTTCTACAAACTGTTAGCTAATAATTTTGTCAAGATGGCTACTGTAGTGGCACAGTCTCATTATATATTCGGATTGCGGACAGGAGTGAGGAATAATTTGTTGTATTTTGATGAGCAAACCATCATATTTCCGTGCGGAAACAACTGTGTGCGCTATAACATCAACCAATTTTACATTTTCAACTAGCAGAATAGTACAGAATCATATTAGCAAGGCTCCTCAGCTCCACTCCCGCCCCGCCTCTTTGCCTATTTTCTGTTATCCGGGAGTGACGCAAGGCCAAGATGGCGACGGCCGGCTCCGCCTACTTTAGGCTTCAAAAATGCTCTTCAGAAACCTACGGGTGACGTCACGGACACTACGTCCATATTTTTTTTACAGTCTATGGTTATCACACGCGCAACAACTTAAAAGATTTGAACGACACGTTTAATTCATCTATCTGTAAATATCTTGATATTGATTAAACTTGCTCATTTTGTGGTCTTTTTGAAGAAACTGCTGCCCATTTATTTTGTGAACACATTTATGGTTTGATTTAAGTTATATTTAACCCTACTAATGTGACCCACCGTTATATCCTTAAAGGTATAGTTCACTTTGAAATTAAATGTTGGTATGTTTTAGCTTACCTCAAGGGCATCCAAGACGTAGGTGTCTTTTTTTCCGCAGTAGTTTCAATTTTGATATTTTTAGGTCAAACGGTTTCGCAGTAGCCAAGGCGACATCTAGTGTATATATCTATACCCGCCCGCGCTCTCAGATCACTTGGACGTGGCTGAGTTCAAGAGGTAAAAACGATATAAAAACTGTTCGTTTTCTCACACAAACCGCTCGTTTCGTGTCTTAGGCCATCAATGTGTACTTACGATGGGGAATTGTTTAATTTGGACGACGGGGAATTGTTTTAATTTGGACTCTGTGCATGCTGTTTGAGACAAGTGACCATCGACCTGCATTATATGACTGACAGACAAGAACGGTTTGACCTAAAAATATCAAAATTGAAACTACTGCGGAAAAAAAGACACCTACACTGTTAGACTTTTCTGTAATTTCTACAGTTATTTACTTTAAATCCCCCAGTATTATACTGCTATTTCTCTTTACAGTAAATAACTGTGATTCCCATTGCATCATGGGAATTTTCTGTGACGTCTAACACCACATACAGAGACTTACTGTATTTTTTAAATTTGCTGTATACTACTGTATTTGACGTAACTGCCTCTCTGGCTGGCACCATTCCATCGTGCTTTTTATTTCCTAATTTTTGCCTTACACCGCGTGTCTACAATGCTATAATAGCCAGAGGCTGTCTATATTGGACACATTGAAGCGACCGGACCTTTAAATGCAAACCTGTTTATCCCTTGTCAGAAATAGCGCGAGCGCTTGGACTCGTATCGGACTACGTCAGAAATATAACGGCCGCGGCGCATCACTACACCTATTTTTTACAGTCTATGCACTACACTGACTGTCTGGGATTTGTCGTGTCGCGTCAGAGCATCCAGTGTAGGTAATGGGGTCTGTCTTTTGTTGGATCGCGACGTTCGTGTCTGGCCCGGGGAAGAGACGGAATTCACTTCACCGAGAGAGAGAGATCAGCAAGCAAGGTATAAAAAAAAAAAAAAACATTCTGTGTGTGTTGTCAGGATTGTGCCCAGTTTAACCTATGTTATAACGTTAACGTTAGCCTAACGTTACTCGTCGTCAGCATGGCGGTAACGAACTTTACCATGGTAAACTGAGCTAACGTTTCATTTTACACACTTTGTTAGATTATTGAATTGTCGAGTTAAAATATGCCAACGAGCAACGCGTTTACATTAACAATAAATGTGAATAAACTAATGTGAAATTCTGTTTATAGCCTAATGTTGGCCTACTGATGAGAACCTTTATAGTTTTAGCATTTTTGCAAACTATACCATATTATACTTTTTTTTTAATGGAATTTAATATTTACTTCCATTTTTGTGTTTAAAGGCAACTGCAACAAAGCGCCAATTCGCGCCAGTGACTTCCAGCAAGATTCCAGAGGTAGGCCAGCCCATTTGTGATATATTTTGAGATAAATTTGCTGAAATGATTAGCAATACGCTATGTGAAAATTGCTTTTGAGCCACTGGTGCAGACTAAGTAGCTTACAATATCTTACAATATCTTATAAAATCTCTATAAAATTGGCTAACTTTTAATCAAATAAGTGACCTTTGCCTTATGTCTAACTTTATTACACAGCAAATGAACCAATCAGAAGATGGACCATTGTCTTTGTTCAGTCTCACCAGATTAAATGTATCCAGGTAAGCACTGCAGTAAAACTCTCACTAATTCATTCATACAAAATCTCGCATTCTAAACAACTTAAGTTTATATTTTTGCATTATTTTGATATTTTATTAGCCAGAAGACTCTACCATTGCAGTCCCACCTGACTAGGAAGGTCCTAACATCAGCACGCAGGTGGGTTAACTACTGTAGGAAGGAGAACGATCATCACACAGTGATTTCTTGCATGTATCTTATTGTGTATTTATCTCAAACAGGAACTCCTTCACTGCAGACAAGCTGAAGTGGGCTAAAATCATCGATTTCAGTCGTTCTTTCTATGGATCTCAGCATTTTTGGACAGAATTTAGGATTTGTAAGTATTAAAATTTAATCTGGCATAATTTTATTTAGTTCTTTTGTATGCTATTTATTGACAAAAGCTGTTTACAAATATATATTCTTAAGTTTTTGTGAAAATAATAATAAAAATTAACAAAAAAAGGAGGTTAAAAATAATGTTACACTAATACTCTCTCTCTCTCTTTCTCTCTCTCTCTCTCATATAGTGTTGGAACCGGGATCTCCTCTGAAGGACTGAGTACATTTGTGTTTGTGGACACGCATGCAGACCAGGGAACACTCTGATGTTGTCAATCAAGTTCTGAACAGGAACCAATCTTTGGAGAAGTTCATTTATTCACAAAGGTGGACAAAAACATTGTGTTGGCTTTTTAAAGATTATTTTGATGATGACTTTTACTCCTATGCTGTAGAAAAGATGGAGTAGACAGTCAGACATTGATAATAATAAGAAATGTTTCTTGAGCATCAAAGAGACTTCTTTCAAAAACATTAAGACACTTAAATACTTATTTTGGCCACCAGTGTACATGAATCCAACACATTTTTGGAAATAACTGAAATTATTTTGAAGGTGGGGTTATGTGTCATGTATTGTGAAAAGAACTGTGTTTTGTCCTGTGTTGGACATTTCCTTTTTGAATGCTTAAAAATTTATTTATATTCTGCAGTTTTATGAATGTAATGGTTGATATTTCATTATAATACTTGTATAAGCTAAACAACCAATGACTACATTCATTTAGTCCAGGGTTCACCAATCTCGGTCCTGGAGGGCCGCTGTCCTGCAGAGTTTAGCTCCAACTCCAATTAAACACACCTGAACCAGCTAATCAAGGTCTCATTAGGCATACTAGAAACTTTCAAACAGGTGTGTTGGAGCTGGTTTGAGCTAAACTCTGCAGGACAGCGGCCCTCCAGGACCGAGATTGGTGAACCCTGATTTAGTCAAATGCTAATGTTTTGTTTATGGTTTTATGTATGTTTTCAAAAATTTTTGCAGTGAAGGACAGCACATAATGTGTTAATTTAACACGTTTACACATCTTTGTGTTAACCTCTCTGACATATTTACTTTGTTAAAATCATTAACACAATGAATGAGTTAAAATTAACACAAAAAACATTATCCCTAAACTCACCCATTAATGTGTAAAAATTTCACACATCATTTCCAGCA
The DNA here is from genome assembly GCF_965113295.1 of Leuciscus leuciscus. NCBI lineage: Eukaryota > Metazoa > Chordata > Actinopteri > Cypriniformes > Leuciscidae > Leuciscus > Leuciscus leuciscus. The sequence goes on from NW_028118543.1 coordinate 505,199, forward strand.
TTGGCATGTTTATTTTGTGATATATATGAAATGTTTTAAATAAAAAAATTGTATTTTGTGATAACTTTGTCTAATTGGTTTGTATGAAAGTAGTACTTATGTAGGATAAAAATAAAATTAATCATATATCAAAATTATCAAATCTAATTTATATTTAGTACAAATAAAAATAATTACAGTAGTGTACTGATTAGCTTCGTTTTTACAGTAATGCACTGTATTACACAAAACTGAAATATGGTTTGGTACTGTAACTCTTAATTACAGTAACTTACTGGCAACAGTGTTGCCAGTAAGTTACTGTAAAAAACCCTTGAAAAGTCTAACAGTGTACATCTTGGATGCCCTTGAGGTAAGCTAAAACATACCAAAATTTAATTTCAAAGTGAACTATCCCTTTAACGATATTATTTATTTTTATTACGAAATCCCAAAATTGTCATCTCTTGAATATGTTGTTAATTTCTTTATTTTATATCCAAACATTTTCATCCACAAGCAAAAGTGGCTTATTGCTTTGTTTTCCTCTTTTTCTTGTTGAATTTAACTCTCGTTTCATCCCTCAGGCCTGGGCCTATAACTAACAAAAAAAAGATTTTTTTAAATGTATTATAATGAATTATTTAAGAAAATATATATTAAGATATTCAATCTTGTAGATTCTTTTTTCCTGTGTAAAAAATCTCATATTATGTATGCAAACCCATGATTGATATATATATATACCTCATAACATAGTAACTCAACAGCCCTACCTAGAACCGTTTTCCTCACTGTAAACCCGGATAAGTAGAATCTACTTAAAAAAACCAAGGTAACTCGTTGCCTTACATTTTTTAAGTAATGAAGCATTAGTTGAATAAGACAAGTGGACTACGTTCAATGTACTTAAGCCCATAATGGAATGGAATAGAACATTTAAGTTGAATGTACTTATAACCGAGTTACAGTAACTGAAGATACTTAGTTTAAACAATCATTCCCCACCCATTTATTTAACTCAGCTTGTTAAGTAAGCATTACTCCATTACCAATTCAACTAAATTATATATTCTAATGGGCCCAACTTAACTTTTAGTTCCTGAAACTCAAAATATCTTTCAATCAATAGAGCCATGTAAAATACACACATACAACTGCAACATTACACTGATCCAATTATATTTTTATTGAACATGTCTTTTTTTTAGCAACAAAAGAAACAATGCCATGGCCTAATAGGCTTCTAGTGTGTAGTTTCCTCACATACTGTATTTTTACAGCACTAGTACAGTAAAAAGCATTTACAGTACTCCACTGTAATTACCAAATACAGTATAACCCACATACTTTTACAATATTAAACTTGTCTACAGCAATAAATTGTATTTTACAGGGAATGCTGCTTTTATAATTACATAATTAAAATATTATACGTTAAGGTTTCATAAGAGTAGCCACACTAGGAAAAAGAAAACAACATTTGGTTAAAAGCAAAGATCAGAAAATTGCCTTCTGTGAACATGTTGGCTGAATTTTTTAAAACATAAAATGCAATTTTAACACTTTAACAACAAACAGGTATAACTAAGCGCTTAATTAAAGGGATAGTTCACCCAAAAATTTTTAATTAGCACATGATTTACTCACCCTCAAGTCATCCTAGGTCTAGATGACATTCTTCTTTCAGACGAATACAATCGGAGTTATTTAAAAAAATGTCCTGGCTCTTCCAAGCTTTATAATGGCAGTGAAGTGCTGTTTCTGTTTTGAAGTCCATAAAAGTGCAAACGAAATCCCATTCAAAGTCTGCAAGTTTTCGCAGAAGTGAGGAAACCTGTAGGCTTACAGTGGTGTTCTTTTTTTTTGCATAACTTGGCCAGTTTTCTTTGAAGTTACTTGTCCTTTCTTTGTTTTTGATCCACGTTCAGGATTGATGTCAAGAAAGCGTCTAAAAGGCAGAAAAGAAAGAGAAAAAAAACAATGAAATATTATGGACTGAGTTTATATATTTTGACAGAGAGAGACAGCACAAAAGACGTGTAAATAAAAACCAGATATCGGTTTTAACGACTAATTTGTTTGGATAAAACTAAACAACATGAAAAAAAAAATGCAATATTGGATGTTGTGATCAATAACTGATATTTCTTCTGCCCTGGTTAAAATACATCAACTCAATGTGTCTGTTTACAAGCGCACTGTCAACTAACTAAACTTTTGGAAGTGGGGTTGCCAGATTTAAAGTTTATTCTACAACTTTTGTCTACTCATCACCCAGCTCATTAACAATATCATCCCCTCATCAGGTCCCATCAGAGTATCAGTGGAAAGGCAGTCATAGACTCTCAGTTTATATAGAGCACACATTGCCAGAATCCAGCCCAAACCTTTGTGACAGAAATAATTTAACTTAATTGCAAGCCTTGCAATGTGAATTGCATACATGACTACATGATAATGTTAAACATGACATTTACCAGACTAAAATGCATGTTTGCACCCAAAAATGAAAATTCTGTCATTATTACTCACCCTCAAGACTTTCGTTCATCTTCGGGACACAAATTAAGATATTTTTAATGAAATCTGAGAGGTTTCTGTCCCTCCATTGACATCAATGTCATTGCAACTGTCAAAGCCCAGAAAGGTAGTAAAAACATCAGTAAATAGTATATAACAACGTTGGTTCAACCTTAACCCTGGAGAACCCAAGAACACTTTTCTTCTTTGGAAAATTATGAACTATGCATTAAATTACTTCTATAAGTTCACTGAACACCAAAATATCCACTTTTTAAATTTTAACCCTTTATTCCCTAATTTAGGATTAGGGCCAAATTTGACCCATGGGCTTTAGGTGTATCATTTCACAGAATAACAATAACAAACACCGTCAATGCAAACTATTTTAAATTTAGGAAAATAATCAGTCAACCACACAGCTACATTTAACAATGTTTTTTTGTTGTTTTTTTTGCTTTATTTGTTGCATGTTAGAACTGGATATCAAATGTACAAACACTTTGGCCAATGGAAACAAGAACACAAGGCCAAAATCACGACTGAAAAAAACTAACACCATGGGTCTTTGCTTATCCAAAAATCTGTTCTGCTAGAGAGAGGAACTCACACTATCATCAGCTTCAAGTTGCTCCAATACTTGTGTTACAGTGACCTTTCTCTGCTGCTTTCCCTGTCCTGAAAAGGGAGTGGCCATACTCCCTGAAAAGATATACTACTTTATTTATTTCAAGGCTTTAGCCAAACACAGGACTGTCACCATTCTCCATAAAAGTCACTCAAAGAACCAGAGGGTCATTTTTGACCCAACATGTTTTTAACCCATACACCCAGAGGGTCATTTTTGGCCCATCGTTTTTTGAACTAGCTCAGAGTTGCTAATTTATCCCAAAATAATATAAAACATACTTCTAGGCATTCTGCAAGCTAATACTAAATAGATGAACAAAAAATACACAATTTTACCATCCGCTGGTTTGCTGAGAAGACGATTTTGTTTGGCTAGGTTTCCAGCTCAACAAAACAGCATGTGGTCAGCCATCATATTACTACCACTCTGGCACTTGTGAGTTCAATATTCATCCACTAGGTGTCTCTATGCAGGGGCCAGAAGTGGCACTCTGGGCTTTTGAAGTAAAATTTGACCATTTTTTTTTTTTGGGGGTAGCAGCAATTAACAGGGGTCAAATTTGACCCCGTGGTTTTGTGCGCAAAATAACCCCAAAATAACAACATTGTTGAATAATCTCTTCTTTTCCATGTCATTCTCCTACACTGTTGACGTAGTGTAAACAGTGCAGCGCTTATGGATTGTACATCAGAGCGTAGGCTCACTATTGGCTAGCTCCTGGGTCATCACACACGACCAGAGTCGGCCAATAATAAGCCTACGTTCTGACGTAGAACCCAGAAGCACTGCACTGGCTTTTTTTCAAGGCTTGCACCTTGAAATCTATAACAGGGTTTGCGTTCTCGAGCCACCAGGCACTGTTTTGTGTAGATGAGTGGGCCGGAGAGCGTTAAAGGATAACTCTTGCCAAAATGCAACCTCTTTTTGTTAATCTACCCGAGGCAAACTTTCGTTTAAAAGCATAATTAGGATGGAAACGTCACTTTTAAGTTTGACCGTATTTTCGTTTTCGGTCAAATTGCCTTTTGAATGGGAGTGCTTGGGGCACGACTATGATAGCATCAAAAATCGCTATTTTTAAAACACTAAGAAGGCTCGACACAACATGAAACTTTGCTCTCAGTATCACCAGGGGCTCTACACATGAACTCCAGCATGGAGAACATTGTTTGTGTACACAGAGTTTACTAAAAAGAAAGATTTTGAACAACTCACTGAAGCTGTGTCCGCCGGCATTTTGACGGTCAAAAATAGTCGATCTGATAAATTTATTCTAGAGCTGCTGTAAAGCCTAAACAATCTATGTTACTGTACTTTCCTATTATCACTGTAAAGCTGCTTTGAAACAATCTATATTGTTAAAAGCGCTATATAAATGAAGGTGACTTGACACTGTTTACACTACGTCAACAGCGTAGGAGAATGACATGAAAGAGTAGAGATTGTTGAATAATGTCGTTATTTTGTTTTTGTGCACAAAAGGAATTCTCATCGCTTCATAATATTAAGATTGCACCACTGTAGTTACATGGATTATATAAACGATGTTTTGACTACCTTGAAAGTTGCAAAGACGTTGCTGTCTATGGGTGGTTCAGAAACCTCTCAGATTTCATCAAAAATATCTTATCTTTGTGTTCTGAAGATTAACAAAGGTCTTACAGGTTTGGAACGACATGAGGGTGAGTAATTAATGACAGAATTTTCACTAATCATTTAACTGAAAACAACTTGCACTGACATATCTTAAAATATGTGACTGCCACTGTTTTGTCTCGAGATGCACACCAGTAATGTTTTTTTTTTTTTTATTAGACATTTTTATAAAAGCTGCTTAAATACCCTAATTTGATTAAGGCCTAGACCCGGCTTAAGCTAAGCCCAGTATGGAAACCATGGCCATATTGTTTATACCAGTAGTCAGCTATTTATATATTATTATATTTATAATATTTATATGAATGGCAAATATGCTAATGACTAACCTCTGAACAAACTCAAGGTGCTGCCTCTTCCTGGTACTGCAAGCTGAACTCATAGGAGGAGGCAAACAGCGCTGCCAGGCCAGTGATGAAGATGCTGTGATCCTTTCACACACACCTTGACCTTCCAAACGTAATGTCCACTACTGGTCGCTTAGAGATTGACCTGTAATTAAAAAATGTTTAAAAAAAATTAATGAATAAATAAATAATATTAATAATTAAAATAACTATTGTGGGTTTCACTGTGGTTCGATGTAGTTGTCTATTCATAGTTCTATGAATAAAATTTTTCACCTAAACATTAAAATTTATTAGGGTTAGAATGTTAAAACGCACAAGCATATTATTTTGCTTGTTTTAAGCATAAACTCACTTAATTTTGACTTATTCTTTCAGAAAACAATCCAATTTTTACTTGTCTATTAAATGCTTCTTCATAAGAATTTTAGATATCTGGACTGGAAACAAGAAAAAAACACTAATTAAGAAAAACATATTTTGCAGTGGGGTGAGTAAATGATGGCTTTTCATTTTAGGTTAAAACTACCCAATGTTTACATACCAAGCAACATAAAGTGTGGACTCCACTGGCAAATGTAGATTGCAGGACATCAGCGTTGCAAATTCCTGAAACAATTTTTTAAAAGGACAGCACAACCATGATCAACAGAACCAAAACATAAAACATTACAGATTAATGAGATTTGTTGAATAATCTCTACTCATCTGCTTTAAGGATAACACCGTCTAACTTCTCTTTGAATGGTGGGAGTAGTTGTAGGACCATGGCATGGCAATCAGGAATACTAGCCTACATTTAAAAACAACATTAGGAACATGGATTTTCTTGTGCTAGCAAAATTCTGACAACGATTCAAAAGCACGATCACAGAACTGACAATTTTTTTTTTTTTTTACCACACAGATAGACTAACGTTATAACTGTGTAACACTACTTAAAAGCACTTACATTAGCACTGGACCGTCATCAGCTTCAAGGTGCTGGATACTGAAGGAGAGGTTTGATCAGGTTGGTCTGAAAACACTGCTGTGGTGGACCAGTATCCTGAATTTAAACCAAAGGTCACTGAAGGTGCAGCTGAACATGTTTAAGCTCCAAAACACATACCCAACCAGTTCAGAGGCCGCAACTATTCTGAGGAATCAGTTGCCTGAACTTCGTGGCCTTTTCAACCAAGTAGAAGCACTTGTACGACTTCTTGTGGTTGTTCCTGCCTCTGCTGAAGAGGAGAGGAGCTTCGGTGCTCCGAGGAGGTTGAAGACCTGGCTGAGAAGCACAATGTTGCATATTCACATTGTATCAGTCTATCACATTCACAAAGTAATACTGGATAAAGTCAGAAAGGAAAACATTTGCCAGGAGTTTATCCTGGTGAATAAGTACAGGAAGCAAGTGTTTTGTTCTTTCGTGTGAGAAGACGAGACAGGACAGTATAGAAGGGTGGATAGTTAGGATACATGGAGAGATGTGATTGAAAGGATAGATGGAGGGCAAGGAAAAATGTTCTTTATATTAAAGTTAAATGTTTGTTTTTATGTTTGTGAGATAGTGTGACAATCTTGCAGCTTGTGTCCCAAATAAGTAGTGCATCTATTGTGTTATCAATTTTCCCATACTTTTGGATTGCAGAAGTAATGATTACAGATCGTTTTATATTTTCAGGTACAGCGGTTCGTTTTAAATAAGTTTATTTAACAGATTTTATTCACACACAAATTGGATTCAAATAAAACATTTGGAGTTGGCTAAATTAGTAATGTAAACAGAGCACAAACAATTAGCCTAAGTATATGAACTTATTTTAACTAAGTTAACAGTGCATAATTGTTTACAGTGCAGCATGAAAGTTCTTTGATTCTTTATTTTCTCCTCATTAATTCCACACAGCTTCAATAAAGGTTCAGCACATAAGCACAAATGAGTACACTGGTGTTTTCATGGGTGTGTGGTCTAAAGCAACGCATATAATAATATAAATCAATATATAACATAACAGAAACACAATTCAATAGGCTAACTAAACAGATGCATACAATGAGATGTAGCAGAAACACTTTCATGAACAATAAGCAACATCATTTGAATACATGAACACAAATCAATCACTACTTCTATGTAAAGCTTCCTTAAACAAGGAATATCAACCAACATAATAAATTGACTTCATCAAACAGTTAACATGAGCTGAAGTACATAAATCAAGTTGGTACTATACGCACACATCAAACGTGAGGAAAGCATGCATGAGTCTGTTTGCTACACTCACTCACTCCATGCGGACTGGTGTTTTCTATCGACGCTAATACTGAACGCCCCCTGCTGGAGATTGGCGGAGCAGCGTCTTAACGTGCTTTGACAGCGCGCTGTTTTTAGCTCAAATTTTAGTCTTGATGTGTTCCTGGACTCAAAAAACTGTAGCATATAAATTGCAATGAATTAATTAATTAACCTTTATGTATCCAGGCAAGTCACTTAAGAACAATATCTTATTTTCGACAACAGCCTGGCAGGAGAGATCTCCTGAAATTCGAACAAACATGATGAACAATGAATTATGATATATTTTAAAATATGTGATATGTGTATTTTTAATTGAATCGACACACTACCTTTGATCATTGAAAAAAAAAGTTTAGAAATTGTTTGGTTTGATTTCTTCCTGCCGTCGACTACTCAATGAAAGAACCATATTTGTATCGAGAGCATCGGTTCCCGAGCTGTGGAACATCTACGTTTACACTAGTAGTGCATTTTCGTTTTAAAACGCATACATTTATTTAGCTACGGTTAAGCCTGCCGTTAGACTATTTAGACCCGTCAGTCAAGTCCGAAGCAAGACACACGCAAGTGACATATTGCGTTATGGCAACAAAGTCTCAGACTGACAGATACATCAAAATAAAGGTGAATTTAGGCTACTTTAGTTTTGAACGTACGTTATCATGTTAATTATAATCAAATTGATTTTGTTTTATTGACCACAATATTATCACTGATATTTGTTTGAGATGGGCACATTTGATTAATTTTGGGGGGAAAATTAATGCACAGCAAGCCGTGGATTTTCCCTTACATATAAGTTTATAAAGATATACATTTTCTGTCAAAACAATAGCAGTTATCTTTGCAAGTTTCATTCGAAAAAAAACATTCGAAAAAATCCCTTGGCAACCGGCCGACGCGCGTCACTACTCGTGACGTCACAGGCAGAGTCGCCCATAGAACTCTTCTCTGGTTTTCTAGCAGTTCAGTTGATTTCTGGTCTGTAGTACAAGCGATCTGACTAGTATTTCTGTTACATCTGTGGTGAAAAATTGCTCTAATTGTTTTATATCTCTCGATCTGTGTTATATCTCATGATTTTTAGTATTTCATTTCGATCTGTGCAATTTACGTTCAGTGAACTTGTGATAAGTTAGTGACAGAACATCAGAGAGACATCTGGAGCAATGGGTCAGTGCAAATCTCACAGTTACATTGTAAAGGAAGATGCTGCTGCATCTGTGTCGCCAAGGCCTGTCCCGGAGAAAGTAGAGAAGAAGAAGAAAGGGAAGTTCCTTAGATGGGTTTTGTCTCGGAAATCCAAGAACACTTCCACCGAAGCCCAACAGAGTCAGTGCAGAAATGACAGCAGCCAACAGCCCGAGAGATGCTCTGATGGGGAAGCTGAACACAACAGCGACACTGAACACAACTCAGTGTACAGCAGGCACAGCTGTGTGTCTTCTCCCACCAGTGTGCCGGATGGTGATAAAGACATCACCAGGCAAGAGCAAAGTGGCATCATCTCACACAACAGCAGTCCTTCTCTACCTGTGCCATCTATGACTGAGGAGAACATCAACTCAGCTTCGACATCGGATGACATTTCTTGGAAGAATGAGGATGAAATTATCCATATAAGTTCAAAGGGAAAGACAGGTCAGTTTATATAACAAGCCCCAACATGACTCATAAAATGTGCAAAAAGTACCTACATTTTAACATGTTTTTCTGGACATTGTCTTTATTATCCAAATGAAAATGTGAACTGAGGATGGATTTTGGTTGTGTGAGGCACCACAATAATGTGTCCATTCTACAGCTATTTTTAATGTGAATTTTTTATGTTTTTTTGTGGTTTATACTGTAAATTTTGTATGTCCCTCTTTTTTTTTAACAGGGGAAGTCTTGCAGCACTATGAAACTATGAAAATGCTGGGTAGAGGATCATATGGATGCGTCTACGACGGGATCCGTTTGTCTGATTCAAGAAAGGTAGTTTTTTTGCACTCTTGGAAGTTGGAATTTAAATTCATTAAAAGTTACATCAAGGTTAATTACTGGAATCATGTGACCTCTGCACATATAGTTAATTAATTGTAAAACATTCTTACAAAAAAATTCTTATTTTTTCTTTCCCTTGGAGAACAGGTGGCAATCAAACATGTGCTGAAGACAGAAGCCATGGAAAATGTCCGTATTGTAAGTAGGCAATTCCTCTCTTCGTTTTATTACTCTCAGAGTACACAGTCACATTAATAATAGGACATTTTAACAAAATTTTGCAGTCACAAAAGGACCATTGTCAATAGCGTATGAACTTCCGAACCAAGCAGCTTTCTGTTAGTCAGCACAGTTCATTCGCGTGACTTTACCCTCACGCAAAAATTCCCATTAAAATGACAAAATTTTGCCCTGAAAATTTTTGCCGGTCGACAGTAAAAGTGACCGAAACTTTAGTAACTATTTCCAGTATTTCAATTACTTAACTCTTCAAACCTATACTTACCCAAATGCAGGACATAATTCTGTAGTAATTCATTTAAATTAAACCATGTCCCCTAATTATCTCACTTTTGTATAACTATTATCTCTCCTGTAGGGTCTATTCGGCAAATCCCCTCCAAATGAGGTCGCTATGATGGCTCTTATGAACAAAAATCCCAGTGTTCCTCAAATAATAAAGCTGCTGGACTGGTACGAGACACCAGAGGAATATCTACTGGTCTTAGAGCGGCCCACGCCATGTGTAGATATGAGGATATTTTTACTGCAAAATGGTGGCATCCTCAAGGAATCGACGGCACGAGCTGTGATGCGTCAGGTTGTCACTGCTGCAAGAATATGCAGTGAGAGGGGCGTCTTCCACAGCGACATCAAGCTGGAAAACCTGCTCATCAACCCAAACACCTTGCAGGTCAAATTAATAGACTTCGGTTGTAGCAAACGCTTGAAGAAGTCTTCTTATTCGAAATTCAGTGGTACGTATTATTCCACAAATCTATGGTGAATAAATCGACAAAAAGCTATGGAAATACAAATTCATTGCAATGGACGAAATCTTGTTCTTTCTTCCAGGCACAAGAGATTATGCTCCCCCTGAGTGGGTCAGGCATGGAAAGTATCATGGCAAGCCTGCAACAGTGTATTGTTTAGGCGTACTGATGTTCAAGATGCTGTCTGGGAAGTATCCTGGCGAGTACCGGTACCTCCCTCAGATGTTTGGTGAGCCCTCCTACACAGAAGACATTTCCAAAGGTGAGAGCATGTGGACGGGTCATACAGGAACTTTTATTACTGCTTAAAATAATGTGAGCAGTTACACAAAGTATAACACTTACAATAATAACCGGACATCTCTCCCCTCTTCACAGAATGCAGGGATCTGATCCATTCATGCATGGAAAGTAATCCAGCCAAGCGGATTAATATGGAAAAGATCCTCCTCCACGACTGGTTCCAGGTATCGATCCTCACCTAAAAATGTTTGGAAATAAGATACCGTCATGAGAGGAAGAACGAGAAACAAAAGAAACCCAGAGAGTAGGTAAAGAAAAAACCTCATGTGCCTAAAAGAAAAAAGGTAAGGAAAGGAAGTATATGTAAGCGCTTTGAGGTCTCAGAAAAAGCGCTATATAAATGTAACGAATTATTATATATATATATATATATATATATATATATATATATATATATATATATATATATATATATATCCATATATATATATCCATATATGCAATCACAGGTCAAAGCACAGCTTACATGCACTATTGGTTGACGATGAGACGCTATAGTCGCAGGACAAAACACCGCTCTTCCGTTCCGATAACAACATTAAACAGGTTCTCCCCACTCAGTGAATCACCCACTGAGAATCCTGTTGATTGTGCCCTAGTTATTGGTGATTCTATTACACAGAACATGAAAATAGAGACACCAGCCACCATAGTCACATGTTTGCCGGGAGCCAGAGCGCCTGACATCAAAGCAAATTTAAAAGTGCTGCTGGCTAATGCTAATCGTAAATTCTCTAAGATTATTATTCACGTCGACACAAATGATGTTTGACTCCGCCAGTCGGAGATCACCAAAATTAATATTAAAGAGGTGTGTGAACTTTCCAGTACGATGTCAGGCACTGTAATTTGCTCTGGCCCCCTTCCTGTTCGCAGGAGTGATGAGATAGTTAGTAGATTGTGTTCACTCAATGGCAAAATAATATAGAATTCATAGACAATTGGAAAAGTTTTTGGGGCAGACCTGACCTGTTGAAAAGAGATGGTATTCATCCCTCCTGGGATGGTGCTGCTCTTCTCTCCAGTAATTTGGCTCATAGTCTTAGAGATAAAACATGACAATCTGCGGCTGGTTTCACAAAGATAGACTTTGACTATGGCTTAGATATAGTAGATAGTCAGACTTCAGATAGACATCTAAATCAGACCGTTGCACAAAGCACTTAAGACTCTGACTATCTTAAGTAGGACTACACTGCAATGCATTCTGGGTAAAATAAGACATTTTCAAAACAAAAAACATGGCGGATCGAGTAAGCGCATTCAACCGCTCAGTGCAGTTTACCCCAGCGGAAAATATGTGTTTGTTGGAGTATAACAGTTACAAGGACATTTTACTTGAAATTTAGCGGAGAATGTAGTAACAAGAAGAAATGTTTAATTTGGAAAAAGATTGCTTCGACAGTTAAAGGGATAGTTCAGCAAAAAATGATATTAAACCCATGATTTACTCACCCTCAAGCCGTTCGAGATGCATATGTCAATCATTTTTCAGACGAACACATTTTCAGTTATTTTAGAAAATGTCTTAGATCTTTCAGTGGTTATATGTATATTTTTACGACAAAACCGCACGGATTACACCCTCAGAAGGCCTTCGTTTATCCCCCTGGAGCCGGATGGATTAGTTTTGTGAAGGATGCATGCACATTTTTGGGACTTGAAGGAGGTGGACCCCATAACTTGACATTATAACCACTGAAAGATCCAAAACATTTTCTAAAATAACTGAAAATGTGTTCGTCTGAAAAATGATTGACATATGCATCTCGAACGGCTTGAGGGTGAGTAAATCATGGGTTTAATATCATTTTTGGCCGAACTATCCCTTTAACAGCGTTAATCCGATCACTGAGCGGAGCGTTAAAGACGTACAGAAAAGATACAAAAACATGGTACAAGATACCCTGTATACCACCCATGACACAGAAGCTTTACTGAGACCCACTGTGTCACCAACAGCATTCAGAAAAGTTCCTGTTGCATAAAATCTCAACGCAGTGCAAACCTGCGCGCCATTCGGCGTCTGTCCGCGGCGCCCATCAACGGCTCAGGACCTTGTTCAAAATCCTGCTGTGCCACAGAGCGCCATTTACATTTTTGTCTCATATTTGTCTAAAATCGTCGTTAATGTATACTGACTTCACCCTGTCCTGCAATATACATTTAGTTTTACATTCATTTGAGGAAATCAGCTGTGTGGATGAAAACGGCTGATGTTATCGGATTTTCAGGTGATATTCTCAATTCATTCAGTTAACGGACGCTCTGAGGTAAAGTGTTCAGACTGCAGACTTTAGTTTGCAACGATTGTATTTAATTGTACAGTACAATCATAACATAGTACAGACATTATCTTAATTCCATAATGTCCTTAACCCTTGTGCATTGTTCAAATTCACTACCCTTTCGTTATGTTCGTGGCTGAAAACAGCCACTACTTTAAACTGCTGTAAAAATGTATCAGATAAATATTTTTTTCAATTTTTTTTGCATAAATCTATTAATCAACCTCAGTCCTGATCAAAACTACTAAATGTTTAAAACTCTTTAATTGCCAAATTCATAAATGATGTCACTGATTTTGGAGAAAAAAAAACACAAAATGACTTATTTTCAATATAAAATGTGAATGTGGACTGGATTTTTTTTTACCTTTTATCACAGTCTTGGACATGTCAAAGATTAGAAACAACATTGGTTTTGATGCATTGTTAGTTTTTGTGTAGCATCAGATTTGAACTTTTTCTCCCTCATTTACTGTTTGTGGCTGTTTTTGCACCATAGACTTCCATTATAACCACATTTTTTGATTGCAAAGCCATAACACCATATAATCATGCATTTTTGATTGTTGGTGGTTTTCCCTGTTGGGAAGAGGTTAAATTTGTAATTTTTACTGTTGATAACCAGGTGGCACCATTAACCCTTTAGATAGGCCTGTGCAAAAAAAAAGCTTAGTTTCTGGCTTTTACATGGAGTTATATGGAGTATAATAAGATATTTGTGTGTGTGTGTGTGTGTGTGTGTGTGTGTGTGTGAGAGAGAGAGAGAGTGTGAGTGTGTGTGTGTGAGAGAGAGAGTGTGAGTGTGTGTGTGTGTGTGTGTGTGTGTGTGAGAGAGAGAGTGTGAGTGTGTGTGTGTGTGTGTGTGTGTGTGTGTGTGTGTGTGTGTGTGTGTGTGTGTGTGTGTGTGTGTGTGTGTGTGTGTGTGTGTGTGTGTGTGTGTGTGTGTGTGTGTGTGTGTGTGTGTGTGTGTGTGTGTGTGTGTGAGTGTGTGAGTGAGAGAATATGAGAACTCACCTTGATACGTCTGAGAAAATCAAAATATGCACCTCAGCTCTCAGAACTACATGGAGTAAACAAAAACAAAGTAAGTGTATTTATGCATCTGCTGCCTTTTGATGGTGAGAAATGCAGACTAAACAAAGCAAGTGGATTTAAACACTTGCATGCAAGCCTGCTGGTCATTTGATGGTGAGAAGAGCAGCAAGCAACATGAGAAAGGGCTTGACTTGTAGTGAAGTTTTAGAGATGATTATGCAGCCTGACCCCTCCAGCGAGCTGCAGGATGTATCGTCTTCTCCCTCTGACACCACAGACTCAGGAGAGTCAGATCCTGATTTGGATGTGGCATCCTCATCATCCTCTCTAGCTTCCACTGAAGGCGAGGAAGATTCGGAGGATCCTGGATCTGGGTGGATTGGGAGAAACGGCGAAGTGTGGTTTTCCACCAACGCGGAGACAACTTTCATCAGCCTGCCAACTCCCGTGACTCCAGGGCCGACGCGCTATGCCATCGCAAGGGTCCAGAACATGGATTCTGTGTTCAATCTGTTTTTTACGGAGTAAAAATAGGAGGGGAAGGCGATGATCCCACAGACCCCATGTAGGCACGGAGATCTGTGGAGTCCACCCCGGTCCAGTCTCTCAATTTTTGTGCGGCGCGCATGGAGGTTGGTCATGCTGACAATGAGGTCAGTCATCTGCTCCGTAAAAAACAGAATCCGTTGAACACAGAATCCATGTTCTGGACCCTTGCGATGGCATAGCGCGTCGGCCCTGGAGTCACGCCTCTGGCAGGCTGAAGAAAGGGAATTGTCTCCGCGTTGGTGGAAAACCACACTTCGCCGTTTCTCCCAATCCACCCAGATCCAGGATCCTCTGAATCTTCCTCGCCTTCAGTAGAAGCTAGAGAGGATGATGAGGATGCCACATCCAAATCAGGATCTGACTCTCCTGAGTCTGTGGTGTCAGAGGGAGAAGACGATACATCCTGCAGCTCGCTGGAGGGGTCAGGCTGCATAATCATCTCTAAAACTTCACTACAAGTCAAGCCCTTTCTCATGTTGCTTGCTGCTCTTCTCACCATCAAATGACCAGCAGGCTTGCATGCAAGTGTTTAAATCCACTTGCTTTGTTTAGTCTGCATTTCTCACCATCAAAAGGCAGCAGATGCATAAATACACTTACTTTGTTTTTGTTTACTCCATGTAGTTCTGAGAGCTGAGGTGCATATTTTGATTTTCTCAGACGTATCAAGGTGAGTTCTCATACTCTCTCTCACAAACACAAACACGCACACACACGCACGCACACACACACACACACACAAATATGCTATTATACTCCATATAACTCCATGTAAAAGCCAGAAACTAAGCTTTTTTTTGCACAGGCCTATCTAAAGGGTTAATGGTGCCACCTGGTTATCAACAGTAAAAATTACAAATTTTACCTCTTCCCAACAGGGAAAACCACCAACAATCAAAAATGCATGATTATATGGTGTCATGGCTTTGCAATCAAAAAATGTGGTTATAATGGAAGTCTATGGGGCAAAAACAGCCACGAACAGTAAATGAGAGAGAAAAAGTTAAAATCTGATGCTACACAAAAACTAACAATGCATCAAAACCAATGTTGTTTCTAATCTTTGACATGTCCAAGACTGTGATAAAAGCTATAAAAAAAAAATCCAGTCCACATTCACATTTTATATTGAAAATAAGTCATTATGTGTGTTTTTTTTCCCAAATCGGTGACATCATTTATGAATTTGGCAATTAAAGAGTTAAAATCCTGATTTTTTTAAAAAACATTTAGTAGTTTTGAGCAGGACTGAGGTTGATTAATAGATTTATGCAAAAAAAATTGAAAAAAATATTTATCTGATAAATTTTTACATCTGATCCCTTACTTCAAAAGCACATATTGTTATTGATATGATTACAGACTGTAATCTAGATGTGCTGTGTTTGACAGAAACCTGGCTAAAACCAAACGATTACATTACTTTAAATGAGACCACCCCTCTAGATTACAGTTATAAACATGAGCCTCATCTGAAAGGCAAACGGGGAGGTGTTGCTGTAATTTATAGTAATATTTTTAGAATTACCAAGAAGTCTAGTTTCAAATATAATTATTTTGAAGTGTTGGTGCTTAATATAGCAATATATAGTGTAAATGATAAATCACGTTTGAGATTTGTGCTGGCTACTGTATACAGGCCACCAGGGCACCATAAAGACTTTATCAAAGAATTTGCTGATTTTCTATCAGAGTTAGTATTGGCTGCAGATAAAGTACTAATTGTTGGTGATTTTAATATACAGTACATATAGATAATGAAAAAGATGCATTGGGATTGGCATTTAAAGACATTGTAATCATACTCTAGATCTAATATTATCACACGGAATAAATGTTGATGCCGTTGAAATTCTGCAGCAGAGCGATGACATCTCAGATCATTATCTAGTCTCGTGTAAACTTCATTTAGCCAAGGCTGCAAAGCCGACCCCGTGTTACAAATATGTTAGACCTATCACTTCTGCCACTAAAGATTGCTTTATTAATAATCTTCCTAATCAGTTTCATCATCTCAGCATCCCAGATAGCTTAGAAGAACTCGATATTGCAACAGAAACTTTTAACTCTCTCTTTTCCAGCACTTTAGACACAGTTGCTCCGTTGCGCTTAAAGGGATAGTTCACTTTGAAATTAATTTTTGGTATGTTTTAGCTTACCTCAAGGGCATCCAAGATGTAGGTGTCTTTTTTTCCGCAGTAGTTTCAATTTTGATATTTTTAGGTCAAACCGTTCTTGTCTGTCAGTCATATAATGCAGGTCTATGGTCACGGTCTCAAAGAGCATGCACAGAGTCCAAATTAAAACAATTCCCCGTCGTCCAAATTAAACAATTCCCCATCGTAAGTACACATTGATGGCCTAAGACACGAAACGAGCGGTTTGTGTGAGAAAACGAACAGTATTTATATCGTTTTTACCACTTATACACAGCCATGTCCAAGTGATCTGATCTGACGTGTACGCAGACTGGTGCATAGATATATACACACTAGATGTCGCCTTGTCTACGGCAGTTCATTGGAACGAATGTCTTTAAGGCGACATCTAGTGTATATATCTATGCACCAGTCTGCGTACACGTCAGATCAGATCACTTGGACATGGCTGCGTATAAGAGGTAAAAACGATATAAATACTGTTCGTTTTCTCACACAAACCGCTCGTTTCGTGTCTTAGGCCATCAATGTGTACTTACGATGGGGAATTGTTTAATTTGGACGACGGGGAATTGTTTTAATTTGGACTCTGTGCATGCTCTTTGAGACAGTGACCATAGACCTGCATTATAATTATGACTGACAGACAAGAACGGTTTGACCTAAAAATATCAAAATTGAAACTACTGCGGAAAAAAAGACACCTACATCTTGGATGCCCTTGAGGTAAGCTAAAACATACCAAAAATTAATTTCAAAGTGAACTATCCCTTTAAAGGGCATCTTGCAGGTTAGTATGGAAGCCCGTTTCCGCCACATTGAGTAAAAAAAAAAAAGATTCTTTAAGTCATAATAATGAGAAACTTTCTCGAAATAATGACTTAACATCTCGTAATAATGAGAAACTTTCTCGAAATAATGACTTAACATCTCGTAATAATGAGAAACTTCCTCGAAATAATGACTTAACATCTCGTAATAATGAGAAACTTTCTCGAAATAATGACTTAACATCTCGTAATAATGAGAAACTTTCTCGAAATAATGACTTAAAGGGATACTCCACTTTTTTGGGAAATAGGCTCATTTTACAACTCCCCCAGAGTTAAACAGTTGAGTCTTACCGTTTTCGAATCCATTCAGCCGATCTCCGGGTCTGGGGGTACCACTTTTAGCATAGCTTAGCATAGATCATTGAATCGGACAGGACCATTAGCATCTCTCTCAAAAAAATTGCCAAAGAGTTTCGATATTTTTCCTATTTAAATCTTGACTCTTCTGTAGTTACATCGTGTCCTAAGACCGACAGAAAATGAAAAGTTGCATATTTTCTAGGCTGATATGGCTAGGAACTATACTCTCATTCCTGCTTAATAATCAAGAACGTTTGCTGCCGTACCATGAGTCCAGCAGGCGTAATGATATGACGCAGCGCCTGAAAATAGGTCTAATAGGTTAGACAAACTTAGTCCCGGTCACGTTGGAAGTTACTGAGCTGGGGACTACTTTCAGGCGCTGCGTCATATCATTACGCCTGCTGGACTCATGGTACGGCAGCAAAGTTTCTTGATTATTACGCAGGAATGAGAGTATAGTTCTTAGCCATATCAGCCTAGAAAATTGCAACTTTTCATTTTCCGTCGGTCTTAGTACACGATGTAACTACAGAAGAGTCAAGTTTTAAATAGGAAAAATATCGAAACTCTTTGGTCATTTTTTTGAGAGAGATGCTAATGGTCCTGTCCGATTCAATGATCTATGCTAAGCTATGCTAAAAGTGGTACCGCCAGACCCGGAGATCGGCTGAATGGATTCGAAAACGGTAAAACTCAACTGTTTAACTCTGGGGGAGTTGTAAAATGAGCCTATTTCCAAAAAAAGTGGAGTATCCCTTT
Source organism: Leuciscus leuciscus (assembly GCF_965113295.1). Classification (NCBI taxonomy): domain Eukaryota; kingdom Metazoa; phylum Chordata; class Actinopteri; order Cypriniformes; family Leuciscidae; genus Leuciscus; species Leuciscus leuciscus. Next base: position 523,826 of record NW_028118543.1, read on the forward strand.
AACATCTCGTAATAATGAGAAACTTTCTTGTAATAATGAGAAACTTTCTCGTAATAATGACTTAACATCTCATAATAATGAGAAAGTTTCTCGTAATAATGACTTAACATCTCGTAATAATGAGAAACTTTCTCGAAATAATGACTTATCTCGTAATAATGAGAAACTTTCTCATAATAATGACTTAAACATCTCGTAATAATGAGAAGCTTTCTTGTAATAATGAGAAACTTTCTCATAATAATGACTTAAACATCTCGTAATAATGAGAAACTTTCTTGTAATAATGAGAAACTTTCTCGTAATAATGACTTAACATCTCGTACTTTCTCGTAATAATGACTTAACAGCTCGTAATAATGAGAAACTTTCTCGAAATAATGACTTAACATCTCGTACTTTCTCGTAATAATGACTTAACAGCTCGTAATAATGAGAAACTTTCTCGAAATAATGACTTAACATCTCGTAATAATGAGAAACTTCCTCGTAATAATGACTTAACATCTCATAATAATGAGAAGCTTTCTCGTAATAATGACTTAACATCTCATAATAATGAGAAACTTTCTCGAAATAATGACTTATCTCGTAATAATGAGAAACTTTCTCAAAATAATGACTTAACATCTCGTACTTTCTCGTAATAATGACTTAACAGCTCGTAATAATGAGAAACTTTCTCGAAATACTGACTTAACATCTCGTAATAATGAGAAACTTTCTCGAAATAATGACTTAATATCTCGTAATAATGAGAAACTTTCTCAAAATAATGACTTAACATCTCATAATAATGAGAAAGTTTCTCGTAATAATGACTTATTTTCTCGCACTTCTACGCATGCGCAAAGCAGCGGAGCAGAAGGGCGTGCCGCACTAGCGACATCCGCTGGTCAAAGCCGTGTAAATGCATCACAGCAAACATGGCACGCTCTGCAAAACAGTTGTTTTCATTAAAGTCAGTGTGATCTACTAAGTGCAATCTGTAGTATCATTAAATAACATCATCAGTAGGCCTATATCTTCCATACTTTTCCATGCGCACGATAAGGTGTGAAAGTGGAATGCAGAAGCAGGATGGTTACCATGGTAAATTGTTACATGAATTTACAAAACTATCAGATTAAAGTAGGAATATTACATTTATTCATCAAGTTTAAGTGTAACATCTTCATAAAATATATGGGTACGTGTGTTAATATAACACGTATTTTGCAGATGCTTCTAGGATATTTGATGTGCAGGTTCATCTGGAAGATATCAATACAGAAATCACCTTTAAGATGTTTATGACTTTGGCGACATTTAAACATAGTTGGGCAGTGGAATGGGGGAAAACGCAAGGTCGAGACGTGTTTTTAAAAGCTGAACTTCTTTTCAATTGAGCGCCGCATTTTTAGAACGCCGTGTCATGCGCGAGACGCTGCAGAAGAGCGAGCGAGCGTCCGTCTAGTGCGCATATGCCTAGAAAAGCAATGAAAAAGCGCGTTCTGTATGAACGGACCCTTACACAGATTTCCAGATAAGTGTTCTTAAACAGATTTGGAAAGGTGTGCTGTCTTATCATTCCTCCATCTATTTGAAATCCATGGATCACCCTTCTGTGTTGCTGCTTGTTCATACACAAAAATACAAATGAATATTACAAATGAATAAAATACTATCTAGCTATGGAAGCCCATCTCATATATTGATCATTTATCATTAATGTTATTCACTGCAGAGCGTGCCATGTTTGCTGTGATGCATTTACACGGCTTTAACCAGGGGATGTCGCTAGTGCGGCACGCCCTTCTGCTCCGCTGCTTTGCGCATGCGTAGAAGTGCGAGAAAATAAGTCATTATTACGAGAAAGTTTCTCATTATTACGAGAAAGTTTCTCATTATTACGAGATGTTAAGTGATTATTACGAGAAAGTTTCTCATTATTACGAGATGTTAAGTCATTATTACGAGGAAGTTTCTCATTATTACGAGATGTTAAGTCATTATTACGAGAAAGTTTCTCATTATTATGACTTAAAGAATCTTTTTTTTTTTTTACTCAATGTGGTGGAAACGGGCTTCCATACTAACCTGCAAGATGCCCTTTAAGAGCAAATCATTTGTGACTCTAATGAGAGCTGTCTCAGTACTATGGTACGGTCTAAATCCTGACTGAAAATCCTCGCAGATATCATTTCTTTCTAAAAAGGAACATAGTTGTGAAGATACTGCCTTTTCTAGTATCTTTGACAGAAAAGGTAGATTCGAGATCAGCCTGTAATTGACTAATTTTGTAGGATCAAGTTGTGTTTTTTTTAACAAGTGGTTTAATCATAGCCAGCTTAAAGGTTTTTGGTACGTATCCTAGAGACAAAGATTAATTAATGATAGTAAGAAGAGAATCTATGACCTCTGGAAGCATCTCTTTCATTAGCTTAGTCGGTATAGGGTATAACATACATGTTGTCGGTTTAGATGATTTAATGAGTTTAGCGAATTCTTCCTCTCCTATAGCAATAAATGAATCAAATTTTTCCTTAGGGAGACTAAAATGCACTCCCTGATGCGATACTGTAGTCGACGGTTGCATAATTATAATTTTGTCCCTGATATTATCAATCTTATAAGTGAAGAAGTACATGAAGTCATTACTGCTGTGTTTACATTTCTGGGCTTGAAGCTTTCTTTTTCGTTAGTTTAGCCACTGTTTAAAAAAAAAATACCTAGGGTTTTGTTTATTTTCTTCTAATAGGATTGAAAAATAAGCAGATCTAGCAGCTTTTAAGGCCTATCTGTATGCAATCGTGCTCTCTTTCCATGAAATGCGGAAAAAAACTCTAGTTTTGTTTTCTTCCAGTTGCACTCCATTTTTCTGGCTGCTCTCTTAAGGGCTGATTTTATTTAATCTTCTTTAAAGGGATAGTTCACTTTGAAATACATTTTTGGTATGTTTTAGCTTACCTCAAGGGCATCCAAGATGTAGGTGTCTTTTTTTCCGCAGTAGTTTAAATTTTGATATTTTTAGGTCAAACCGTTCTTGTCTGTCAGTCATATAATGCAGGTCTATGGTCACGGTCTCAAAGAGCATGCACAGAGTCCAAATTAAAACAATTCCCCGTCGTCCAAATTAAACAATTCCCCATCGTAAGTACACATTGATGGCCTAAGACACGAAACGAGCGGTTTGTGTGAGAAAACGAACAGTATTTATATCGTTTTTACCTCTTATACGCAGCCATGTCCAAGTGATCTGATCTGACGTGTACGCAGACTGGTGCATAGGTATATACACACTAGATGTCGCCTTGTCTACGGCAGTTCATTGGAACGAATGTCTTTAAGGCGACATCTAGTGTATATATACCTATGCACCAGTCTGCGTACACGTCAGATCAGATCACTTGGACATGGCTGCGTATAAGAGGTAAAAACGATATAAATACTGTGTCTTAGGCCATCAATGTGTACTTACGATGGGGAATTGTTTAATTTGGACGACGGGGAATTGTTTTAATTTGGACTCTGTGCATGCTCTTTGAGACCGTGACAATAGACCTGCATTATATGACTGACAGACAAGAACGGTTTGACCTAAAAATATCAAAATTTTAACTACTGCGGAAAAAAAGACACCTACATCTTGGATGCCCTTGAGGTAAGCAAAAACATACCAAAAATGTATTTCAAAGTGAACTATCCCTTTAAAGAAGATTAAATAAAATCAGCCCTTAAGAGAGCAGCCAGAAAAATGGAGTGCAACTGGAAGAAAACAAAACTAGAGTTTTTTTCCGCATTTCATGGAAAGAGAGCACGATTGCATACAGATAGGCCTTAAAAGCTGCTAGATCTGCTTATTTTTCAATCCTATTAGAAGAAAATAAACAAAACCCTAGGTATTTTTTTTTAAACAGTGGCTAAACTAACGAAAAAGAAAGCTTCAAGCCCAGAAATGTAAACACAGCAGTAATGACTTCATGTACTTCTTCACTTATAAGATTGATAATATCAGGGACAAAATTATAATTATGCAACCGTCGACTACAGTATCGCATCAGGGAGTGCATTTTAGTCTCCCTAAGGAAAAATTTTATTCATTTATTGCTATAGGAGAGGAAGAATTCGCTAAACTCATTAAATCATCTAAACCGACAACATGTATGTTAGACCCTATACCGACTAAGCTAATGAAAGAGATGCTTCCAGAGGTCATAGATTCTCTTCTTACTTTCATTAATTAATCTTTGTCTCTAGGATACGTACCAAAAACCTTTAAGCTGGCTATGATTAAACCACTTGTTAAAAAAAACACAACTTGATCCTACAAAATTAGTCAATTACAGGCTGATCTCGAATCTACCTTTTCTGTCAAAGATACTAGAAAAGGCAGTATCTTCACAACTATGTTCCTTTTTAGAAAGAAATGATATCTGCGAGGATTTTCAGTCAGGATTTAGACCGTACCATAGTACTGAGACAGCTCTCATTAGAGTCACAAATGATTTGCTCTTAAAGGGCATCTTGCAGGTTAGTATGGAAGCCCGTTTCCACCACATTGAGTAAAAAAAATAAAGATTCTTTAAGTCATAATAATGAGAAACTTTCTCGTAATAATGACTTAACATCTCATAATAATGAGAAACTTTCTCGTAATAATGACTTAACATCTCGTAATAATGAGAAACTTTCTCGTAATAATGACTTAACATCTCGTAATAATGAGAAACTTTCTCGTAATAATGACTTAACATCTCGTAATAATGAGAAACTTTCTCGTAATAATGACTTAACATCTCGTAATGAGAAACTACAGAACGCGCTTTTTCATTGCTTTTCTAGGCATATGCGCACTAGACGGACGCTCGCTCGCTCTTCTGCAGCGTCTCGCGCATGACACGGCGTTCTAAAAATGCGGCGCTCAATTGAAAAGAAGTTCAGCTTTTAAAAACACGTCTCGACCTTGCGTTTTCCCCCATTCCACTGCCCAACTATGTTTAAATGTCGCCAAAGTCATAAACATCTTAAAGGTGATTTCTGTATTGATATCTTCCAGATGAACCTGCACATCAAATATCCTAGAAGCATCTGCAAAATACGTGTTATATTAACACACGTACCCATTTATTTTATGAAGATGTTACACTTAAACTTGATGAATAAATGTAATATTCCAACGTTAATCTGATAGTTTTGTAAATTCATGTAACAATTTACCATGGTAACCATCCTGCTTCTGCATTCCACTTTCACACCTTATCGTGCGCATGGAAAAGTATGGAAGATATAGGCCTACTGATGATGTTATTTAATGATACTACAGATTGCACTTAGTAGATCACACTGACTTTAATGAAAACAACTGTTTTGCAGAGCGTGCCATGTTTGCTGTGATGCATTTACACGGCTTTGACCAGCGGATGTCGCTAGTGCGGCACGCCCTTCTGCTCCGCTGCTTTGCGCATGCGTAGAAGTGCGAGAAAATCAGTAATCAGAAGTCATTATTACGAGAAACTTTCTCATTATTATGAGATGTTAAGTCATTATTACGAGAAAGTTTCTCATTATTACAAGAAAGTTTCTCATTATTACGAGATGTTAAGTCATTATTTCGAGAAAGTTTCTCATTATTACGAGCTGTTAAGTCATTATTACGAGAAAGTACGAGATGTTAAGTCATTATTACGAGAAAGTTTCTCATTATTACAAGAAAGTTTCTCATTATTACGAGATGTTCAAGTCATTATTATGAGAAAGTTTCTCATTATTACAAGAAAGCTTCTCATTATTACGAGATGTTTAAGTCATTATTATGAGAAAGTTTCTCATTATTACAAGAAAGCTTCTCATTATTACGAGATGTTTAAGTCATTATTATGAGAAAGTTTCTCATTATTACGAGATGTTTAAGTCATTATTACAAGAAAGCTTCTCATTATTACGAGATGTTAAGTCATTATTATGAGAAAGCTTCTCATTATTACGAGATGTTTAAGTCATTATTATGAGAAAGTTTCTCATTATTACGAGATGTTTAAGTCATTATTACAAGAAAGCTTCTCATTATTACGAGATGTTAAGTCATTATTATGAGAAAGTTTCTCATTATTACGAGATGTTTAAGTCATTATTACGAGAACGTTTCTCATTATTACAAGAAAGTTTCTCATTATTACGAGATGTTAAGTCATTATTATGAGAAAGTTTCTCATTATTACGAGATGTTAAGTCATTATTACGAGAAAGTTTCTCATTATTACGAGATGTTAAGTCATTATTACGAGAAAGTTTCTCATTATTTTGAGATGTTAAGTCATTATTACGAGAAAGTTTCTCATTATTACGAGATGTTAAGTCATTATTATGAGAAAGTTTCTCATTATTACGAGATGTTAAGTCATTATTACGAGAAAGTTTCTCATTATTACGAGATGTTAAGTCATTATTACGAGAAAGTTTCTCATTATTTTGAGATGTTAAGTCATTATTACGAGAAAGTTTCTCATTATTTTGAGATGTTAAGTCATTATTACGAGAAAGTTTCTCATTATTTTGAGATGTTAAGTCATTATTACGAGAAAGTTTCTCATTATTATGACTTAAAGAATCTTTTTTTTTTTACTCAACGTGGCGGAAACGGGCTTCCATAGGTTAGACTACCCAGTGAGTCAAGGTATAGAAAAATAATGTAGGAACTAGATTAAAATATAAATATATACTTAAACGCTATTAAGGCTTCTAGAGTCGTTTTTGTGAGAAAATGTTACTTCCGCATCTGAAAACCGCCGGAAGTGACGTAACAGGAGTGAGTGCGGTCAAAGTAAACAATAGGAAAGCAATGGATCACAATGACAGTTCGGACGCTGAGGAAATTGTAAATGTTTACTCGTATGACGGACCTCAGCCATATAAGTTAATTATGAGCCTGCTATGCAGCCAAGAGAGCAGGACAGGCCAGGCAACTACTTTTATTTGTGTAAACTCACAACAACAAGAAAACGTTGTGCTTTTGTAAAATAAAATAAAATTGAACAGGGTGCGCGTTCATGATCTCTGTGAATTGGAGCGCGTCTCAAATTAACCCTCTGAGGTCGGAAAACGCGCCCCCGCGTTTTGCTGGATTTTCTTCACATTGTAGTACAATAAACTTAAATTACTCCGTCATTTATGGTGATACAGAAAAAAGAAATATAAAAAAAGAATCTGTGATATTTCTACTTTTGTATGTGTCCACTTACAATCAAATCAAAACATTGTGCTTTTGTAAAATAAAGAAAATAAACAGGGTGTGCGTTCTGCCTCTCCGTCGCGGTGAACTTTTTTTTCTTGAGCACGTCTATAAACTGAAACAAAACTCAGCGAATCCTTCTCACACATTTATGAGCCATATACCTTTATACACATTTAAGTGTGTACTTTTAAATGATCGGATTCAAACTGAAAACAAATATTCTCTGTTTAAGTAATTTGTATAAAACCAACAGGATGTCCAGTATCTCAAACGCTTGCTAATTACTTTTAATTCGGCCACGCCCACTCGCGCAAAAGTGATTCACATGCAAATCTCCACATGGAACGCGAACGCCCTCGTTACCTCAAACACAAAACACCAAAACACTTCACAAGTCTCTGCTTTTCGTCGAGTTTGGAAGACGCGCTGTGAGCTTACATTGGATTTACATCAGAAGAAGAAGAACGCGATTTGAAGACAAGAAAGATGTAAGGTAAGAAATTCTTACTTATTAGTTTATGGTATTGTTGCATAAACTTCACATTGCAGTTGAACTGTTGCTAGATATATGGTGAATATTATACTATTTAGACCCGTGTTTACTGTTAAATACTGTTTGTGGATATCTGCTCAAGCATAGATATGTATAACCATAATGTTTAATATTTTGGAGCGCGATGGCGTTTGAATGTATCATATTTTGGAGCGCGCTGTGGGTTTGAATGTATCATATTTTGGAGCGCGCTGTGGGTTTGAGTATCATATTTTGGAGCGTGCTGTGGGTTTGAGTATCATATTTTGGAGCGCGCTGTGGGTTTGAATGTATCATATTTTGGAGCGCGATTGCGTTTGAAAGGAAAAATGCACCAAACATTAGGCTTTATGTTTTTACTATTATCTCATTTCATATCATCATAACGAATGGAAACATTTGAAGTAACATAAGATAATCAATATATTTTTCTCTAGCAGTTACTGAAATCTTTTGGAAGATTTATAGGCTGCTTTGTAAAATAAAATTATTTTATGCAGTACTGCACATAGCTTATGCCTACAAGGCACAACAAATATGGTGTTCTTTATATTATATATTGTTGGAAACATTTGTGTGTGTGTGTGTGTGTGTATTCTGTGAATTTTAAAAAGCAATTTTAACCAGAAAAATCTCAAATGTATTCCCAAAATCGTGCAGGCCTAGTTTCTCTTGATACCAGTATGTTCACTTTTTTCTTTTCTTTCAGGGACCAGATGCAACTGAGTCCTGCTGACTTCAACATTCACATGTGTCTCTGTACATGAACATGGTAAAGTGAAAATCAAACACCTTGGAAATGGTATGTACAATGTTTTTAGGAATGGCACAAAGGTCTCTGTCTTTGGATCATTGTTTTCAATGTGCTCTTTTGTCATTTGTATTTTTGGATTGTGTTGTGTTGTAAATAAATCCAAACAATCTAAAAGCCATTCTTTTTTAAATCTCCTCATTCTTTGTGCAAGGTTGCTCTGAATGAGCAACTAATAGGGCAGTTAGGGGAGTGTCTTTGTCTTTCTCAGGTGTTAAAAGCTTACATATTCATGAGATGATCACGCCTCTTCGAATATGGCTTTGTCACACAAAACACGTCTTAGAAATTTTAAATCAATATATTGTCTTATCTGAATGAGCAGTCAGGGTGATTTTCACATAGTTTTGGAGCAAATATTCTAGGCTACGTCATACAATTTTCAAAAGTCTTGTGAAGAAATAATCAGTATGGGTTTCATGGCCTTATTTCAGTGACAATTTTTTTTGGTATTTTCACAAACCACGCATAAATGTCATTATCTCAAAACTACAAACTTTTACATACATGCTGCTGATATATTATTGTAGCAGAGTTTGTGCTGAATACAGTGTAATTAGACTTTAGCCATGAAAATGTCACTAGTAACAGAAAAAAACACAAATGTCAGAGCATGTCAGAACACCTCCAGGCCCAGAAAACAGCTCAGACCTCAGAGGGTTAACTGAAAAACAGTGTATAGACAAGCCTCACAGACATGAGAAATATAACTATCTATATAAAGTCTGTCCACCAACGAAAAAAATTCAATCGAAAGCAAATACGGTACCATCTGATTATATCGAAATGAATGAATCTTTCGAGTCGAATCTTTTTCAATGATCCACTCACGATTCGGCTGCGATTAAAAGCTATCAAGAGGTAAAGCTCATCAGTGATTATAATATAACGACTTAAATTGCAGTTTGTTCGTCACATAAAGCTATCATATGAATAAATAACGATATTTATATAACGGACGAGTCGTATTAGATCACTTGTATGATACTTTTGTGATGTTTTTTTGTCTTTTTATTATTATAATTTTTTGCGTGACAGCCCCCAGTAGGCTAACGTTACTCATTCACTTTCATTACATCGACAAGAAGAGTCTCCATTAGGCTACATATTCAAAAATGTCCCTTTGTCTTCCATGGAAAGTCAACTTAAGGATTTGCACATGAAGGTGAGTAAATGATGGCAGAATTATCATTTTTGGAAGAACTAGTCCTTTAATATGCTTTTTAAGGCAGAGATTATGCATCGTCTGCAGAGCTAACGTTACTTACACAAAATAACATCTAAAGCGCATGTGACGAAGACAATATCTTTTAAAGTCTTTTAAATAAATGATTCTCTCTTCTATCCTTTTCTTTTGGTATAGAATAAAATACCAGTTCGGGGTTCCTCTTTCGGCTGTTGTTGCAGCCAACTGCACATCATTTTAAATATAAAACGCATGTGTATACTGATATTTTTCTAACGTCTGAACTCCTGTTTATACATCCATACTCCCTTAATTAAGATGTTTCAATATATTAGTATTAAACGCATTTTCTGATAATTTATATTTCAAGTTTTGACTGCAAATGTCACGTCCATTACGCTAGAACTGCCCAATAGTAATGTAAAGATGTGGTAGCATTGGATCTGGACGGGAAGGATAACTCTGGGAGTTGGAAGGGATGTGTCGTGATTCTGCCTTCTCACACCGCGACAGGCGACACAGGTTCGTGGATCTGAGTGTCGCGATTTCGGTTTCATTTCGCATATAGCCTACAGCCCTTATAATCATAGATGACGCCACGGGTTTTTATTTAAAAGAAAGAGCGTAGCCTACGTTTGTATGTAGGCTTATGGGAAATTTATATTCACAATAGCGAAGAAAAAAAAAAATCGGTAGGTCTTAACGCAAGTTAACTTATGTTTACATTAATTATTTGAGTGTTTTCCATGGTTGTGTTGACATTTCTGCCTTTATAACTGAGGGGATTATAATCAGAGGAAGGTTAAGTTTAAAATAAAAAAACCATTCAATGTAATGTATTTGTCTCCTGGTCCTTATTTTAGATAGGTCATAAAAAAATATCAATAATTATCGATATCGACCGATATGAAACCCTTATATTGTGATACAGTTTTCAGCCATATCGCCCAGCCCTATTTCAATGTTTAAGTTTTCTTTACTGACTGACTCACTCATAAAAGATAGTTTTTTGCTGAAATAATGTATGTAACTTCTGTTGCTGTTTGCGGTCAGGGACTATTATTTCCAGCGGAAGGAACGCTTTTAGTGATTTTACTTCATGAAAGTTGCACAGATACATATTTTTCGGCTTTAATAAATGTATTGTGTAGTAACTGTTTTATAAAAGCAGTAAGGTACTCAAGGCTAGTGTTGGATCATAATTAAATGATCACCTTAATGCTTACATGGTTGAAACCAACAAAAGCACATCCATGTATGACGTAGCAGAAGCGTTTTTGAACTGCAAGATTCTTTAATCTGTAGATAAAAAATTAAAATAAAGTACCTGATAGTGAAGTTTGTGGGATGAGAGACAAGATCTATAGCAAAATGATGGCCTCTCACGGTGGCTCCATACAAAGACCAGTCGCTGATGGAGGCACCACAGCCAAAATGGACAGGAGTTCTGCACGAGTCAGGTAAGCAGAATAAAATACACTGTAAATAAACAGTATTAAAACAAAGGGTTAAGTCACTAGTACACATGACCTTCCATGGCTTAATGCTTCCATAAATTAAATTTAGGAACTTCATTTTTAATATTCATAATAATTTAACAGAGGTGGAAAGTAACTAACTACAAACACTTTCGGGTAAGGTGTAAACAGCCCCTTAGTGGCGAAACAATGTAATCGATAAATGCGTTACTCTATATGCTGATATGCTGATTTACTCTATTTTGATCGCTATCGTAGACATCAGTGTTTATATTTGAACTTTGCACTTTTATCCCAGTACTATGATAATTTGAACTATTGTGTCACAGAAATAATGGTACTATGAGGTTGAAAAGGCTTTTCAATGCATTCAATCTCACGTCGCTTCCACGCGTCCACTTGAAAGGGATATTACGTCACTCAACACTAAAAGATAACGACACATTTCATCCTCTGTTGAAACAAAAGTGGCAAACTTCTGTCAACCTCATCTATAACCAAGGACAAAAATTAAATTAAAATAAAATAATTTAATTCTTTATTAAGCAATATTATTTAACCCTCTGATTATCTTCATTTGGGACGACACTAGTTATCTTTGGGGTCCCCAGACAATAACATTTAATTTTGTAACAGAATAATAGTTGTTCTTTTTTAAATGTAATTTTACACTGTTTATTAATGTTTTTACTCAACATTTGTGCAGTTTTTGGAAGATTTATGATATATTTTCAATTTCTTTAAATAAATAAATATTTATTTAAATAGGCTTTTTACAAAAAATAGCATTTTATGTAAAATTCACTTTATAAAAGACCCATATTTCTAACTTTCATTCATGGGGATAACATGGATAATTTTACATGGTTTAGTGCAGTGTTTCCCAACCCTCTTCCTGGAGGCACACCAACACTACACATTTTCCAACTCTTCCTAATCAATCACACCTGAATCAACTCATCAGCTCGTTACTAGACTCCAAGACCAAAAATATATGGGTCAGATAAGGGAGACATCCAAAATGTGTACTGTTGGTGTGCCTCCAGGAGCAGGGTTGGGAAACACTGGTTTAGTGTAAACTTTTTGCCCATATTTTGTAAAATGTCGTTTTAAAAGTAAAAAATTATAATTTTAGCTACTAGATGGCTATAGAGCTCCACTATATGCTATTTGACTAACTGAAAGATATCTTTTCACAAGATTTTCCAGTTGGATTCATATCTAAATATTATGAAATCACAATTCTAACAATACATTTTTTTTTTTTTTTTTTACTGAAATTTATTTTTTTCAAATAATGTTACATTATGATTAGAATCAAACCTGAAAAGGATAAAAGTTGAAATTTTAGAGTTTATCATTTATTTCATCATCTTTTTTTCATATAATTGTACAAATGTGATCTACACTTCAGTTACTAACTGTAACAGAACAGATATGTACAGTTAGATTATATATTGAGTACAAATACATGACATGAACATTAAAATGCAATGAATTGAACAGCATAAGTTAACAAATAAGCAAATAATAAAGCCACCTCCGTTTCTCATAACAAGCGCGGGTGAAGCTCCGGGTGTAGCGTTAGCTTCGTCCTGTCACTGGCCTGTAAATCGGGTTGGTCCGGTCGGAGATCCTTTATTTCTTAAAGGTCTTGTGAAAGGTTTTTATTTGTAAATCAATAACAGAATTTGGTTTAACTTCTGCCATTCTCTCTACGAAAATGATCAGCCTAGCGATGTTTTGACGTAGTCGGAGTGACGGTGTCGCCCGCGCACTCGCAGTTGAATGGCAGGTGACGAGAACCAATCAGATTGGATAAAATAACATGTATCCAATTCTGATTCGCCAGGGACGCAGCGACCTGCGTCCGGGGGAGAATCTTTAAGAAACCAATTAGAGACCAGCTTCAGGTCACATGCTGCCCGAAAATTTAAAGAGTCCATAGACCAGTGGTTCTCAACTCCAGTCCTCGGGACCCGCTGCTCTGCACATTTTGTATGTCTCCCTTATTTAACACACCTGAACCAGATCATCAGCTCGTCAGGAGAGACTCCATGAACTGATTTGAGTGTGTCAGATAAGAGAGACATACAAAATGTGCAGAGCACCGGGTCCCGAGGACTGGAGTTGCCATAGATCCATTTGTCCGGCGTCCCTCTCACATGAAACCAGAGAATGTCTAATAGGAAGAGAATTGACACTCTCTGGTTACTTCCGGTTTCTGGACTGGCTGCAGTAACACGTCTCTGTCCATGCGGGGGCGCTCGCATTAATGAATGGCGCTATACCCATCAAATTCCACTTTTCTCAGGATATAATTTTTTGTCTAGTAATTTGAATGTTGTATCCGAAAGGAGATGCAAAGAAATTACACATTGCTGGGTGTTAGATTTTTAGAGTCACTTATTTGCTTTAAAAAGTCTTTTAAAATGTCAATGACGTCATACACAGTGATAGTGCTTTACGGCATCGGTTCCCAACAGGGGGGTCGCGGCCCACAAGGGGGCCTCAGCGAGCTCTGTGGGGGGTCGCGTCATATTTTGAAAAGTTTTGAGCAATTTGCATTAAATAAAAGTCCTTAACTTTTTTCTGTTCAAAATGTATATAATGAGCGAGTTCATCATGAATCCATTTTCCAAACCGTGTTTTTGTCTTATCCTGAATCACTATGGTGGTACACCTATAATAAGTGATTACATTGGGACTATTTTACCCTGGTTCGGATCGCTGCCGCTGCGGAGTAGCCCAGTACCTCGCACACAGAGAGAGAAGTAGTTCCGGCTACAATGTTCTTCCGAAAGACGCATTATTCTGTTAAAGAAGAAAAAACTGGCACTAGAGATTGAGTTGCTTCAAAAGGAACTTCAGAGTAAGTGCTAAATACACTATTTCACACAGAGTACTATTGCTGACCTTGGATAACAATATATCTTATTGCAGGCAAAAGATGACCATCATTGGCTTTTCTTGACAAAGAATAATTGAAATAAAACTCAAGGAACTAAGCATGTTGTCTTGTCTTCTATTCATTTAATGAAGGTTTTTGTTTAAAAAAAAAAAAAAAAAAAAATGGTGTTCCACAATTCTGTCCCGTGCAGCTCTGCCACTTGGTTGGTCCAAGTGCACTGGCTGGAGGTCATCATCAGGCTGCACCTCCACCACAGGGGTCCTCTCCTTTCTGATGGTGGCACTATTGTGGAGTATGGCACATGCAACAATAATGTCACAGGCCCTGTCAGGTGCAACCCTCAGACACTGAAATCTTTCCTTTAGTTGCCCAAAGGTCATTTCAATGCGTGCCCTTGTCCTGGCTAGAGCTGCATTGAAACGGGTTTGTGGTCCGGGGTTTGGGTCAGGGAATGGCGTCATGAAATACTGCCTGCAGGTATAGCCCCTGTCACCAAGCAGGATCCCGTCGTAAGCACCTGGAAAAATGCAGTTTTGTTAGGCTCAGAATAAATGTATGTAATACAGTGAGCTTGATATTAAATATTTCCTTACCACGTTCAAATAATGTGCATAAATGTGACTCTCTGAAAATCCTGGAGTCATGCACAGAACCAGGCCATTTTGCTTCCACATTTGTGATGTAGGACATGGAGTCACACACCATCTAAGATATTTTTAATCAGTCAACTGCATACTTTTTGATTACATTACTTTTTGTATTATTTTATATATTCTGGACTCGCTTCTCCAAGGTAAATGGTGAATTGTTTGATGTCAGGCTGCATGCTCAGAAAGCGGCAGTGGATTGTGCAGCGTGAGACCACCTTCAGCAACAGGTTCTTGTCGTAAAAACGGACAAGACATGGCTGCGAAAGACTTCCCGTATCACCTCCGCTTATAAAGCCGGGATCTAATCCTGTTAACATGAAATAAGCCTGCTCCCGAGCAGGTTTAAGCTTGCGCACCTGCTGCTATGACAGCAAGTCCAGGATGAGCGTCGAAGAACCAAACAATCCAAGATCATGCCAAATCTCCAACAATCAAATCCAGCTAACTGAGTTAGCGACGTACGAAGAACGGGCCCCTGGGGCCTGTTTCAGAAAGGAGGTTCAACTGAGTTGACTTACCCTGAGATGGGAAACTCTGAGTTTTCGGTTACAGAACAGCTGAAATTAGTTAGTTCAATCAACTCTGAGTTGACTGACTCTGAGATAAGCGCGTGCACCACCACTATAAAAAGCCATTATCAATGGAGTGCAGATATTATGAGTCACCATGGTAACAGCGCCAGACAAAAAGAGGTCTGCATATTTCTCACCAGCTTCTGCAAGCGTACGAAGACATATTATTATTTTTTTAAATATCGGCTGCAGCAGCGAAGGACAACTAGAGTTAGCTAGGGAGAAAATAGTTGCTCGAGTCAATGCGTATGTTTACATTTTAATTAGTTATACAGTGTTGGGTGTAATTAATTACCAAGTCATCTAAATACTGTCATTTAATTAAAGGGATTACTCTTAATTCTTCTGTAATTTGAAGTCAAATCTGATGTAATTGCATTAGACTATAGAACAATTCTGTATATTTAACATACATTTTTAAAAGGTTTATTTTTTATGTAACCTTCTCCCTCTACACACTTTGGTCAATTCAAGAAAAATCCATGCAATTGTATATTGTTTATTTGAAAGCATTAAAAGTGCAGTTTCTTGTCTCTCCTTGTATTGTTCAAGTGGTTGAGGTTGATATGGGATTTATTAATAAGTAGACCAATACTTTCTAAAGATAGTCATTATTACATGAATCTAATTACACGGTTGAAGATGTCATTTGTAGTTAGTAATTAATAACTATTTTAGAGTAACTTACCCAACTGTTATAATATCAGAGGTGAAACTGGAAGAACAGTATGTTATTCAACCTAATTTTAATTTTCATGGGTGCAATCCTGCAGGTATTAAAAGAACATGGCAGCAGCTGAAAATTAAATATAAGAACATAATTCAATCAGGTAAGGTTTGAGCATATCATGGGTGTAGGCTACCTGAATTTACAAATATTTGACATATTAAATAACTAAATAGCATCCCAGTGTCTAGCAGTGCAGCAGCATTTTTGGCTGGGGGAATTCCTGGAGGGACTTCAGAGCCAGTCACTCCCGAAGATCCAAGGGCCTTCATAAAATGTAAGAGGTTTACATATGTGTTATTTCTTATATAGGCTATTTTTGATATTTCCATTTATTTTACTTTGGGTTGGGTTTTTTGTTGGTCCCAACAGATTCCGATGGTAATATCTGTCTTTTGGAGCCTCCTGTCCCAACAAAACCTGCAGGCAGTTGTAAGTAGCCTACTCAATACACCAGAAATTATGACAAATAGTGTTATAAAGTGTACTCATCTTCACAGGACGATGGGGATAATGTTATGTGTCACATCAAACAATCTACACATTCAGATTTTTTCACATTTTTATGTGGTGTAGAATCTAAGTTTAAAGCTAAGTATAAATGGGTAGTCTTATCTCTCCCCCCCGCCCCCAAAGTGGAAGAACAGCAGGAGGACGGTCCATCAACTTCTGTTGCACAGATGAACAGAGTTCAGTGATTTTCGGTAAATGCCACAGTTTAATTCTGTAGAATTTGTTTAGAACTACATTATGTAACTCTAATCTACTACTGTATATTCAGTTGCCAGTTAAGGAGTTAATAGACTTCATCTTATTTAAAAAATTGAAATTAAAAATAGCAATATTGTATTTATTAATTAAAGATTCATTTTATTAATAAAAATGTACTGAAAGAATGAATGAGGTGTTTAAACACCACTTCCTCTTTAAAAAAGGGGAGGAGACCGAAAGAAACTCTGGGTTTACCGAAGAAAACCTGCTCCCGACCAGGTTAGGTTCACAGAGTAAGTTACCATGGTAACTGACTCTGAGTATAAGTTACCTCTCTTTCAGAAACGGGCTTGACTTACTCTGCTTTCTCAGGTTTAACATACCTCCCATTCTGAAACAGAAAACCCAGAGTTTCCCTCATTTCAGGGTTAACATACTCTGAGTTTTCACTTAACCTCCTTTCTGAAACAGGCGCCCCTGGTCTTTTCACGATCGGATAGCTATCCGATCTGAGAAAACGCATGAAGTGGCCAGGTGTAAACAGCCCCAGAAATCATTCTAATATTCTGATTTATTATGAGTGTTGGAAACAGTTCTGCTGCCTAATATATTTGATGAATAAAAGGTTCAAAAGAACTGCATTTATTAAAAAATATATATAATTTCTAATAATATAAATCTTCTTTACTATCACTTTTATTTATCAATTTAACACATCCTTGCTGAATAAAAGTATTGATTTATAAAAAAATAAAAATAAAAAATAAAAAATACTGACCTCAAATTACTGACCAGTAGTGTATATTGTTGTTACAAAAGATTTCTATTTTTAAAAAAATTTGCTTTTTTTTTTTTTTTTTTTACTTTTTATTCATCAAAGTATCCTAAAAAAAAGTATCACAGGTTATGAAAAAATATTAAGCAGCAGAACTGTTTCCAACTTTGATAATGAATCATCATATTAGAATTATTTCTAAAGGATCATGTGATAGACTGGAGTAATGATCCTGAAAATTCAGCTTTGCATCACAGAAATAAATTATCATTTAAACTAATTATTTTAAATTGTAAAAATATATCACAATATTACTTTTTTTTCTGTATTTTTGATCAAATAAATGCAGGCTTGATGAGCAGAGGAAACTTCTTTCAAAAACAGTAAAAAATACTAATACTTATACTTGCCCTGTAATACATGTATTCTTTGTTTTAGATGTTATTAACTTAAATTCTTATGAATAATAAAAATGTTGTAATGTCTATTTGTTATTTATGGCCTGTATGCCTCATTATTGATCTGAGCTTCTACATCTTGAATTCGAATAACATTCGATAAAACATAATTGCTGGATTATTTTGACTATAATAAATAAGCAGATGAAACATAGTAGGCCTATACACTGTTTATCACAGATTACTTTGGACCAAAGTTACCATATTATAATTAATTATTATATAGTTCTATTCATTCATTTTATTTAAATTAGCACTGGTTAAAATGTATAAAGCATGAACAAGATATGAAACAATATTTATTAATAATACACAGTTTAAATATCACAAATATCAAATTGTATTTTCATTTGCGTCATATGCTGGCTAATTACGACGTTTAACCTGTTATCATAATGAAATTCATGCATTTATTTATTTGTCATTTAAACTGATGCAAACAGGGAAAGAGAGTAGAAAACACTTATTATCCTGTCGCCCCCTCTAGTGGACAGCATTAAGTATTACGGCCTTCATTGCTCAGATAACTCAAGTCGATGGATTTTTTGGGAAAGTCTGACCAGTTAGAAGCAAGTTAGACCAGTCTGAGGGTCTGAGCTGAGTTTGGTGAAGCATCAAAGTTCTAGGCGGAGTCAATTTCTCATAATAATAATAACAATTAATCCCAAACCTGGTAATTTTGTCAGTATTTAATTTACGTTCACTGATTCTGGCTTCTCTCTTTTCTGTCTCTTTCTTTTCATGTGAACTGAGTAGGCTACACATGCTTAAATTCAAAAAATATAAACTTTATTTCTATTCAAAATGATGTATAGCCCATAGGCTATATGTCACACACGCCTACCTGCCTTTTGATGTAAATAAAAGACTAGAGTGGTAAATGTTACGGACATATTATCATGGTACAGTTCAGCCTATTATTGATTTTTATTTCCACTTCCCTTTTATCCAAAGAGACGGAACTATTTGCACTGTATTTATCAATGGGAAATATGCTAATATAATCTGTCATATACTGTGGCTCACATTAATGGGGTTGCTTGCAAGTCGCAGCAGCACGAATTACGTGACCAGCAACATATTTCTAAATCAAATAGTGTGTGTAGTTAACAGTGAGTGGTGGTTTCAGACATTTTTCATTAAAGGGCATTTGTCAGTGCCGCACTCGTAGCCTACTGACTCTTATTCTGCCTGACAGAAAGAAAAGCTCACAGCTTACTGAAGGCGGAGCGGTTTGACCAATCAGATGAAAGGGGCGTTTCAGCGCCGCCCACGTGTGCAAATGAAATATCGAACCCATAAACCGACTTGTAAACCATAAACGAAAAATGAAAAATCTAGCCAAAATCTAGCCAAAAAAACGAATAAACGAGCTGGTTTTCATTTCTCCTTATTCCATTCTAAACAGGAAATGAAATGATCAAAAAGTGCACGGACCCTATGACTTAGCACGACGGTGTAATAAGTTTATATACACTAGATGTCGCCTTGGCTACGGCAGTTTGGAATATTCTGGGCTCATCTGATTTTTTTGTACACAGCAGGGGCGTTTCTAGGTTTTAAAAACATCAGGGGCTGAGCCCAAAACATCAGGGGCTGGGTAACAAGATAACATGATTCAATACAGAGAATAATGTATATTTTAGGCCTATATGCAGGGGGCAGACTGGTTAAAAAATGCAGTCCTGGCACTGTAGCCACACCAGCACACATTACCACACAGACACACACATTTTTTTATTTCTCAGACCTACATATGTGCAATTTAAGGTGTTTGAAGGCCAACATTTTTGGATAACAATAGCTTTAAAAGCATGTCAGTGGGCAGTAGCATAAATTATTTGTCAAGATAACAGATTCTTAAACATGAGAATGAGGATAAATGTTGAAATTAATGATCCACACTAGAAAATGGAAATGCAAAATGTTTCTGCTTATTTTTGACAATACACAATCACATATTCCAAACAGGAATGGCCTTAAATGAGAAATCTTTCAAGGATTATTTTGCATAGATGTAAACTTTTTAGCATTAAAGATTGGTTTCAGCAACTTGTTTCTTTCTTGAGTTAATCAATGTTTTTGGCACTATTAAATCAGTTCAATAAAATTTCAATTGTTCACTCATAAAGACAGTCACTTGTCACCATTACTGGCCTAATGATGCAAGTTGTGCAAACACAGACAAGCAGAGTGAAACAAACTGTGAAAAGGCTGATGCTGGTGAAATATTCGAACACATTCGAGAACCTTATATAGGCTACATATCAGAGTTAAATAGGAATACATTGTAATAATGTTAATCAAGCAGACTAAATCACACGACTGTGCAGCAATATTTAAGCACATTAGGCTATACAAAGGAAATAATACAGATCTAGACAAATTGGGTTGCTTATAGTTAAAAGAATGTCATGAACGATATTTTAGGCTAGATGTAGGCCTATTTTTCACATTTTTGGTCACAAAATATTTAGTTTTGATGACTTTGCAATATGGACTTTCCAAAATGTGTAAAATTTATGTAGCCTACAAATGAATACAAAAGCCCCGACATAGAGTTTTGATGCAGCTTTAATCTCCCTTTTGGTTATTTCAATACTTAATTGACGACAGAACACACGTTACATGCTAGTTTATTTTGCGTGATATCAGGGCACACCGCATTTGCGTGATTGAAGAGTGCGCGCCGCGAGCAAAGGGCTGGCACGACGTAAGTTAGTTTTTCTGAGTTTTACTGACATATAGCCTGACAACATCTGGTGTGACTGAAGACTGTGCGGCGGTGCTGACTGCGTTAATTTTTTAAACCGGTGCGGCGCGCGCGCCCCCGAAGTTCATCCGTGAGAAACTTGAAACCGGTGCTTGAACTTGAATTCAGGTGACTTATTAACACTTGCGCTACTGGCCTCGCCCTGCTCTCACGGCTCGTGGACTCGTGCTGCTTGCCACTTTGCCTAATAATAATTATCAATAAATTCAATTTTTGGAGATCCGGGGCTATAAAAAAAACATCCGGGGCCCATGTCTAACGACGCGCCTGGTACATAGCATAACCTACTTTGTTATGATTTTAGTATCATAATGATTAATAAATGCACGCACAATTATCATGAACTTGATTTGAACAAATGCCTATCAACTTGTGTGTGCAAAATTCAGAATTAAATGAATGTGCAGCAATTTGTACAAATAGAGAGTCTGTAGGCCTATACTGTTGTAGCCATTAAATAAGCGCATTTATTTTCATATTTGTTAAAATGTTATAATGTCATTTTTTTCCCCATGTATGTTGATTTATGAAAAGTGAACAGCACGAGTAAAAGTGAATTTCGTTTTGTATAAATTGTATCTTAATTTTAATACATTTTTCATCAGCCTGTATTTAATAAATAAGATCAATAAGATTTAATAAATAATAATAAAAAAATGATAATCTTGCATTGCACGTTAACTGGAGCGCATCTCATCCTAACTTAACGAAACTCATTGTATGCCTCACACACAGACATGAGAAATACATCAAATACACAAAGCTTGAAATGTCTTTAAACGAAATAATTCAAAACGAAAAGAAAAAGGCTACTCTCTGATTATGTAATCCATTATGTGCATTTCTCTCTATAGGCGCGTTCACTATACGGCGATCGTCAACTTCATCTTTGCAGCCGAGTCGACACTGTCAGAAAACACTAGATTATTAATAAAAATCAATGCACGCGTCACCGGATTTACAAATGCACATCTTGCTTGTTGCACCCACACATAATGTCGAAATAACGAGATATTATGTTGAAATAACATTATTAATAATAATACATATTTTATAATATTTGATTGAATGCTGAATGTTGCGCTTGTTCAGTTAATAAAATGAAAACTTTAATTGTGATCATTAAAATAATTGAATATTAAATATTTAGTGGCCAAGTTTTGCTAATTTATTTATTTATATATGTAAGGCATTCGTTCCAATCAACTGCCGCAGCCAAGGCCACGTCTAGTGTATATACCTATGACTTGGCACTTCTGGGTAAAGATGCGATCAGTCAAATGAAATACAATAAACGTAGAAATAAATATGACAAATGAAAAACCGATGGGAAATGTCGTCCAATTTTCTAATACTATTATTTGATGACAACAATACATTTGTAAAACAAAATCCAGCCATTTCAGTTTTTTTGTTTAGTTTTTTTAAAGAAAAACCAAGCTGCACCCTTTTTTAAATGTCATCTTTCATTCCGAAAGAGAATAATGAACGGGGCGATGTGCAGATTGTAAATATAAAAAATGATTGAATGATTTTCTTGTGTCATTATGATGAAGAAACAAGGCAAAAAATGTCAAAAAACCATTTGTGGAAGGCATCCGATGAGTGTCAACCCGGCCAGATCAGCAAGTGCATCAAGGCAACCACGATTAGCCGGTGCACCAGCCAGCAAAGTGATTCAATGGTTCATAGGTGTAGCTCGCAGCCTCATCGCCCTACCTTCCACATCCTAAAGAGTGTGCAGGCAGTTATTTATATAGGGCAGATAAGACCTGTGTTTCTCTTCGACGGTAACTGTAAATTGAATTGAAGCTGCGATTTTTGAAGTTGTATATACTCGCGCGGGCAAATACAGATGTGTTAAACACGATAAGAACACAAATTCTACCTTTATTCGTTAATACAGTCGGTATTTCCCACAATGATTCTGCTTTGCTATTGGCCCACGTCACGATCAGTAAGCGCTGCTATTGGCGGTCACGATTATTAAGTATGAAAATGAAAATTCTGTCAGTAATTCCTCACCCTCATGTTGTTCCAACCCCTTCGTTCATCTTCGGAACACAAATTAAGATATTTTTGATTAAATGACTAAATTGGACTATATTAACGATGTGTTTAATGAACTTTTCTGGGCCAGCAAGTTTCAAACCCTTAGAAGCCTGACGAAGTCTCGTTCCGAACACATCGCGATATTTGGCATCAGTTCACGTGTGTCAGATGTTGGTAAGTAGTAAATACGCTGTCCGAATAATGTGTGATATATAATGTATTTTCTGTTTGTCGATATTAATCAGATTAGCTCACGTTCAGTCACGGCATTATATCTGTCATCTCCACTGAGGCTTTGCGTTTTATTGCTTTCTAATTCAAAACAGGGTGATTAAGTTACACTGCCTGTGAGCATAGGCCTAAAGACCTTAAATCAGTTAATCATATTCATATCAGATTAAAAGTAGTACAATTAGTTCCAAAGTTGTATTTGTAGTAGAAGCACAGTACAAACAACACTTACCATGCTTTTACCACATTAACATTAGTTTTACTGTGGTAAGTGTAGTAAAAAGACAGTAATGACAAAACTTACCATGCTTTTACCACACTATTGGTAGTTTTAATGTGATACTTATTGTAAATGCACATTAACCACAACGCTTACCATGCTTTTACCACAGGAATGATGTAAAACAACATAATGATATTTTATTTTCTCTTTTTTCAGCTGAAAAGACCAAAAGGACCTTTCGGACTATTATTGTTTGAGGACAAGTAAACGGAGGAGACAGACAGCTGCAAAGGCAAATATTCGCAATGGTATATACATGTGTTGGTTCGAACCCTAAATCAAACATTTTATCAAGCATTTGTTGTTTCTTAAACCTTTTCTCGCTAAACCCATAGCCCAATCAGTACGAAGATAGTCTGAAAGTCTTAATAATTCACAAGATTTAACAAGTTGTCAAATTCGTACGATACTCGTACATATTTGTATACTCGTACACACACTGTCAGAAAGTTTATATTAATTGCATTGTATTGATTACAATTAGTGATGCACCGATGTGAAAATTGAGGCCGATACCGATAACCGATATTAATATTGCTGTTATGGCCGATACCGATATTTGCCGATGTCGATATCTCTGTATAGAAAACAAATTTTAATGATTATCAAATAAAGAGCTACTTTCCAAAACACTTTTTTTTTACTTTAGAAATGACTGATATTGGGCACCTTTACCTGTGTGCAAAATATGTCACATACGACACACATGCATTATACTGCATTGCATATACAGTAATGTGTGCTGGTCAACTTGTCTAAAATTAAGAAACCCTTAGAAAACAGTAAAAAAAAAAACACACAAAAAACAGGAACATTGTGTAAAATTAAGATAGGCTACTTTATTTATTATTCCAATATCCAAATATCGAGGGCTTGGAACCAGAGGGGCGTAAGTGGCATTTGACAAACTTTACAGGAGAGCCAAAACAAAATTTTGACCACACTTCAATCAACTGTATTTATTAACCTTCAACCACAACATTGCAACCACATACATACTTATATGAGTAAGTTCTTAAGTGAACATATTATGGAATATTAACACGATGAACATATTCTAAAACCTTGCAAAATCTTGAAAATATGGCAAAAACATCAAATACGCCTTTTTGGCACCAAACATTTCCAATTCTTCTAAAGAAAAATAGGGCGTATCTGCTGATCAATGCAGAAATGATTGGTCAAAACATTGGTTAAAAACACTCTAACTTCATAACTTTTCATTTTATTTAAAATACTGTATACATAGTCATTTCATCATTTCAAACTGTTTAACATTTCATTTCTAACCGTTTAATTTCAATTCTCATTTATGAGTTCACATTCATGTCAAACAGTTTAACATTTAATTTCAAACAGTTTAATTTCTCTTGTTTATTACACATTTCACTTTTTAGTTCACTTTAGTTGAACTAAAAAGTTCACTCACTGCCCACTGTCAGAGTGTTATAGAACTCTGCATAACAGTGAGGAATACTCCCATTGGTGCACAGGGTGAGTAGGTCTTTTTTCTTTAAGGCACTGATCACTGGAGGATTTTCATACAATGAGCTGGGGTGTGTGGTTCTGGTGCCTCTTGTTGCCTCTTGTTGCCTGTTGTGCCACCGTCAGTTTTCGGAAGGTTGGGGCGGTGAAATCATACTTGAAGAAGATTGTTTTTGGTTCATCTTTCGTGTAGCGGAACCATTTAATCTTCTGCCAATGAACTGATTGTCCCTCCTCATCTTTTGTTCTGTTTTTGAGTATGTGGTTGGAGAGGGACTTGAAGTCCAGAAAGTACTTGTGTTCAAGTTCATGTACACTGTATGGGTCGTTCCTTCTTGCCATTCTCACAAGTGTGTAGTAGCCATCAGTAAATAGAAGTATGGGAGTAAATAGAAATGGGAGTAAATAGAAACTTTTCTTCTTGCAGTTTCCACTGCAGCATGCACACTATCACACTCCATGTCTAGTAGCCATCCATGATGGCTACTACACACTTGTGTTGTGAGAATGGAAAGAAAGAACGACCCATAGTGTACATGAACTTGGACACAAGGACTTTCTGTACTTCAAGTCCCTCTCCAACCACATACTCAAAAACAGAACAAAAGATGAGGAGGGACAATCAGTTCATTGGCAGAAGATTAAATGGTTCCGCTGACGGTGGCACAACAGGCAACAAGAGGCACCAGAGGCACCAGAACCACACACCCCAGCTCATTGTATGAAAATCCTCCAGTGATCAGTGCCTTAAAGAAAAAAGACCTACTCACCCTGTGCACCAATGGGAGTATTCCTCACTGTTATGCAGAGTTCTATAACACTCTGACAGTGGGCAGTGAGTGAACTTTTTAGTTCAACTAAAGTGAACTAAAAAGTGAAATGTGTAATAAACAAGAGAAATTAAACTGTGTGAACTTAAATGTTAAACTGTTTGAAATTAAATGTTAAACTGTTTGACATGAATGTGAACTCATAAATGAGAATTGAAATTAAACGGTTAGAAATGAAATGTTAAACAGTTTGAAATGATGAAATTAAATGACTATGTATACAGTATTTTAAATAAAATGAAAAGTTATGAAGTTAGAGTGTTTTTAACCAATGTTTTGACCAATCATTTCTGCATTGATCAGCAGATACGCCCTATTTTTCTTTAGAGGAATTGGAAATGTTTGGTGCCAAAAAGGCGTATTTGATGTTTTTGCCATATTTTCAAGATTTTGCAAGGTTTTAGAATATGTTCATCGTGTTAATATTCCATAATATGTTCACTTAAGAACTTACTCATATAAGTATGTATGTGGTTGCAATGTTGTGGTTGAAGGTTAATAAATACAGTTGATTGAAGCGTGGTCAAAATTTTGTTTTGGCTCTCCTGTAAAGTTTGTCAAATGCCACTTGCGCCCCTCTGGTTCCAAACAATGTGTAGGCCATACATGTATTTTTTAGAGCCAGAAGGGCGTAAGTGGACATACGCCCCTCTGGCTCCAAACAATGCTCAAACTTTTGTGTTAGGTTTTTTTTGTTTTGTTGCTTTATTCAATACAAGTTGATTTCTGATGCGTCTTTTTGGCACAACTAGATAGAGCTCATCAAGACCTTTAATTTGATATATAGAACTCATTTTCGCCCAAAATGCCACTTACGCCCCTCTGGTTCCAAGCCCTCGATATGATACTAAAAAATACCACAGGGAAAAGGGCTTCTATTTGTGACGTGCTGTCTTTGCGTTTGAACATTGCACATTTTAAACAGGACACTCATTAACTGAATAAATGTTAGCCAATACAAACATATTTATAGAAAACAGTTGACAATGAATAGACAGGAGTCCAATAATAGCATAACGAATCATTCTTAAAATAATAACAAGTAGCCTAGGCTATAAGACCAATCCGACATGGGCTGTGTTAACAGTAAAACGTCCGTCATTTAACGAATTTTAAAAACACGGATGGATAATACAAAATACTTTCTGATATTTTGACAGAAAAAAAACAAGCAAGAACAAAATTTAAACTTAGCCCGTCAATTTTTCATTTTACAATTATCTTCTCTCTCTGTGTGTGCGCGCGTCCGTGTTTGTGAGAGAGAGAGCTCGCGCAGCACTGATACAACGGTAGCCTACTTTTTAATCCACAAGTAACGAACGCGCTAGTTTTCATACAAAATAAATATGTAACATAATTAGGTAGGCTACTTTAGTTATTATTAATACAATAACGTAACACATGAAGGCTATACGTTTCTCAACACTGAGAATGAATCAATAAACGCCTGTTTCTCCACTCGCGCTTATCAGTAATCCACAAATCACACGTGCTGTCACTTTTGAGAAAAATCTAATTCGAACGGGTATCAAATATCAAGCAATATATTCAAATATCTACGAGTCAAAAAACGATCAGTCAAAAATGTGTCATGAAGAGGAAAAAAACATAAGTCGCACTGGACTGCGTTAACAATGTTACGGACGGGACAGTTGACGTGAGCGCTCTGAAAGCGCCACTAAGACTGCTTTAAAACTTTCACAGAGACCTCAAACAGAAAGCACAAAAAGCCTGTCTTTAAATTTAATTTCGTTTTGTATTAATTGTATCTTAATTTTGATAAATGTTTCATCAACCAATTGCCTGGATTGAATTAAATAAGAAGTAAATATAGTAGAAAATATTTAATCAGGACACGGAGGCGAGGGCGCGTGAACCTGGAGCGCGTCTCATCAATGAACCGAAATCTACCTGCCTCACAGACCGGAGACATATATAGAAAGCTTGAAATGTCTATTTTTAAACAGAACAATTCAAAACGAAAGAAAACAGACTGTTCTCTGCTTATGTCATCTGTATGAAATGTGTATTTATCTCAGGCACATTCACTACTGCTAAGATCGAGTCAGCATCGTCAACTTCATCTTCAACTTCACACGTCAAATGTCGGCCTGTTCACTAGGGGTGGGGGAAAAAATCGATTCTTCGATGCATCGCGATGCGGACGTGGACGATTCTGAATCGATTCACAAATGTCAAAAAATCGATTTTCTAAAAAAATATTTTTTTTTTTCTTCTAATAACGTAATATTGGCGGAACGCAAAAGGCGGAACTATAAGCGGACGTGCAGTGCGCGGACAGTCTGTGGCGTGCACATAACAGAGTCGCGCACATACATAACAGACTCATGATGGCTGAGCGCCAAATTCGAACGGCACCTTCTTCGTTAAAAGCTAACGTATGTAAAATTGGCAATTTCATTGTTACCTATTTAGTATTTTTGTATGAGAGCTGCATGCTTTCTGTATTGTTTAGTTTTCACATCAGTACACTGTGTAAACCGATCTGTTATACGTACGTTATACTGCAATATGTGCAATTTCAGTCACAAAAAGTTACATTTTGACTGTGCTCTCTGCAGATGTTCATTCACTTTTTTTGTATAAGCTGTTTTTGATTGTAGTATACAGCAAACATTTCAAGTTATAACTCTTTATTATTTAGTTGTGTATAAGAGTGGCTTTGTATGTTACTAATTGAAGCTACAGTAAGTTGTTCAAAAATGTTCATTTTGTCTTCTTAATGATTAAATTGGACAATTTTCTTCTAGAAAGACAAGGTGTTCAGGTGGAGAAAAAACGTTTTCTTTACCTTGACATGTTTCGACTGCAACCTGCAGTCTTCTTCCACCTGAACACCTTGTCTTTCTAGAAGAAAATTGTCCAATTTCTACAGTATGTTGGTTCTGATCTACTTCCTAAAGGAAATAAGCCTTTCATTTATTTGTTATTGTTTAGTTCAACTTGATGAGTCACAACACAATGTGATGTATTCATTTCTGTGTTCTACAGAACATAAGCTACATACAAATAATTCTGAAGTTATAACTACACGACACAGAAAGTGCTTTGAGTTGTTGTTACTCAATAAAAGAGTTAAGTAATTCAGCAGCTGACTTTTTTTAATACTGCAATCACTTTGTAGTGTATTTTCGTTTACTGTTGTGAAATGGAAAATCAATAATCGCTAATCGAGAATCGTTAATAATCGAAAATCGACTGTAATCGAATCGGGACTTCAATAATCGTAATCGAATCGGGAAATCAGACAGATTAACCACCCCTACTGTTCACATCGGCCATATTTTGACATCGGAACGATACCGATGTGTAAAAAAATGACCATATCGGCCGATATTATATCGGCGGCCGATATATCGTGCACCACTAGTTTCTAGAATATTGAAATCGGTATTTACTCATCAAATGCTCTCTCCTGAATCGCCGCCGCTAGAGTTCTTACGAGATCAAGAAAATATGATCATATAACAGCGATTTTATCATCACTGCATTGGTTACCTATAAAGTTCCGTATTAATTACAAGGTATTGCTACTGACTTATAAAGCTCTAAACGGCTTAGCTCCAGTCTATTTAACGGATCTTCTATCGCCCCTATAATCCATCGCGCTCTTTAAGATCACTAAATTCAAGGCTTTTGGTCATACCTCGGATATCCAGAACCACCAAAGGAGGGAGAGCATTTTCACATTTGGCTCCAAAACTCTGGAATAGTCTTCCTGATACTGTTCGTTGCTCAGACTCGCTCTCCCAGTTTAAAACTAGATTAAAGTCGCATCTCTTCAGCCAGGCATTCATATAATCCTACAGTTCAAACTACAATCCGGCCTGTAGCTCATAAATGCCAGAGGAGAACTGGCCCCCGACTGAGCCTGGGTTCTCCCAAGGTTTTTTTTCTCCATTAGGTCACCTGATGGAGTTTTAGGACACCATTAGGTCACTTGATGGAGTTTTTCGGTTCCTTGCCACTGTTGCCTTTGGCTTGCTCAGTTGGGGATATTTTGGGGATATTTAATTTAATTTTATCAATCAAAAAAGTCCTCTTGAAACAAACATTGTTGTATTATTTTAATTTAATACTGTGAAGCTGCTTTGATACAATCTGTATTGTGAAAAGCGCTATACAAATAAACTTGACTTGACTTGAATCGTATGGTAAATTAACTTATTTATAACTGTCTTAATTTATGTTTCAAGAACAATAGTAATTGCACATAGAGTAAGTCGAGACTTTCTTGTTTTACAGCAGAGAAGGAAGACCAGTCCTTATATCAACGCAAGCTAATCGAATAAGTCCTTTGTTTCGGGTGAGGAAGGAACATCTGGTGCCCAAAGAAGACAGAAAGCTGCGCGAGTCCATTGGTATGTCTTGTATTGAAACAATGCTGTAATATGTAGTACATAATTTGATGTTGACAATTTTA
Organism: Leuciscus leuciscus; assembly: GCF_965113295.1. NCBI lineage: Eukaryota > Metazoa > Chordata > Actinopteri > Cypriniformes > Leuciscidae > Leuciscus > Leuciscus leuciscus. The sequence goes on from NW_028118543.1 coordinate 553,948, forward strand.
CATTGTACAGGTTATCACTTGGTTTTTGACCAAGTGAAGCTCTTGAAACAAGTGACAGGAGAGTATGTAACTTGTCTGGAAAGTATCAGAGTCGCATTTGGCACGCGTGCCTTAGGTTGCCGACCCCTGGTCTAGCCTATAGTCTATGGTACCAATCACGTTAGTGAAGCCTGAGTAACATATACTGTAATCGGCATGGTCATGAATGCATGATCTTCATAAAAAATTATGATAGCCTAAAAAAAAACTGCTTAAAAAAAAAAACTGCTTTACAACATTGGGTCTTAAAGGTGCTGTATGTAGCTTTTCTACTAAAACGAATCCTTTTTTTATTGCCTGTGTGTGAAGGGGTTGTAATATCACATTAAAATGATCCACTTTTCGGGTTTTGCTATTACCTCTGAAAGCAAGTATTCTTATGTTTATGTGAAGGTGCCGGGTCGGATTTACCGCGAAATCCAGTGACGTCACCTGCATGCGCGGAGCGCTCCCGAGCCTCTCGCCTCGTCTAGCCTACTGATTTTGCACTCAACAGCGACGACACTGCAACTTATGACATGGACTTATGACTTATGCAACTTATGACATGTCTGATAACACTAAGAAACGACCTGCTCCCAGCACAACACAGACTCCAACACAAACTCCACATATTGATAAAAAAAACAATAAAACGTTTTTTTCTTTCTGCTGAAGCTCGTATTAAAGGCCAGACGTGAATCGGATGAACTTCGGGTGAAAAAACACGGATCAACATCGGCAGGGCGTTTGAATCATGGAGAGACCTTATCTACAAACCTAGAATGTATACATTTCCTGAAGAAAATGTGAAGTAGTGCTTGCAGTGGCAAAATTCGGCACGGTTGATAGGGTTCCATTCTTATCATGGTACGAGCATGGAGCATTAGTTCAACGTCAAGCTGATAAAAGTAGCCTATTATTGTAACGTTGCAGTGGGAGTTTACCTGAGTTTCTAGCATGTTGTGGGATGCTCTCTCTGGTGTGTTGCGTGACGCGTCTCAGTCTGGCCGGTATCCACAGTGCTCGCTCATAAATTCGAGCACGCGCAAGAGCACGCGCTTGTCAACTTATTGGTTGCAATCTGAAACATCACCGCTAGAGGCCGCTGAAAACTACATACAGCTCCTTTAAGTGGCTTGGAAATGCCACAAAAAAACCTAAAACTGTTTTTTTAAACCTAAAAGCGCCAGGTAAACTCCGAATGACACGACAGACAGCACTTTCCATCAAGTTCTCCGCATCTCCAATAGTGTAAAGGAAAGAGCCACTCGCAAATAATCTTAAGGCAATGCAAACAGTTTGTGCTGTAGTTAAAGCCCGACTCCGACAAGTCGAAAATAAGTGTGCGTTTCCAACAAATTAATCATGTAAACGACAATCTCACCAGTCACGAGAAAAAATATATATCTCAGAAAGTGCACTATTGTAACGCAAAATCTCAGTTCTTCATACCTCAGGGCCCGTTCTTCGTACGTCGCTAACTCAGTTAGCTGGATTTGATTATTGGCGATTTGGCATGATCTGGGATTGTTTGGTTCTTCGACGCTCATCCTGGACCTGCTGTCATAGCAACAGGTGCGCAAGCTTATTTCATGTTAACAGGATTAGATCCCGGCTTCATAAGCGCTGGACTTCCCGTATCAGCTCCGCTTATGAAGCCGCAGTCTAATCCTGTTAACATGAAATAAGCTTGCTCCCGAGCAGGTTTAAGCTTGCGCACCTGGGGCCCGTTCTTCGTACGTCGCTAACTCAGTTAGCTGGATTTGATTATTGGCGATTTGGCATGATCTGGGATTGTTTGGTTCTTCGACGCTCCTCCTGGACTTGCTGTCATAGCAACAGGTGCGCAAGCTTATTTCATGTTAACAGGATTAGATCCCGGCTTCATAAGCGGAGCTGATACTGTACCAGCCATTTGGATTATAGACATACTTAATTTAATGCAGCAACAAATTATTTACAGTGTAGCAAGATGATTTAAAACTCATTTACCTGTAATTAAGGTGTTGCTGTTACTGGTCCCTGGCTTTAGGTCTAAAGGCCTATTTATACTTCTGCGTCGAACTTACGCCGTAGCTACGTCGTAGGCTGTGCTTAGCGCGCGTACCCTTTGGCGTACCCTGATGCGCACCTCTCCAAAAATGTAACAACGCGTCAATTCTACGCGGACGCAAGCGCTGTGATTGGTCTGCTAGAACCCCTCCCTCGGGTTTCACATGGTCCCTCTGCATGAGTAATTGCGCGTCAACGCGGACAACGACGCAGAAGTATAAATTAAAACCAACGCGTTGCCTACAGCGTAGAGGCTCCGGCGTAGGTCCGACGCAGAAGTATAAATAGGCCTTAAGGAAGAGCTGCCCCCAGGAATGCCCTCCACAATGGGTCGGTTCTCATTTAGCCCAAGGGCCAGCTCTTCTGCTGGGGTATAACGTGGGGGTGCAGGACCACCACCTGTTTTTTTCTGCTCCGCCTTTTCCTTGGTTGCAGATAACCATAAACAGACAAACAGACACATCATTTAAAATGTCTTTGCTAAAAGAGACTAATCAGTAGAAGTAGAAAAGATTACCAGTTTGAAGAATATTCTTGTACTTCACTTTTACTTGTTCCCATGTTCTAGTGGGTCCTGAGGTGGCTCTGACATTAAGCAATTATGAAATTATTAAAATACAAGAATATATACTGTAATAAGTGATATAACCATAACATGGAACACTTACGCATTTAATTTGTCTGTTACTTTTTGCCAGCCCTCTCTCCTGGCTTTTGCACACTTTGATTCCCAGTGTTCCCTGGCGTTTTAATTATATTTTTCAAACTCTGCATACCCTTCCAGTAAAAATTCCTGCTCTGCTGCGTTGAAAAACTGAGCGCGCTCTTTGGCCATGGTGAGCAGCCAATAGCAGCGTTGCTGATCAATGTTTCTACTATCGATACATATCCCCTTTTAAACCAGAGCGTGAACGCGCAATTATCTCACTAACTCAATCCAGCTATACTAATCATATCCGGCAGGTGTGTTCGAAGAACCAAATTAGTCAGATCATGATTAGCACGATGATATCATCTTGGATGTCTCGTTTGATCTCAGATGTTTTAAGCAACGTACGAAGAACGGGCCCCAGTTGCTATGACAGCAAGTCCAGGATGAGCGTCGAAGACCCAAACAATCCAAGATCATGCCAAATCGCCAACAATCAAATCCAGCTAACTGAGTTCTTCGACGCTCATCCTGGACTTGCTGTCATAGCAACTGGGGCCCGTTCTTCGTACGTTGCTTGAAACATCCAAGATCAAATTATGAGACATCCAAGGTGATATCATCGGCCTAATCATGATCTGACTAATTCGTTTCTTCGAACACACCTGCCAGTTATGATTAGTATAGCTGGATTGAGTTATCTGAGATAACTGCGCGTTCATGCGCTGGTTTAAAAGGGGATATGTATCGATAGTAGAAACATTGATCAGCAACGCTGCTATTGGCTGCTCACCATGGCCAAAGAGCGCGCACAGTTTTTCTCCGCAGCAGAGCAAGAGTTATTGAAGGTTATGCAGAATATGAAACCTTAATTAAAACGCCAGGGAACACCTCAAAGTGTGCAAAAGCCAGGAGAGAGGGCTGGCAAAAAGTAGCAGACAAATGAAATGCGTAAGTGTTCCATGTTATGGTTATATCACTTATTACAGTGTATATTCTTGTATTTTAATCATTTCATAATTGCTTAATGTCAGAGCCACCTCAGTGTTCTTCAACCCTGCTCCTGGAGGACCCCCAACACTGCACGTTTTCTTTGTCTCCCTAATCAAACACACCTGATTCAACTCATCAGCTCATTAACCCATGTGATAATGAGTTGATGAATTGAATCCGGTGTGTTTGATTAGGGAGACAAAGAAAACCAGCAGTGTTGGGGGTCCTCCGGGAGCAGGGTTGAAGAACACTGCACTAGAACATGGGAACAAGTAAAAGGGAAGTACAAGAATATTCTTCAAAATGGTAATCTTTTCTACTTCTACTGTTCTTTGTCTCTTTTACAAAAGAAAAGCACCGTTAAATGTGTTTGTCTGTTTATAACAGCAACCAAGAAAAAGGCTGAGCTGAAAAAAAACAAACAGGTGGTGGTCCTGCTCCCTCACATTATACCACATTATACCCCAGCAGTAGAGCTGGCCCTGGGGTTAAATGTGAACCGACCCATTGTGGAGGGCATCCCTGGGGGCAGCTCTTCCTCAGACCAACAGCCAGGAACCAGTAGCAGCAACACCTTCATTACTGGTAAATGAGCTTTAAATGATCTTGCTACACTGTAAAATATATCTTTTTTTTTGCCGCATTAAATTAAGTAGGCCTATATAATCCAAATGGCTGGTACAGTAATTTCAGCTGTTAAATATTGAGTAGTGATCAATTGCTTTGACTTGTGAAGGTGAAAACTGCTGAACTTAATGTAAGAATATTTTGCCATGAGTTACTGATCACATTTGTTCATATAGTGTAGTTCATTGTAATGCCATTGTGTTTCCTCTTTTGTGCAGTTTTACATAATACACCAACACTTGTACCTGTTCCCAAGAAAGTAGTGGCTGAAATATGTGCAGTAAGTGGACTTTTTCTAACTTTACATCAAAAGGGAAGAAAGTGCAACACTTTGTAATGCCCATTTGTTTCCATTGCACAGGACAGTGAAGAAACCCTCTCAGATGACTGTCCTTTGGAGGAAGTACTTGTAAGTGCATAAATAACTTTACTTCATTTATAGTAACTTGTGTACATATTATTTCTGACTGCAATATGAGTTGCAGGAGGAAAGGCCTACTGCACAAAGTGATACAGAGGTGGGCAGTGTAGTAACCTACTTGTACTTTTTATTTTTGTTGCATGAGGCTTGTGTTGACAGTTCTTTTTTTATTTTTTTATTCTTTTTATCCAAACATGGCACAGGGTGATATCCGTATATAAATGGAATCTACAACAGAAAATTTAGTATTTTGACCTGAAAAAACTGAAAAATGAAGGGGAGAAATAGAACTTGACACCTTAAAGAAGAAAAAACTGGCACTAGAGATTGAGTTGCTTCAAAAGGAACTTCAGAGTAAGTGCTAAATACACTATTTCACACAGAGTACTATTGCTGACCTTGGATAACAATATATCTTATTGCAGGCAAAAGATGACCATCATTGGCTTTTCTTGACAAAGAATAATTGAAATAAAACTCAAGGAACTAAGCATGTTGTCTTGTCTTCTATTCATTTAATGAAGGTTTTTGTTTTAAAAAAAAAAAAAAAAAAATGGTGTTCCACAATTCTGTCCCGTGCAGCTCTGCCACTAGGTTGGTCCAAGTGCACTGGCTGGAGGTCATCATCAGGCTGCACCTCCACCACAGGGGTCCTCTCCTTTCTGATGGTGGCAATATTGTGGAGTATGGCACATGCAACAATAATGTCACAGGCCCTGTCAGGTGCAACCCTAAGACACTGAAATCTTTCCTTTAGTTGCCCAAAGGTCATTTCAATGCGTGCCCTTGTCCTGGCTAGAGCTGCATTGAAACGGGTTTGTGGTCCGGGGTTTGGGTCAGGGAATGGCGTCATGAAATACTGCCTGCAGGTATAGCCCCTGTCACCAAGCAGGATCCCGTCGTAAGCACCTGGAAAAATGCAGTTTTGTTAGGCTCAGAATAAATGTATGTAATACAGTGAGCTTGATATTAAATATTTCCTTACCACGTTCAAATAATGTGCATAAATGTGTCTCTCTGAAAATCCTGGAGTCATGCACAGAACCAGGCCATTTTGCTTCCACATTTGTGATGTAGGACATGGAGTCACACACCATCTAAGATATTTTTAATCAGTCAACTGCATACTTTTTGATTACATTACTTTTTGTATTATTTGATATATTCTGGACTCGCTTCTCCAAGGTAAATGGTGAATTGTTTGATGTCAGGCTGCATGCTCAGAAAGCGGCAGTGGATTGTGCAGAGTGAGACCACCTTCAGCGACAGGTTCTTGTCGTAAAAACGGACAAGACATGGCTGCGAAAGACTTCCCGTATCACCTCCGCTTATAAAGCCGGGATCTAATCCTGTTAACATGAAATAAGCCTGCTCCCGAGCAGGTTTAAGCTTGGGCACCTGTTGCTATGACAGCAAGTCCAGGATGAGCGTCGAAGAACCAAACAATCCAAGATCATGCCAAATCTCCAACAATCAAATCCAGCTAACTGAGTTAGCGACGTACGAAGAACGGGCCCCTGGGGCCTGTTTCAGAAAGGAGGTTCAACTGAGTTGACTTACCCTGAGATGGGAAACTCTGAGTTTTCGGTTACAGAACAGCTGAAATTAGTTAGTTCAATCAACTCTGAGTTGACTGACTCTGAGATAAGCGCGTGCACCACCACTATAAAAAGCCATTATCAATGGAGTGCAGATATTATGAGTCACCATGGTAACAGCGCCAGACAAAAAGAGGTCTGCATATTTCTCACCAGCTTCTGCAAGCGTACGAAGACATATTATTATTTTTTAAATATCGGCTGCAGCAGCGAAGGACAGAGAGTTAGCTAGGGAGAAAATAGTTGCTCGAGTCAATGCGTATGTTTACATTTTAATTAGTTATACAGTGTTGGGTGTAATTAATTACCAAGTCATCTAAATACTGTCATTTAATTAAAGGGATTACTCTTAATTCTTCTGTAATTTGAAGTAAAATCTGATGTAATTGCATTAGACTATAGAACAATTCTGTATATTTAACATACATTTTTAAAAGGTTTATTTTTTATGTAACCTTCTCCCTCTACACACTTTGGTCAATTCAAGAAAAATCCATGCAATTGTATATTGTTTATTTGAAAGCATTAAAAGTGCAGTTTCTTGTCTCTCCTTGTATTGTTCAAGTGGTTGAGGTTGATATGGGATTTATTAATAAGTAGACCAATACTTTCTAAAGATAGTCATTATTACATGAATCTAATTACACGGTTGAAGATGTCATTTGTAGTTAGTAATTAATAACTATTTTAGAGTAACTTACCCAACTGTTATAATATCAGAGGTGAAACTGGAAGAACAGTATGTTATTCAACCTAATTTTAATTTTCATGGGTGCAATCCTGCAGGTATTAAAAGAACATGGCAGCAGCTGAAAATTAAATATAAGAACATAATTCAATCAGGTAAGGTTTGAGCATATCATGGGTGTAGGCTACCTGAATTTACAAATATTTGACATATTAAATAACTAAATAGCATCCCAGTGTCTAGCAGTGCAGCAGCATTTTTGGCTGGGAGAATTCCTGGAGGGACTTCAGAGCCAGTCACTCCCGAAGATCCAAGGGCCTTCATAAAATGTAAGAGGTTTACATATGTGTTATTTCTTATATAGGCTATTTTTGATATTTCCATTTATTTTACTTTGGGTTGGGTTTTTTGTTGGTCCCAACAGATTCCGATGGTAATATCTGTCTTTTGGAGCCTCCTGTCCCAACAAAACCTGCAGGCAGTTGTAAGTAGCCTACTCAATACACCAGAAATTATGACAAATAGTGTTATAAAGTGTACTCATCTTCACAGGACGATGGGGATAATGTTATGTGTCACATCAAACAATCTACACATTCAGATTTTTTCACATTTTTATGTGGAGTAGAATCTAAGTTTAAAGCTAAGTATAAATGGGTTGTCTTATCTCTCCCCCCCGCCCCCAAAGTGGAAGAACAGCAGGAGGACGGTCCATCAACTTCTGTTGCACAGATGAACAGAGTTCAGTGATTTTCGGTAAATGCCACAGTTTAATTCTGTAGAATTTGTTTAGAACTACATTATGTAACTCTAATCTACTACTGTATATTCAGTTGCCAGTTAAGGAGTTAATAGACTTCATCTTATTTAAAAAATTGAAATTAAAAATAGCAATATTGTATTTATTAATTAAAGATTCATTTTATTAATAAAAATGTACTGAAAGAATGAATGAGGTGTTTAAACACCACTTCCTCTTTAAAAAAGGGGAGGAGACCGAAAGAAACTCTGGGTTTACCGAAGAAAACCTGCTCCCGACCAGGTTAGGTTCACAGAGTAAGTTACCATGGTAACTGACTCTGAGTATAAGTTACCTCTCTTTCAGAAACGGGCTTGACTTACTCTGCTTTCTCAGGTTTAACATACCTCCCATTCTGAAACAGAAAACCCAGAGTTTCCCTCATTTCAGGGTTAACATACTCTGAGTTTTCACTTAACCTCCTTTCTGAAACAGGCGCCCCTGGTCTTTTCACGATCGGATAGCTATCCGATCTGAGAAAACGCATGAAGTGGCCAGGTGTAAACAGCCCCAGAAATCATTCTAATATTCTGATTTATTATGAGTGTTGGAAACAGTTCTGCTGCCTAATATATTTGATGAATAAAAGGTTCAAAAGAACTGCATTTATTAAAAAATATATATAATTTCTAATAATATAAATCTTCTTTACTATCACTTCTATTTATCAATTTAACACATCCTTGCTGAATAAAAGTATTGATTTATAAAAAAAAATAAAAAAATAAAAAAAAAATACTGACCTCAAATTACTGACCAGTAGTGTATATTGTTGTTACAAAAGATTTCTATTTTTAAAATTTTTTGCTTTTTTTTTTTACTTTTTATTCATCAAAGTATCCTAAAAAAAAGTATCACAGGTTATGAAAAAATATTAAGCAGCAGAACTGTTTCCAACTTTGATAATGAATCATCATAGAATTATTTCTAAAGGATCATGTGACAGATTGGAGTAATGATCCTGAAAATTCAGCTTTGCATCACAGAAATAAATGATCATTTAAACTAATTATTTTAAATTGTAAAAATATATCACAATATTACTTTTTTTTCTGTATTTTTGATCAAATAAATGCAGGCTTGATGAGCAGAGGAAACTTCTTTCAAAAAAATTAAAAAATACTAATACTTATACTTGCCCTGTAATACATGTATTCTTTGTTTTAGATGTTATTAACTTAAATTCTTATGAATAATAAAAATGTTGTAATGTCTATTTGTTATTTATGGCCTGTATGCCTCATTATTGATATTATAGACCGACTGCGCTGATCAAAAGCATGATGGGAAACGACTTGCTGACGACACAGCTTAATGTTCATTGGTTTAAACAACCGTGATGTATTGTTCTCTTTTAAAATGTTTGATTTTAAAACTCTGATATCATGTTTTATACGCATGCGTTATGTGTGAATATTCCCAAACTATCTAACAGTGCGATCTCTATGGGTTATGCAATGTAATTTTTATAAAAAAGAAAAGAAAAGAAAAAGAAAAAAACAATACATGTCTGTATTAAAGAAAAAAAGATGAATAAACATGTATTTGGAATGGAATTAAATAAGTAGGCTACTTTGGGTGTCTTGTTCATTATATTTATTTTCATATAAAAGCAACAGAACTTAAATTCCATCCAGTTTATTAGCAACACTGTGCACGAGCGTGAATCCGGTGAATCCCGCGATATCCATCCCCTCGCGTACATTTCAGGCGAGGCAAGGCGCATCTCAAACAAGCCTATTTCTTCAGCGCGATTTCACAATACTACTACTACTACTACTAATAATAATAATATATCACAATACTGTTGTTGGTTGTTTATACTGTTGATCAAATAAATGCAGGCTGGATGAGCATAAGAGACTTAATTCAAAAAACATTTAAAAATCCAACTGACCCCAAACTTTTGAACGTATGTACAGCAGGGGTCTCCAACCTTTTGTGAGTGAGGGCTCCCTGAAGGGATAAAATAGTCTAGAGGGCTACTTGTTTGATATAGGCTACTCATACTCACTTGCTGCGTTCGAAACCGCATACTCAATGAGTAGGTACTTCATTTCAATAAGTACTTACTTAACGAGCGCTAAAAGAGTAGGTAGGCTACTTTATAGCCAGATCTCGTTGAGTATGAATGCGAACCGGACATCTGCTATGTTGACGTTGTCATGTGACCTACGACGCGTTATCACCCTATGGTTATCACACGCGCAACAACTTAAAAGATTTGAACGACACGTTTAATTCATCTATCTGTAAATATCTTGATATTGATTAAACTTGCTCATTTTGTGGTCTTTTTGAAGAAACTGCTGCCCATTTATTTTGTGAACACATTTATGGTTTGATTTAAGTTATATTTAACCCTACTAATGTGACCCACCGTTATATCCTTAAAGGGATAGTTCACTTTGAAATTAAATGTTGGTATGTTTTAGCTTACCTCAAGGGCATCCAAGACGTAGGTGTCTTTTTTTCCGCAGTAGTTTCAATTTTGATATTTTTAGGTCAAACGGTTTCGCAGTAGCCAAGGCGACATCTAGTGTATATATCTATACCCGCCCGCGCTCTCAGATCACTTGGACGTGGCTGAGTTCAAGAGGTAAAAACGATATAAAAACTGTTCGTTTTCTCACACAAACCGCTCGTTTCGTGTCTTAGGCCATCAATGTGTACTTTCGATGGGGAATTGTTTAATTTGGACGACGGGGAATTGTTTTAATTTGGACTCTGTGCATGCTGTTTGAGACAAGTGACCATCGACCTGCATTATATGACTGACAGACAAGAACGGTTTGACCTAAAAATATCAAAATTGAAACTACTGCGGAAAAAAAGACACCTACATCTTGGATGCCCTTGAGGTAAGCTAAAACATACCAAAATTTAATTTCAAAGTGAACTATCCCTTTAACGATATTATTTATTTTTATTACGAAATCCCAAAATTGTCATCTCTTGAATATGTTGTTAATTTCTTTATTTTATATCCAAACATTTTCATCCACAAGCAAAAGTGGCTTATTGCTTTGTTTTCCTCTTTTTCTTGTTGAATTTAACTCTCGTTTCATCCCTCAGGCCTGGGCCTATAACTAACAAAAAAATGATTTTTTTTAAATGTATTATAATGAATTATTTAAGAAAATATATATTAAGATATTCAATCTTGTAGATTCTTTTTTCCTATGTAAAAAATCTCATATTATGTATGCAAACCCATGATTGATATATATATATACCTCATAACATAGTAACTCAACAGCCCTACCTAGAACGGTTTTCCTCACTGTAAACCCGGATAAGTAGAATCTACTTAAAAAAACCAAGGTAACTCGTTGCCTTAAATTTTTTAAGTAATGAAGCATTAGTTGAATAAGACAAGTGGACTACGTTCAATGTACTTAAGCCCATAATGGAATGGAATAGAACATTTAAGTTGAATGTACTTATAACCGAGTTACAGTAACTGAAGATACTTAGTTTAAACAATCATTCCCCACCCATTTATTTAACTCAGCTTGTTAAGTAAGCATTACTCCATTACCAATTCAACTAAATTATATATTCTAACGGGCCCAACTTAACTTTTAGTTCCTGAAACTCAAAATATCTTTCAATCAATAGAGCCATGTAAAATACACACATACAACTGCAACATTACACTGATCCAATTATATTTTTATTGAACATGTCTTTTTTTTAGCAACAAAAGAAACAATGCCATGGCCTAATAGGCTTCTAGTGTGTAGTTTCCTCACATACTGTATTTTTACAGCACTAGTACAGTAAAAAGCATTTACAGTACTCCACTGTAATTACCAAATACAGTATAACCCACATACTTTTACAATATTAAACTTGTCTACAGCAATAAATTGTATTTTACAGGGAATGCTGCTTTTATAATTACATAATTAAAATATTATACGTTAAGGTTTCATAAGAGTAGCCACACTAGGAAAAAGAAAACAACATTTGGTTAAAAGCAAAGATCAGAAAATTGCCTTCTGTGAACATGTTGGCTGAATTTTTTAAAACATAAAATGCAATTTTAACACTTTAACAACAAACAGGTATAACTAAGCGCTTAATTAAAGGGATAGTTCACCCAAAAATTTTAAATTAGCACATGATTTACTCACCCTCAAGTCATCCTAGGTCTAGATGACATTCTTCTTTCAGACGAATACAATCGGAGTTATTTAAAAAAATGTCCTGGCTCTTCCAAGCTTTATAATGGCAGTGAAGTGCTGTTTCTGTTTTGAAGTCCATAAAAGTGCAAACGAAATCCCATTCAAAGTCTGCAAGTTTTCGCAGAAGTGAGGAAACCTGTAGGCTTACAGTGGTGTTCTTTTTTTTTGCATAACTTGGCCAGTTTTCTTTGAAGTTACTTGTCCTTTCTTTGTTTTTGATCCACGTTCAGGATTGATGTCAAGAAAGCGTCTAAAAGGCAGAAAAGAAAGAGAAAAAAAACAATGAAATATTATGGACTGAGTTTATATATTTTGACAGAGAGAGACAGCACAAAAGACGTGTAAATAAAAACCAGATATCGGTTTTAACGACTAATTTGTTTGGATAAAACTAAACAACATGAAAAAAAAAATGCAATGTTGGATGTTGTGATCAATAACTGATATTTCTTCTGCCCTGGTTAAAATACATCAACTCAATGTGTCTGTTTACAAGCGCACTGTCAACTAACTAAACTTTTGGAAGTGGGGTTGCCAGATTTAAAGTTTATTCTACAACTTTTGTCTACTCATCACCCAGCTCATTAACAATATCATCCCCTCATCAGGTCCCATCAGAGTATCAGTGGAAAGGCAGTCATAGACTCTCAGTTTATATAGAGCACACATTGCCAGAATCCAGCCCAAACCTTTGTGACAGAAATAATTTAACTTAATTGCAAGCCTTGCAATGTGAATTGCATACATGACTACATGATAATGTTAAACATGACATTTACCAGACTAAAATGCATGTTTGCACCCAAAAATGAAAATTCTGTCATTATTACTCACCCTCAAGACTTTCGTTCATCTTCGGGACACAAATTAAGATATTTTTAATGAAATCTGAGAGGTTTCTGTCCCTCCATTGACATCAATGTCATTGCAACTGTCAAAGCCCAGAAAGGTAGTAAAAACATCAGTAAATAGTATATAACAACGTTGGTTCAACCTTAACCCTGGAGAACCCAAGAACACTTTTCTTCTTTGGAAAATTATGAACTATGCATTAAATTACTTCTATAAGTTCACTGAACACCAAAATATCCACTTTTTAAATTTTAACCCTTTATTCCCTAATTTAGGATTAGGGCCAAATTTGACCCATGGGCTTTAGGTGTATCATTTCACAGAATAACAATAACAAACACCGTCAATGCAAACTATTTTAAATTTAGGAAAATAATCAGTCAACCACACAGCTACATTTAACAATGTTTTTTTGTTGGTTTTTTTGCTTTATTTGTTGCATGTTAGAACTGGATATCAAATGTACAAACACTTTGGCCAATGGAAACAAGAACACAAGGCCAAAATCACGACTGAAAAAAACTAACACCATGGGTCTTTGCTTATCCAAAAATCTGTTCTGCTAGAGAGAGGAACTCACACTATCATCAGCTTCAAGTTGCTCCAATACTTGTGTTACAGTGACCTTTCTCTGCTGCTTTCCCTGTCCTGAAAAGGGAGTGGCCATACTCCCTGAAAAGATATACTACTTTATTTATTTCAAGGCTTTAGCCAAACACAGGACTGTCACCATTCTCCATAAAAGTCACTCAAAGAACCAGAGGGTCATTTTTGACCCAACATGTTTTTAACCCATACACCCAGAGGGTCATTTTTGGCCCATCGTTTTTTGAACTAGCTCAGAGTTGCTAATTTATCCCAAAATAAAATAAAACATACTTCTAGGCATTCTGCAAGCTAATACTAAATAGATGAACAAAAAATACACAATTTTACCATCCGCTGGTTTGCTGAGAAGACGATTTTGTTTGGCTAGGTTTCCAGCTCAACAAAACAGCATGTGGTCAGCCATCATATTACTACCACTCTGGCACTTGTGAGTTCAATATTCATCCACTAGGTGTCTCTATGCAGGGGCCAGAAGTGGCACTCTGGGCTTTTGAAGTAAAATTTGACCATTTTTTTTTTTTTGGGGTAGCAGCAATTAACAGGGGTCAAATTTGACCCCGTGGTTTTGTGCGCAAAATAACCCCAAAATAACAACATTGTTGAATAATCTCTTCTTTTCCATGTCATTCTCCTACACTGTTGACGTAGTGTAAACAGTGCAGCGCTTATGGATTGTACATCAGAGCGTAGGCTCACTATTGGCTAGCTCCTGGGTCATCACACACGACCAGAGTCGGCCAATAATAAGCCTACGTTCTGACGTAGAACCCAGAAGCACTGCACTGGCTTTTTTTCAAGGCTTGCACCTTGAAATCTATAACAGGGTTTGCGTTCTCGAGCCACCAGGCACTGTTTTGTGTAGATGAGTGGGCCGGAGAGCGTTAAAGGATAACTCTTGCCAAAATGCAACCTCTTTTTGTTAATCTACCCGAGGCAAACTTTCGTTTAAAAGCATAATTAGGATGGAAACGTCACTTTTAAGTTTGACCGTATTTTCGTTTTCGGTCAAATTGCCTTTTGAATGGGAGTGCTTGGGGCACGACTATGATAGCATCAAAAATCGCTATTTTTAAAACACTAAGAAGGCTCGACACAACATGAAACTTTGCTCTCAGTATCACCAGGGGCTCTACACATGAACTCCAGCATGGAGAACATTGTTTGTGTACACAGAGTTTACTAAAAAGAAAGATTTTGAACAACTCACTGAAGCTGTGTCCGCCGGCATTTTGACGGTCAAAAATAGTCGATCTGATAAATTTATTCTAGAGCTGCTGTAAAGCCTAAACAATCTATGTTACTGTACTTTCCTATTATCACTGTAAAGCTGCTTTGAAACAATCTATATTGTTAAAAGCGCTATATAAATGAAGGTGACTTGACACTGTTTACACTACGTCAACAGCGTAGGAGAATGACGTGAAAGAGTAGAGATTGTTGAATAATGTCGTTATTTTGTTTTTGTGCACAAAAGGAATTCTCATCGCTTCATAATATTAAGATTGCACCACTGTAGTTACATGGATTATATAAACGATGTTTTGACTACCTTGAAAGTTGCAAAGACGTTGCTGTCTATGGGTGGTTCAGAAACCTCTCAGATTTCATCAAAAATATCTTATCTTTGTGTTCTGAAGATTAACAAAGGTCTTACAGGTTTGGAACGACATGAGGGTGAGTAATTAATGACAGAATTTTCACTAATCATTTAACTGAAAACAACTTGCACTGACATATCTTAAAATATGTGACTGCCACTGTTTTGTCTCGAGATGCACACCAGTAATGTTTTTTTTTTTTTATTAGACATTTTTATAAAAGCTGCTTAAATACCCTAATTTGATTAAGGCCTAGACCCGGCTTAAGCTAAGCCCAGTATGGAAACCATGGCCATATTGTTTATACCAGTAGTCAGCTATTTATATATTATTATATTTATAATATTTATATGAATGGCAAATATGCTAATGACTAACCTCTGAACAAACTCAAGGTGCTGCCTCTTCCTGGTACTGCAAGCTGAACTCATAGGAGGAGGCAAACAGCGCTGCCAGGCCAGTGATGAAGATGCTGTGATCCTTTCACACACACCTTGACCTTCCAAACGTAATGTCCACTACTGGTCGCTAAGAGATTGACCTGTAATAAAAAAAAAAATTTTTTAAATGTATGAATAAATAAATAATATTAATAATTAAAATAACTATTGTGGGTTTCACTGTGGTTCGATGTAGTTGTCTATTCATAGTTCTATGAATAACATTTTTCACCTAAACATTAAAATTGATTAGGGTTAGAATGTTAAAACGCACTGGCATATTATTTTGCTTGTTTTAAGCATAAACTCACTTAATTTTGACTTATTCTTTCAGAAAACAATCCAATTTTTACTTGTCTATTAAATGCTTCTTCATAAGAATTTTAGATATCTGGACTGGAAACAAGAAAAAAACACTAATTAAGAAAAACATATTTTGCAGTGGGGTGAGTAAATGATGGCTTTTCATTTTAGGTTAAAACTACCCAATGTTTACATACCAAGCAACATAAAGTGTGGACTCCACTGGCAAATGTAGATTGCAGGACATCAGCGTTGCAAATTCCTGAAACAATTTTTTAAAAGGACAGCACAACCATGATCAACAGAACCAAAACATAAAACATTACAGATTAATGAGATTTGTTGAATAATCTCTACTTATCTGCTTTAAGGATAACACCGTCTAACTTCTCTTTGAATGGTGGGAGTAGTTGTAGGACCATGGCATGGCAATCAGGAATACTAGCCTACATTTAAAAACAACATTAGGAACATGGATTTTCTTGTGCTAGCAAAATTCTGACAACGATTCAAAAGCACGATCACAGAACTGACAATTTTTTTTTTTTTTTTTTCACACAGATAGACTAACGTTATAACTGTAGTAACTACTACTTAAAAGCACTTACATTAGCACTGGACCGTCATCAGCTTCAAGGTGCTGGATACTGAAGGAGAGGTTTGATCAGGTTGGTCTGAAAACACTGCTGTGGTGGACCAGTATCCTGAATTTAAACCAAAGGTCACTGAAGGTGCAGCTGAACATGTTTAAGCTCCAAAACACATACCCAACCAGTTCAGAGGCCGCAACTATTCTGAGGAATCAGTTGCCTGAACTTCGTGGCCTTTTCAACCAAGTAGAAGCACTTGTACGACTTCTTGTGGTTGTTCCTGCCTCTGCTGAAGAGGAGAGGAGCTTCGGTGCTCAGAGGAGGTTGAAGACCTGGCTGAGAAGCACAATGTTGCATATTCACATTGTATCAGTCTATCACATTCACAAAGTAATACTGGATAAAGTCAGAAAGGAAAACATTTGCCAGGAGTTTATCCTGGTGAATAAGTACAGGAAGCAAGTGTTTTGTTCTTTCGTGTGAGAAGACGAGACAGGACAGTATAGAAGGGTGGATAGTTAGGATACATGGAGAGATGTGATTGAAAGGATAGATGGAGGGCAAGGAAAAATGTTCTTTATATTAAAGTTAAATGTTTGTTTTTATGTTTGTGAGATAGTGTGACAATCTTGCAGCTTGTGTCCCAAATAAGTAGTGCATCTATTGTGTTATCAATTTTCCCATACTTTTGGATTGCAGAAGTAATGATTACAGATCGTTTTATATTTTCAGGTACAGCGGTTCGTTTTAAATAAGTTTATTTAACAGATTTTATTCACACACAAATTGGATTCAAATAAAACATTTGGAGTTGGCTAAATTAGTAATGTAAACAGAGCACAAACAATTAGCCTAAGTATATGAACTTATTTTAACTAAGTTAACAGTGCATAATTGTTTACAGTGCAGCATGAAAGTTCTTTGATTCTTTATTTTCTCCTCATTAATTCCACACAGCTTCAATAAAGGTTCAGCACATAAGCACAAATGAGTACACTGGTGTTTTCATGGGTGTGTGGTCTAAAGCAACGCATATAATAATATAAATCAATATATAACATAACAGAAACACAATTCAATAGGCTAACTAAACAGATGCATACAATGAGATGTAGCAGAAACACTTTCATGAACAATAAGCAACATCATTTGAATACATGAACACAAATCAATCACTACTTCTATGTAAAGCTTCCTTAAACAAGGAATATCAACCAACATAATAAATTGACTTCATCAAACAGTTAACATGAGCTGAAGTACATAAATCAAGTTGGTACTATACGCACACATCAAACGTGAGGAAAGCATGCATGAGTCTGTTTGCTACACTCACTCACTCCATGCGGACTGGTGTTTTCTATCGACGCTAATACTGAACGCCCCCTGCTGGAGATTGGCGGAGCAGCGTCTTAACGTGCTTTGACAGCGCGCTGTTTTTAGCTCAAATTTTAGTCTTGATGTGTTCCTGGACTCAAAAAACTGTAGCATATAAATTGCAATGAATTAATTAATTAACCTTTATGTATCCAGGCAAGTCACTTAAGAACAATATCTTATTTTCGACAACAGCCTGGCTGGCAGGAGAGATCTCCTGAAATTCGAACAAACATGATGAACAATGAATTATGATATATTTTAAAATATGTGATATGTGTATTTTTAATTGAATCGACACACTACCTTTGATCATTGAAAAAAAAAGTTTAGAAATTGTTTGGTTTGATTTCTTCCTGCCGTCGACTACTCAATGAAAGAACCATATTTGTATCGAGAGCATCGGTTCCCGAGCAGACTGTGGAACATCTACGTTTACACTAGTAGTGCATTTTCGTTTTAAAACGCATACATTTATTTAGCTACGGTTAAGCCTGCCGTTAGACTATTTAGACCCGTCAGTCAAGTCCGAAGCAAGACACACTCAAGTGACATATTGCGTTATGGCAACGAAGTCTCAGACTGACAGATACATCAAAATAAAGGTGAATTTAGGCTACTTTAGTTTTGAACGTACGTTATCATGTTAATTATAATCAAATTGATTTTGTTTTATTGACCACAATATTATCACTGATATTTGTTTGAGATGGGCACATTTGATTAATTTTGGGGGGAAAATTAATGCACAGCAAGCCGTGGATTTTCCCTTACATATAAGTTTATAAAGATATACATTTTCTGTCAAAACAATAGCAGTTATCTTTGCAAGTTTCATTCGAAAAAAAACATTCTAAAAAATCCCTTGGCAACCGGCCGACGCGCGTCACTACTCGTGACGTCACAGGCAGAGTCGCCCATAGAACTCTTCTCTGGTTTTCTAGCAGTTCAGTTGATTTCTGGTCTGTAGTACAAGCGATCTGACTAGTATTTCTGTTACATCTGTGGTGAAAAATTGCTCTAATTGTTTTATATCTCTCGATCTGTGTTATATCTCATGATTTTTAGTATTTCATTTCGATCTGTGCAATTTACGTTCAGTGAACTTGTGATAAGTTAGTGACAGAACATCAGAGAGACATCTGGAGCAATGGGTCAGTGCAAATCTCACAGTTACATTGTAAAGGAAGATGCTGCTGCATCTGTGTCGCCAAGGCCTGTCCCAGAGAAAGTAGAGAAGAAGAAGAAAGGGAAGTTCCTTAGATGGGTTTTGTCTCGGAAATCCAAGAACACTTCCACCGAAGCCCAACAGAGTCAGTGCAGAAATGACAGCAGCCAACAGCCTGAGAGATGCTCTGATGTGGAAGCTGAACACAACAGCGACACTGAACACAACTCAGTGTACAGCAGGCACAGCTGTGTGTCTTCTCCCACCAGTGTGCCGGATGGTGATAAAGACATTACCAGGCAAGAGCAAAGTGGCATCATCTCACACAACAGCAGTCCTTCTCTGCCTGTGCCATCTATGACTGAGGAGAACATCAACTCAGCTTCGACATCGGATGACATTTCTTGGAAGAATGAGGATGAAATTATCCATATAAGTTCAAAGGGAAAGACAGGTCAGTTTATATAACAAGCCCCAACATGACTCATAAAATGTGCAAAAAGTACCTACATTTTAACATGTTTTTCTGGACATTGTCTTTATTATCCAAATGAAAATGTGAACTGAGGATGGATTTTGGTTGTGTGAGGCACCACAATAATGTGTCCATTCTACAGCTATTTTTAATGTGAATTTTTTATGTTTTTTTGTGGTTTATACTGTAAATTTTGTATGTCCCTCTTTTTTTTTAACAGGGGAAGTCTCGCAGGACTATGAAACTATGAAAATGCTGGGTAGAGGATCATATGGATGCGTCTACGACGGGATCCGTTTGTCTGATTCAAGAAAGGTAGTTTTTTTGCACTCTTGGAAGTTGGAATTTAAATTCATTAAAAGTTACATCAAGGTTAATTACTGGAATCATGTGACCTCTGCACATATAGTTAATTAATTGTAAAACATTCTTACAAAAAAATTCTTATTTTTTCTTTCCCTTGGAGAACAGGTGGCAATCAAACATGTGCTGAAGACAGAAGCCATGGAAAATGTCTGTATTGTAAGTAGGCAATTCCTCTCTTCATTTTATTACTCTCAGAGTACACAGTCACATTAATAATAGGACATTTTAACAAAATTTTGCAGTCACAAAAGGACCATTGTCAATAGCGTATGAACTTCCGAACCAAGCAGCTTTCTGTTAGTCAGCACAGTTCATTCGCGTGACTTTACCCTCACGCAAAAATTCCCATTAAAATGACAAAATTTTGCCCTGAAAATTTTTGCCGGTCGACAGTAAAAGTGACCGAAACTTTAGTAACTATTTCCAGTATTTCAATTACTTAACTCTTCAAACCTATACTTACCCAAATGCAGGACATAATTCTGTAGTAATTCATTTAAATTAAACCATGTCCCCTAATTATCTCACTTTTGTATAACTATTATCTCTCCTGTAGGGTCTATTCGGCAAATCCCCTCCAAATGAGGTCGCTATGATGGCTCTTATGAACAAAAATCCCAGTGTTCCTCAAATAATAAAGCTGCTGGACTGGTACGAGACACCAGAGGAATATCTACTGGTCTTAGAGCGGCCCACGCCATGTGTAGATATGAGGATATTTTTACTGCAAAATGGTGGCATCCTCAAGGAATCGACGGCACGAGCTGTGATGCGTCAGGTTGTCACTGCTGCAAGAATATGCAGTGAGAGGGGCGTCTTCCACAGCGACATCAAGCTGGAAAACCTGCTCATCAACCCAAACACCTTGCAGGTCAAATTAATAGACTTCGGTTGTAGCAAACGCTTGAAGAAGTCTTCTTATTCGAAATTCAGTGGTACGTATTATTCCACAAATCTATGGTGAATAAATCGACAAAAAGCTATGGAAATACAAATTCATTGCAATGGACGAAATCTTGTTCTTTCTTCCAGGCACAAGAGATTATGCTCCCCCTGAGTGGGTCAGGCATGGAAAGTATCATGGCAAGCCTGCAACAGTGTATTGTTTAGGCGTACTGATGTTCAAGATGCTGTCTGGGAAGTATCCTGGCGAGTACCGGTACCTCCCTCAGATGTTTGGTGAGCCCTCCTACACAGAAGACATTTCCAAAGGTGAGAGCATGTGGACGGGTCATAC